>NC_067282.1:23666539-23985289 GCF_020740795.1 Apus apus
TCTGTGAATCAGAAACGAGAATAAATTTCAAAAGCAATAGGTGTAAGATTCCTATTCCTTGAATTTTAGGCACCCATTGTTAAAAGAGAACTGAAGGAGGTGCAGAGCTGGGAGGGAGAGGGCTGTCCCTCAGAGGATAACTCATTCCACCCAAAACCAGCTGCCCAGAAGAGGTGCTACAGCAGATCTGTGAAGGGGGACTTGCTCCAGCTGAAGATGATCTTACGCACTGCAAGTGTTTCTCTCCCCCCATTGACAGAAACGTGCTTATAGAGCCACACCAGACTGTAGGGAAAGCTAGAGGTATCAGCTCCATCTCACTGTTTCAGTAGAATTTTAATGGGATTTCAGTATTCAACCATTGTAGATTCATTGGAAAATCCCAGGTTGAGTATTTTTCAGTTTCATTCTAGTATTTTAAGGTCTCTGGCAGATTTAAAAGCACAGCCCTCATGATTCCTAACAGAATTTGTGTTCTGAAATCCTATTAATTTTTTTTTCTCTCCCTCTCTTAATATGGGCTACCTTTTGATATGGAAAGACTGGAATTGTTTTGCTGCTGAATAACAACTTTTCTCTTGCAGCACCAGCTGTAAAACATGAGCACCTTGTTGGATCACACTCCAGAAATCTGAAATGGGAATCCTGCCAAAGCTTAAGGCTTCCTTTCTCTTTTGATTGTCACATTGTTCTTGCTTCTGTTAGTATCACATTCCTCCCACTTGTGCTTTTTAGACACCTACGGTCAAATTCATTCCTAGTGCAACTGCACTGAACTCAGTGGAGCTGCAACAGCAGCGAATTTGTCTCAGTATGTCTGTAAATTAACCGGTCATTTAAGCTGGAGAGTGACATTGATAAGCAATAACAGCACAGGGGTGGTGAAAGGAAGATATCTCCAAGTTAGTTTTGGACAGTTGACACTAACTCCGTTGTCAGATAAGTCTTACTGACTGTGGGAAAAGCTGAGTGGGAAAAGTCACACTCACTGCCTGCTATCCTTAGGAGGAAAACAGATTTGGAATGCAGAGGAAATCTTGACATTATCTATTCCCTCAACCCTTACCAGCCAGGCAATCAAAATCACTAGCTGAGTATCAGCTGTCTCTGTTCCTGGTCCAAACAAATGTGCTTTCTTGACAAAGTTTTTGCCCACAGGAGAGGAGGCAAAGAAAAGAAAAGAGCCTAAAGTGGATGTGGGGGAGTGTTTCCTGCCAAAAAATGGGAGCTGCTTTTCTGTAACATCTAAAAGGATAATGATGAAATAAGCCTAGTGCTGCAGACAGAGGCAGCTCTGTGGTTTCCAAAGGACAGCAAGGCATACCTGACATCCCAGCAGCCCTACACAACAGAGCTCCTGTACTTCATCACTCCACTTGGCCTCTGTTGACATTACCAAGGACAGTGTGCTACAGACTTCAGTAAAAGAAAGATCAAACCCAAGGGAACAAAATCACTGGAAAGGAATTCTCTGGGCCCAACCAAATTGTGTTGTGTAATAATAAAATGAAGCCATTGCAAATGAACACTTGGACATCAAAGGTATTTCCTCCTCAGTGCTCATAAGACACAGGGTTTATCAAGGTCTAAGGAAGCACAACATATTACACTTACATCACTGTTCCATATACACATCACAGCAAATTAGAGACACTCATGTATTTCTCTTACTTAGTATTACCTAGAAAGGTTGGACCAGATGACCCTTGAGGTCCCTTCCAACCTGGCACCCTATGATCTATGATTCTTTCTGCACACAGTTACTTACCTATGTGTAACCTAGTACTCTGGATATCATCACTATATGGTTGTTGCTATGCTTTAAAAATTCCACAGCTGTGGGGCCATAGCAGAGGAGTGCAGCAACAAAAGCAACAAATGCAAAGGTGTGTTTTAAGTTACTTTACTGAATATTTTGAGATCTCCAATACTTCATCTAGCCATTGAGTGTATCACACCAGTTCTGTCTGTCCTACAAATAGGTGAAAATACATAGCAGACGTTCATTTTAAATTTGGAAACTCATCGTACATTTTTGTAATCAAACAAGAGTCCAGAAACCTGCAAATTGAAGATTTCAACAATGTATTGGTGAGTAGACAAGAAAGAGTGTGAAAAGCAGGGATAACTTTATGTAATACATATTTATAAAACTGATGCCAGTATCAGCAGCCTGCTAGTGATGCCAAAGTACCTATGGCCTTGTGCCTGCTTTGCCTACTAACCGACCCTGGAAATCCAAACTAGCAGCTTTTCATGATGGAGACCTGGCATGGATGGTAGGCTGCTATTGCTGGGAAAGGCTGTAAGACCATTCAGTTATGAGACAATGCAATTATTTCTTTCCATATTCCCTCTCCACTGCTTTGGGAAGCAGGCACAGAAGAAATAGTTCTTCAAGTCTCTCCCTTCTATTTCTGCACCCCAGGTTCCTCTGTCTTTGACAGGAGTGGACCACCAACACCCTGGGCCTTAACCACTCCATCTCTGATTTTTCTCTGGTATTTTGCACTAGCAAGCCCTGCCCTGTTGCTGGCTGAGACAGTGATAACAGCTCAGATGAGTGCCCTGGCACACATGAGCAGGGACAGAGGTTCTCTGAACAACCACAATAAGCATCTCCTGGTGCATTTACTATTATTTTAAAATCATAAATCACTTAATTAGCAATCCAAGTTGTAGTTTTCAGACTTTGCTAAAGGAACTATGTACATTTTATGAAATATAACGTTCCCAAGCTTTCTGTTTCCTCAGCTGTTTGAGAATTTGTTTGATTCTGAAATCCTGTGAAAAGTGGAAGGTATTTTTTTACTTTACAAATATAAATGATTTATATACAGCCATAAATGCATCATTAAGAGACTAATCCTACCCCCAACAAGCTTCCAGTGACTGCAATGGGCAAAAAATTAGATTCTACAAAGAAGGAATCCTTAATATTCTACAGGATAAAACTGTAGAATTCCATGCTAGAATCAGTTTACTTCTCAGAATTAAGGCAATTTTAAAATAAATTGATAATTATGGTCTTGAAAACCATTCAATTAATCTAATAACTTCAGTGATACAGATAGGCATTTTTCTGACTTTTAAAAGCAAGCTTTACTCACTAGCCAGTCTTATCTTAGTGTTAACTACATAGCATATGTAATCATATATTGCAATAAGGATGGAATTTAAAGTGAAGAGAAATATACCCCTGGTAAGCTAAACATTCCATAAAATGCCAGTTACTTCTGAGAGATACATAACTACATCTGTAACTGTTCAGGTAATTAAAAAAGCACTAGCAGTTGTAGTTCATTGAATAAATGAATTTTTAATCAACTTTGCTTACAAGTAGTTTCAGCATTTCTTTTTACATTTCCATGTAGAAGTCAAGCAAACCAAATTTTAAACATTGCATACTTTACTGTCTGTCCTTCTTATTAATAAATTAGCAGCTAATACTAAAAATCTGCATGGCAATCATCAGGCAGACCTATGCCTTGCAGAGAATGTGCTGGGCAACTTCTTGACTATTTAATCAATCATATTGCTTAATTTTAAACTATCATTGCATTGGTGCTTAAGTTAACTCTGATGTAAACCCATTAGTTTTCACAATAATCACTCCAGGGAAAAATCTCTCCTTTCGCTTTAAAAGAAATTGGCCTGCAATACCTACTAGCTTCACATAACAGAGTCTTTGGGAACCAAGAAAAATTCCAGGGTAGGTATGTACCTAATATAAACAAATTTCAAATGAAAGCCTAAAGCCATTCCCTTCTCAGTCCCCATGTCACAACCCAACACTTCACCAAGGCTGGAATAGCATTTTCAGATCTACTTCATAATACTCATATATAAAGCAACTTTCTGGCCATCTGTTTTCCTTACCTTGCCTTTCTTATTGCTCTGCCTTCATAAAGACACAGAGCCAAAATCACAGCTGACAAATCATAGAATCATGACATAATTCTCATTATATGCAACAGAATTGTTTATACATGGGATGGCTTTGAAATCTCTTTTGCATTCATATGCAGCTCTCCAGCCTCCTATTGCTGCACTTCAGCTGTGGCTTGATAGCATGGTGGTAATTACTAATTTGTTTTTGCCTTGTGCTGGGAACTCAATAAAAACCAGCATCTCTATGTGCATTTCTGTCATAGCAACTTGCTGGCCTGGTTGGAATCTAATACAGAGAACAGGAAGGGCAGAGACTGGATGGTTTTTTGTTGAAAAGCTTGCTAAAGCAACTCTCCCGTTTCTTGGGAAGGTGCCCCTGTAGTTGACGTTGACACTACACAGCTCTTTGTCCTCCTCTAGTGGTCCCATTATATTTAGGGAGAGGCTTATGCAGTGATTACTTCCTTCAAGTTAATGTGGTTATTACTCAACTGGGAGGTGTTGAGGCTTGTGCCTGGACATCCTGCCTTCAATCCTAACATGAGCAACAGTAAAGGGCTTCATCTCTCTGGTGCTCATGGAAGTGGAAACTGGTATCTCTGACCATAGCCAGTCACAGCCACACAGACTGTCTCTTTGTGCCATGGTCATCCCCTCTGAGAGGAGGTGGCACCACAGCAGGTTGTTCCATAGCATGAAACAGTGGGATGGTCTGACTACAGTCCCGCAAAAGGTCCAATGTTGCAAAAGGTCGGAAGCTGTCTGCTTTGTTTGGCAGCTTTATTGCCCCAAATAACATTCTATAAGCAGACGTTTGGCCAGAAGCATTCCTCTGTGCTTGCCTATTGCCTGCCTGACTTGCAAACAAAGGAACAGCACAGAATATCTCTTGTGCCCTGAGCCTTTCAGAGAGGAACTACGTGTCACTTCAATACAGCACAAAAACTCCAAAGTTACTCCTTAGGAATTGATCCTAAATAGTTAAAATAGCAAAAACGGAACCTATAGAATTTTTACATGAGGGAAATGTTTTCTAATGGGAAACAGTAAAATTGCTAGAACTGCCACCCATTAGAAGTGCTTTCTGTGAAAATAAAATGCTCCTACTATATAGCTCATCCTTCCATGTGTGTGTCTCTTTCTCAGAGCTGTAATGCTTAGTTAGCTTTATAAAACACTAAAGATTTATTTTGCTGCTTGCATATTTTCATGTCTAGCCTTCAAACTTTTGAAGTTATACCTTGCCCGGGAAATAAAATATAAGGACGTGGCTTCTATTCCAGCTATCAGAGAGGTCTGAGGGAAAGATCTAATTGAAACAGCAACCAGATATGCTAGATGTTTTTTATTATTCAGTGACAATTTTCCAGGCATTTTTTTACTTTTGGAATAAATGTTAAATGCCAAAATGTGCCCTCTGCCATATCTCTTGGAAAATCCAGTTTAAAAAAACTTTGTTGCTCAGCTGCAATGGAGCTGAGTATGGTTGTTTGTCCACAAGCTTCGCCAGACATTTGTTCAGTCACAGAATAAAATGACTTGAGAATCCTACAGCTCCATGTCTTACCTTAGTTGCTGGAAACCAACACCCCCTAATTCCAATAGAGGGGAAAACTTTAGAGCAATTTATCAGTTTGCATTAGATTGCCATTTGCAGCAAGGTTCCTGTCACATCTCAAGAGCAGTCACAAACTCAAGCTCATCTATCAGCTGTGTGGTGTTCAGCTCTCCTTAGGAGTCCAAACTGTAGGCAAAAATTAGTTAGAAAAAATGAATTCTGAAAGCACCTATATTTTGTACAATTGTTGACTAGATATTATTTTTAACATTTACAAGCTCTAGTCTTTTCAATATTTTTCTTTCTTATTAAAAAAGTTGACTGAAAATCAAACTTACAGAAAGAACTACAGAGCAGGGAAACCGAGGAAGATATTTAGAGTGACACTGAGTATTAGTATGTGTATAAAGTGTCTTTATACATTACTGCTTCATTGTTCAGAGTATTCCTTAATAGATCAAGCTTTTGTCTAGAATTCACATACTAAAACAGTAAACATATGTATGTTTAATCTACAGCTGGTTGGTTTTTTTGTTGTTGTTGGTTTTTTTGTTTGTTTTTAGAAACAGCAATATCTTGAGATATATATAGTAAGGGTTCTCATTTTCTCCTTGCTTTTGAGAGCTGAGGATCACAGTTTGCCCTCAGCTGCTCTAATACATCAGGAGGAGCCGAGTAGCAAAGATTGGCCTTTTCAGAAGAACAAAGAAGGAGTTTGTTCTACCATTTCTGATTATGAAAGGAACATACAGGCAGGAAGAGGCAATCTCACTGCCTAATTTTGGGAGCCAAACTGGCACCGCACAGGAGACAGAACAGGAACCAAATGAAAGGACCCTCTGATACACTGACTGCAGGACAAGCACCCAGTCTACCTACTTTCTAATTTGGGTAATACAAAGCTTAAAGAGTTAACGGGCCAAGGCCACCAAACAGCTGGATTTATTCACTAGTTTACTTTCACTATACCACTGCTGAGGAGAACAGCCTGTTCACTTCTCAGTCCAAAGTAAGCATCTCCACTTTGTGTTGGAAACATGTCAAAGTGACCCCACTCTGCTTTCTAGTAAATGCACGGGATCATTTGACTAGGATGTTTTATTTTCCCCAGTTATTTAAGGTCAGGTTCTCATCTTGGGTAAACTCTTGTAGCTGGAGTAATGACAGCATGAGCCACGAGTACTACCAAGGTCTTGGGAGGGACCTCAGAATGTCTAACCCAGCTGCTGCTCTCCCCTGCACAGAATGGGACAAAGGGGCTTCTCATCAGCTCCACCTCCAGCACATTTGCCAGACAAGTGAAAGGTGGAAAGAGATCACCTTCTCCATCTCACCACAAGCAAGATGAAAATCCTAGAACAGGTTAAGGTTCTGTGAGGCACATCCATTTCCCCTGTAATTCCTGCTAAGGGACAGCAGCAAAGGTAAAACATAAACATGAACATAAAACTTTTTATGACCAAAGAAACACAAAAAAATGTAATCAGTGGGAACTACTGTATATGGGTTTGATCTAGTGATAAATTAAGTACCCACAGTTTCTAACAAGAGCCAGATGGAATGTCAGTTCCCCCTCAGTTCCCAGAACCAGGCCCTTTGTTAGCAGTTGTTCATATACAGCTGCTATATAGCACAGTTCTGGTTTCTTACACTGTGGAGACCTCTTCTTGAAGTCAATTAGCATTACGCCTGGACAAATATTGCAGGATCAGGCTATTCATTAAAGCCCTGAGACCACAACTGCCTCTATTTGAATTCTGTAATATGTCAGTCAAGGATACACAATTACCCGCCAAGTCCTGAGACGGCTAAGGTCACATGAGGGTTTTATCGTATTACTGCAGTGCACCACCTTCCTTGCCAGCCCCTTGCTGTTCTGCTACAGGCTGCATTACCATGCATCAGCAAATACACGGGCATGCTGCTATATTTAGTGTTTCATACATACCACTAAAATAGAGGATGTGTCAGCTTTTAATCTGACTTCACATTTTTGTCAGCAAATTAACAGCTCATCTTCCCTAACAGTGATGAAGAGTGCTCTCTGTTAGTCATCTTGAGCTACGTGGTGATAGCTCTAAAATATATTAGGCAGCTAGAATGCACAAGCTGAATAGAGAGATTTTTACTAAGAGATATACTAGGAGATATTAAGGATGCATAGCATCATTCAGCCAGGTTTTAATAGTGACTACCACAGGCTACCTGAAAACCCAGCAGCAATCTGATGGCAAGAGGAGCAGCTAGGCAGGATGTTCTCAGGGGTACCACAGCAGGCCATTAGGGCCTCCTGGGTTAAAAGTCCAAAATAGAGATAGGTGGTGCAGATTTGGATTGGTGGAGCCTTCTCTTCTCCAGGCTGAGCACCCCCAACTCTCTGCCTTTCCTCATTGAAGAGGTGTTTCATCTCTCTGATAATTTTTGTGGCCAGAGCATCACCATTCCCAGTGCACACCCTGTTAAACCTACCAGTGTTATTACATCTGGAAGTAATGGTCCTAGCCCTGGTTAGCACACAGCAGCACTGCCAGCAATACTGGTCCCCCAGGGTGGCTGAGGGGTGTCTGCAGCTGCAGACACATTTCAGGTATCCTGCTTAACATACTGAGAGGTACCCACTGCAAGTCCAGGGAATGGAACCCCCAGAATTTTACATTTATCTGAACAAAATAAAATTTAAAATAAAATTAAAATAAAATGCTAGCAAGAGAGAGAGCAACATTCCAAAGGGCAGGGCTTTTTTCCCACCTCTCACACACAAACCAGGTTTACATGGAGAATGACTAGAAGCCAAGGACAGCCCAACCCCAGGGAAAGGGCTGCAGGAGCCCTTCCAGCCTGGCTGCAGCAGCTCTGAGCTGCCCCATGCATCCACAGCTCCTGCAGGAAGCTGGTTGGAGGGTCCACCTCCACCCAAAATGTCTGATACTATACGGTGGGAAGTGCAGGGTGCTGCCCCAATATGACGCACAAGTACTCTGGGAAATCACTCTCTTGGGTCTTGAGAGCTCTGGTTTGAGAGAGCTCTTTCCAAGAAAGAGGTCAAAAGAAGAAATTAGAAAAGTGAATGAGGAAGAAAAGGAAGTGATAACAGATGGAGAAAGTGATGCAGAAAATGAACATGAGTGGAAGATTACTGTGTTCTGTATGTGGCATGTGGCTGATAAGGGCAGGAAAGGTATTACTCTCATGCCAGAAATCAAAAATAGAAAAAAAATTATTATGCAGAAAGCAAAGAAAATACCAGAAATGTTTAGGAACTGAAAATCTGGAAGTAACCTTGTCCCTCAGTCCAAGACATAGATATGGCCAATTCTTTATTTTAAATATTTATTTATTTATTTTCAGTGCTTTAACATAACAAATTTCAAAGCCAAAGTTTCAAAGCTAAATAAAAAGAAAAACTTCACACTTCGAAAACTTTTAGATCATTTCATGTCAAAATGTGCACACCTATTTTTTTCAGAAATTATTTGCAATAGAAATTAATGGACCCTAACCTTTTCTTTGGTGCAGTTTGAAGAAATGAGCATTTTCTGTCAGAAGCATTTTAATGATAAGTTTATTACCAGTTCTATCGTATACTAGATTTCTATGATTAAAATTCCACCTTAGTGACCAAACTGTCAGAAAATGACCTGCAATTCTTCTTTCATGCCTGCAGTTATTAAATTTTCAACCATCATATTCTGCTGTAAAGATGGGTGCTAAACTAAATCTCTCTTTTGCTGACAAAATTAATGCTATCATAAAAGTAAAACAATTAAAAAATTAACCATAATAAAGGATGGGAGTGCTCAAAAAAGAATCAGTTTTATTTAAAAATCTATATACCATTGATGTGTTTGCCTTTTCTTTACGAAGCAAGTGTTCACTGTCACAGAATGGTTTTGATCCAAGCAATGAAAACAATAAAAACAATTGCTAAATCAATTGATGGAATTTGTTCAGCTTTAGAAAAGCACAAACATATGTTTAATTGGAAAACATCATCATGGAACATACAGAAAAAGTTAATGTTCACAGAACTTGAAAGAAAATACTTCTCTTTACACCATGCTCAACAGCCTTCACGTTCTGTTAACCTGATGTTAAGTACATGAGGGCAAAACTGCCTACAGACACCCGAGTTTTCCTGGCCCTGGTTGCTGGCATTTTGCTAAGTCAGCACGTTTGCCAGCAGAGCCATTGAATCGGTGACACTGGCTGCAAAAGGCTTTGTTCATCTGTTTCTAGTAGACTTAAGGTGGCCCTTGGAAAGAACTGAGGATGCAAGTTAGAGCAGAGACAGATGCTACTCCGAGAAAGAAGAAATTACTGAGTTAGCAAACTGGCTTAAATTAGTCCTTCAGGCAAAAAAAAAAGATGCTCAGTCATCTAGGGACAGAGGGATAATTACAACAACTATGTCCAACTGCTTTCATTTTAATTGACACACACTGCATACATATTAACAGAAAAACCAGTTGGAAATGGGTGACTCCAGAGGTCAGTTGTTTTAAGACTGAAATATTTCTAGCTGGCAAAGGCCTTAGTGGGAATGAGGATTCACTTGGACTTCGGGGACATGTCTTTTTTGCAGAACTGTGGGGCTGTTATTAAATTCCAGTAACCCACATTCTGGGAAGCAATTTCTTTTCTCTGTATTTCTTAATTGTGCTTCATTACAATTTAATAAGGACATTTACCCTCAATTAAGCAAATCATCCAAGCAGTTGCTTACTCCCTATTGCAATGAACTGATTTTGTCAAATGCAGGTTTAATTGTGTGTTAATTGCTTTGCTGAATCAGGATATCTTTGTGTATCTTTGTGTATCTGTCTATCCCAAACTTTCTTTAGCTCCTGGGGTTCAGGGTATCCACATCTTTAACTCCACTTACTGGTCTGATCTTGGTGCTTTGCAGACTGTCAGCTAGAACTACATCATCTCCCCATAATGGTCAAACTCACCAATGCTGTTAATATTGACAACTGCATCAACCAGCCTGTGAGCTCATGCTATGGAGTGATTCGAGCTCCATGATTCTGCCAATGGGGACAGGCCCAGGAAGGTGTTATAGTTTTTGTTAAACGTGCCCATGTAATGAGCTCTTCATCAGATTCAGCTGCTGTGTGGGCACTGAGCCATAAGCACTCAGGTACTCCTCACCTCACCCTATGCCCACCAGCACCACACAAGCCCTTCAGTTCCGCTTGGACACCAATAAAAACTTATCCCTGATATTTCAGAACTCACCTTGCAAGGTGTAAGTCAAAAGCTGCTGAATTACCAGCTTTCCTAAGCACCATGTAAGTCCTATACCACCACGTCACGAGCAACACCATGGTATTGATCGTAGCAACCACACTAAATAACCAAAACTCAGAACACCAGAGATTCCCATGAGTTCTCAATCAATGCATGTACATCTACACAAACCACCAAGAAACTCTGAAGAAGTAATACAGTGTCTTACCTGCTTTTTCCTTACACAGCTTCTGAAACAGCACCTGCAATAAATAAATTAATTTTTGTTCAATAATTAGACAGTTTTTTTCCATCAGATAAATTCCACATTTCAGAATTACAATATATGTAATGCTTAAACATCATCACAGAGCATAAAATCCAGAACTCATCAATAAAATCATGGGGAATATCTAGATTTTCTTGCAAAGAACAACCTGGTGCTCATTCCCAAACCAGGTTCATCTGTCTTGCAGGGAATGAGCTTCGGAGCAGTCTCTGGCACAATAAGAGTATGTGCTGCAAGGACACATGAGGTCCAGCTCCCTGGAATGTGCCTGAAAGTGTCTCGGGATGGCAGTGGGGCCTGGGGAGGCAGCACACAGGCTGCCAGTGAGACACGGGGGGGCAGCTGTACCAACAGGTGGGAAACAGGATACTGTGGCTATAGAAGCCTGGAGTAGTACAGTGATGGTTCTTGTTCTTTTGTGACCGGAAGAGTGTCCTTCTGTCTGAAAGATGTGGACAGGCTGACTTGCCATGTTGTTTTCTTCGTATTTTTCATCTCCCCCCTTCAGGTCTGTCATGCTAACTGGAAGTAGTACCATTAACATCGTGTTGGATGCATCTCTTGCTCCATTACTTTTCTCTTTGATAGCTTTCAGTGCCCAAATTAGGAGGCTGTTACCAGTGATTAAATGTCTATCACCTGTTCTCCTTTCAGATGATAGATCCATCAACTCTCCCACTAATGCAGTCTATAAATGAAACTACCATAATGCTTGAAACTGTGTCTAATTTTTTAAATATTAATTAAACATAAGGTTGAGCTGATTCTTTCAGATACCAGTGAACTCACAGGTGTGAAGTGCCTGGTCTGCAGACAGCTGAAATGGCAGCCACTCCTGTACCTTGTAAGTGACAGACTCCTGTTCTTGTTATCTGCTTGTCCCCATATGGAAAATCACCTGCACCTTTCTGCCAGATGCACCAAGTGGTCTATTATCTCTTCAGTCAATATCACCTCTGCAGCCTTGATAGGAATCTGTCTATAAAACCATGTTTTTCATTTACCTTTTATTTAGTGAAGAATTTTACTGAGATATTGGAAAATTTCTTCTCTAAGCACAGAACTGAATTGGCTAAGCACCTCTAAGTAACAGGAAAAGCCCAGCTAGACGGCAGTTGTTTTGCTTTCTGTGAGGCAATTTCCCTGCAAAAATGCTCCTTCCGCAGTCTGAAGGTCTGCCTGAGCAGCAGCTGAAGTCAGCCTGTCTTTAGCCATCTGGGACTGAGTGAGGTGGTCATTTCCAGATAGGAAAATAACGAGTTCAAATCAGGTTTTGTTAATGGCAATTTGTAGGTTGGTATAATTCCAAGCCAAGGCCCTCTCTGGCTCCTGCATACTGCTGTACACTTCCCTGGACTGAAATGATTTGTATAGATTTCATCTGGGCTTCTTTTTGATTTTTAGCTCAGTGATAGTGAACTGTCCACAGAGACTAGAGTTTTCTTCCCCAGCGAGGACCCATCAGTGCCAGGCTCTGTGGTACCTGCACAGACCCTTTTGCCAGACCTCTTCTGCTCTTGCTCTTTGAGACACTGGAGGATTTTCTCCCCCCAGGTTTTCTACAGCCTAGAAAGGGAGAACATGCTTCTCATTTCTCTCTGGCTGAAGAGGAAATTCAACACATTTCCCAAATCTTTATATATTGGTCCTTCTGCAAAGAGAAAGGAGCAAAACTTTAGCACTACAAGCCAAAATTTCTCTAACAGCATCACTTAAAGAGTCAGTGCTGAGTCCATGAGAGAGGGCTCAAGCAGAAGCATCACACTTCCATAGACAAGTGGGAAATTCAGAATCACACTGTCGATTGGCAAGAGAGAAGGAGGTTCCACATCAGCATGCTGGGATTTTGGGCCACCTTTTTGCTCAAGGAACATTATTCTGTCCCTTCACTGTGCAGCGAGCTGTGTTGTTCTTAATCATCCTGCTGGGGACAGGCACCTGATTTTTAGCATCATGACTCTGGCAAAAGCACACTGGAGGCAGGTGCCTAAAATGCCATTCTTCTGCCATATTCTTCTTGAAGAATACATAAATGCTATGTGTATCAAAATAAGTGTGTTAGTCCTGCTTGGATAACTGGTTTCTGTGTTCTAGCACAGCCAGAAGGGCATCAGCTATTATAAAACCAAACCCAGGCTATGTTAACTTTCAAAATCTTTTTATGATGCCATACAAAAAGATGCAAATTGTTGCTGGAACCATCCCAAGTGGCAAAAGAGAGCTGCTAACTAAAATTGATTTATGGAAATAATAATGATAATGCACTATATAACTGATTGTATAACAAAATACATTTGCTGGAGGACTAGCATCCCATCTGAGCAGCATGGCACCATCTAATCAAATGGTCCAAGAGAGTACAATTATAGCCAAAAGCCTGTTGCAGCACCTGCTACTATGAATAATAAAGAAATCATTTGCTTACGACTCCAGCTGTAGCAATTTTGCAAGTGGAAGTGCCAAACAGAAGCCAAAGCCAAATACACTCTGCTGCTATAACCATGTTTTATTTGCTGAAGCATGTAAACTAGCCTGCAGAAACCAGGAATTTATTAGATACTGGGCCCATTTCTCCTCTCCCTAGAAGTGCTGTGTCTCGGTGGGGCCATCTCACATTCACCTACATGAGCAAAGGTTCCCAAGAAGCCCACCTGTGTGGCACCACTCTTTGCTTTACGATTGGAGCAGGAGAAGCTGGTCTTGTGAACGAGGCAAACCTGCCCTCAGCAGCAGTGCAGCTGGTTCAAGGGACATCTTGCCATGAAACTCAGCTCAGAGGACTCATTGACATGGCTAAAGAAGAGATGGCCATTGATGAGGCTGAAGCACCGTACCTGGATTGGCCCACCTGAGTCAGAAGCTCCAGCTCTGCTATGAACTGAAGAGCTCTGCTACTGGGAAGCCTGCCCTCAGCAGTGGGGTCCAGGGGACAGCCAGTGCCACTTGGCCTTGTGTGAGGGACAGGTCCCTGGACCACATTTATATTGGTCTACAAACATAGCCTCCAAGTCCACAGTATTACATTTATGGGTCCTGTACAGATGAACACAATGCCCAGAGAATATGTTAGAAATCACAGAATGAATTGTTTGAGTTGGAAGGGACCTTAAATATCATCTAGTTCCAACCCCCCTTGCTTGGGCAGGGACACCTCCCATTAGATCAAGTTGCTCAGAATACTCTAACACTTCCAGGGAGGGGGCATCCACAAAACCTGAATCTTATAGAGTAAGATGAAAATGATGCCTCTGCTCAACAGGTACCTAAATCAGGGACACCTTTAAGCGTGTGAGTGATCCCATTAAAACCCTTTGACTTACAGAGTGATGTATGTGAAAAAGTGTATTTGGGGCATGAAACAAAGAAATAAAGGCTATGGGTGTTTTGGAGGAAGGGAAGTGACTATATTGCATTTACAAAGAACCTGAAAGATTTTCCTGAAAGGCATTCTGTGCAGAAACAAATTACTCAATGAACTCCATAGATTAAACAGAAATGAAGGTAGAAGCAAAACGCCAGCATTACAAACTCAACAAGCAAAATAAACACACTCATCACAAAATTGTTTCTTGATGTATACATAAGCTTTCATGGTTATAAGTGGTTAGGGCATGGAACTCATCAAACAACTGGATTAAATTATTTAATAGTGCCCCAGTAAGCTTATTGTCACATAAAATCTTTTTTTCTGGCACAGAAGATAAATACGAAGTGGTTTACTTGAACAACTTCAAAACCATTTTAATTTGCAACAGCACAGAGATTCTGCAATGTCAGACAATCCTATAATACCATATGATTTAAAAGAAAAAAAAAAGAGACCTTTTTTATCCAAGTCTTTGGCTTCCTTCTTACCTACCAACTTCTATTAGTTATTAGCTATTTTATGCTCTAATTGCAAACATGACCAAATCTGTCACTGATATTTCAGAGCACCTATCACACCTTCCAAAAAAAAAAAGAAAAAAAAAAGAAAAAAAGCTAATTAGTGTACCTGTCTAGCATGGAAAAAAAAAATTTCTGGATGTTTAATAAAACACCAGACAATTTATTCAACATAGATATAGTATAAAAAAATATCACTGCTATCAAATAAGCCCTGGCATTTTGACAGGACTACATGACATCTGTTGTTAATAAAAAAGGCTTTGGATTCTGCAAATGTACGTTCCGTGGTGAGCAAACAGCAGCACCACTCTGAAACACAACACTTCCTTCAGAGGAAAATAAAAAAAAGATAAATCTGTACAACTTCTTAGTGGTTAACTGATAGAGAAGGAAAGCACTCTGAGCTGGAAAAAGTGCCGCAAACTATAAAGACTGAAAATCCTGCTGGTTCCTCATTCTGCTGCCTTAATAATTTGCTAGGCTTTAATTAAAGCGACATATAGACAATTCTAAAGGAGGAAACTAGCAATCCACATGCAAAACTCAACCATCTGATTAGCAGGTTTATTAGATCCTTTCAGAAAGATGTTGACAGATGGAAAGAAAATCCTAGTTACCAATTCAAAATAAAATTCTACAGCCCAAAAGGAGAAGTAATATTATGACACTCAGCATTGTCAGCCTTAACTTGAAGTTGCCCAGCCCCAGCAATGAGATCTTCAGCCTGGATTACACTTGCAAGTTTCCCAGAGAGCATTAGTCGGCTGACATGAATGGCAATATTTAAGTTATCCTGCAAAAAACACTGCTGAGATGGCTGTGTGAGAAATCCAATTTCTCTCAGACTTGGCCCTGAGGTTTGGTACAGGCTTGAAACCTCTGCTGGATTTAGGTGCTTAAGTTGTATCTTCAAACGCTGACAACAGGGCTCACCATTTTCCTCTAAAATACAGCCACTGCAGAGGTGTTCTTGGAGACCATGTTTAATATACAGCCTGAGTGTAATTAGAGAAGTTGCTTGGGGCATGGAAGACAGATCTTGGCTGGATAGGATTCAGCCTCATATTTGCTGCGTCACAACACGTTGGCCTCCTTGCGAGGTTAGAAAGTAGAGGGAGGAGGAAATTGTCAGTTTCTTCAATTAAGCTGAGCTATTGCACTGTAAACTGTTCGTAACTGATGGAGTCAAGGAAAGAATGAAGAGTAAGCAGCTCCCTGCTCTGCAGTCCACTTGCTCATTCACAAGTGGGGAAATTTGGGTCCAGGTCCCCTTTTCTAGACTCGTCAGTATTTGGAATAAGAAACTGTTGTTAAGAAATCCAGATTCTCATGCCTTTTTTTGTCATTGTATTTTAAAACAATGGAAGACATTAAGAGTATACACAGCACTGATCCAGGCAATCTTGTTGCTCATGCAAAGGTTAGCTTTAGCAGAGCTATTTGTCAATGGACTGGAGAGAGCACCCATGTTGGACTCAAAGCCCAGGGCGCATTTATGAGCCCTTGATCATCCCCACTATGTAACTTCTGGGTCAGCCCTACCTCTGTTTTCAACTGCTCCCATTAACTGTCCACAAATTAAACCTTAGCACTGTTCAAGAGATTGGGGACCACTCCCAAATGGCAGAATGAAGGTTGACTCTGCTCTAGATCTGCTTCTTGCCACCCTGCAGAGTCCTCCAGCACCATCTCTGCATCCTTTGTTCCCTTGGCCACCTCCTCATGTCATACTCCACAGCGTGCAGAATGTGTCCATTCCCTAAACCCCTCACCTCGTGGCTTGCAGCAGCTTCCACCTCACCGTGGGTATAGAAGATCCCATAGGCAAAATAATAATTGAGTCACAGGACCCCAGGAGACCACAAAGGGCATAGTGGAGATCAGGGCCAAGTGCTGCAAAGGATGGGCACGCTCAGGCTGCTCTGTGGAGTCTCTCAGCACTCTCTCTTGTACATGCCTGTCCTAAACAATTTAACATTAAATATATTTTCCCTATGTTAGCATACAGCACAGCTGTCTTAGTGACAGATGGCTACTTCAGGTATATTCAAATATAAAAATGGTCTATATTTTTGAAGCTGTACAAATATGTAGAAATAATTAACATTACTGAAACAAACAAACAACAAACATGCATAGTCCAAACACTTATCAGCTCACTTGAAAGTAATGAATACATGTACTTGAGCAAAGCAGAGATTTGGCTGGTTTTATAAATTAATATTTTTAAAACTTGATGCAACTTGAAAGAATTTCTAAGGCTTCCTCCCTTCTCTAGTGCAGCTTATTGAGACGTTTGCTGCTATCTAACCTGTACTCCAGTGTGTTATCAAAAACAAAGCAAAACAGTCATAAATAAGTCCAGTTCTGGAGATGCACTGCAGAAACACTATTTCCACAGATATTTTAAACCTCCGAGATTTCATCTCATTTCCCTGTGAGCTATGTAAAGTTTCAAGGGGTTGTCAAGAAAGGAATTTAAATAAAATAAACTGGGTTTCTCTGTAGCTGACATGGATAAAGCTTAATTTAGGGATTCTAATTTATTTATTTGCTTTAAACTGGCGAAGTCATACAAATTGTCTTTTTCCTGGTTTCTCTGAGGATCAATCATACAAAAACTTCTAATCCTGTGCAAAGAAAATGAACTGTAATCTTTTATGATTGTATTTCTCAATATCATCCAAGGGATGACTAAGGGATTCAGGCATCCAGAAGAATTCAGATGACAGAGAACTGTCATTTGAAAACATGAGACCGAGTATGCTGAGTTCTATTCTAAAATTATCAAATACTGTAAATATTGCCTACAGATATAAAAGCGTATTTAATAATAGTGCACAGTTTTAAAGAATATTTACTGATTATTGAAAATTATTTTCCTTCACTTAGTGTTTCAGTTAGCAAAATAAGACTTGTTTTTAAAAAATATTTTACTTTATTAAAAATTTTTTTTCAAATTTTACATGAAGATCAGTGCTGGTTTGAAAACCACTGACACAGAAAGATTTATTCCATTCTTTTATTCTGTTTGCTACAAATCTGTATCTATTCTGCTCATGTTCTATTGATAAAAGTCCAGAAACTAATGTGACACTGCATGTTACTGTACTTTTGAAAGCTTTGATCAAATAGAAAACTGTTTTTAAATTATTTTGCAGTGAAAAATTATGAATTACTTATGAAAGAAAAAGGTTTACAGCAAGTGGAGCAGGAAAATAAGAAAGTCTTTTACTTTGAACATTCAAGAATGTTCAAAATGAAATCAGCAGAAAACAAGTAAAAAGACCAATGGCAAAGGAAAATGCGTTTTAGTAACTGTATCTTATCATACTTACTTTAAAAATGTATAATATTAACAGAGAAGGGAGGTTTTATACTTTTTGCAGCTGCTAATAAGATTTCAAATGTCAATCAATTATGACACTGGTGGTTATACCCAAATTGTTATTAAGAGGAATTTGGCTCCAAATACATGAGGAGCAGCCATCTGCATTGAGTGTTGGGATGTGTCTCTATGGTATTTATTATGATATTTCATAATCCAGTTGCTCATTTTGCCATCAGATTGGGTGATGCCATTCCCCCCTTGTGGCTCAGCTGGCCATGCCTATTCATCTTCCACCAGCACTGGCACTCATCTTGACAAATCCTGCTGTTTCATTTGTTGCTTTCGTCATGAGACCTTGGTTACAGCTGCCATTTCCTCTGTCTGACAGATTGCTTTGTTCAATATTGTGTAACATCAGGGGGTTTTGCTGTCACTATTTTACATTATCTCTGCTTCTCCTGTGATGTCCTCTATGGGATAACATGACATGGATTGCTATTCCACAGTGGTCTTCTCACGTGGATTTTAACCTCCATCCATCGTTGGTGCTCTACCCAGATATGACAGCTGACTGACATTGCAAACATTACAGAAGTTTGAAGCAGCAGTCCTGAAGAGCTACCTATCTGATCTCCTGAATTTGGCCCCAGTATGACTAGGTGAAACTTGAGCAGGAAACTTTTCCTATTATTTAATGAATAGTGAAAAGCCACAGTGTGGAGAAGAGCCTCTTTGTTGCTGACTATGCAGGTGTGTTCAGATGCCACCATTCACAATAGAGAAACAAAATGTTGCTGTGGTTTGCAACTGATCCACAAATTCCACAGAATGATGAAAGCAGTGACACCAGAATCAGTAGGAGAGGTAAACTGGAGACTGCAATTAAGGCATTTTTCCACTCCTTTTTTATTTATTTATTCATTCATTTATTTATTTATTTATTTAAAAATACCAATTCAATTGACACAACCCTTCAACAGGGAAAGAAAATTATCATATACAAAAAGCAAATTATTGGCATTGCTGAAATGTTTAATTTTTATACCTTTCAGTGAAAAAAAACTCCTTATTTGCATTTAAAATATGTTTACTTTAAAATTTCACTAACTATATTACCTTAGGTAAGAAATTTGTAAAACCATTTTTACCTGGTCTTGCCCTGTGATCTTGAACCAGATAAGGACATTTTACAAACTGACAAAACATTTGACAGAATATAAAAATATTCTTTATTTCAGAAAAGGACCCCAAGGTGTCACAAGGCCAGACACCTTCACCTTCAAAGGTTTTGATACTTATGATTTTGGAGGGCACTGGAATTAATTTAAAAAATATATCTGATCAGTTGAAATGAAAATATTTTTCATAAATATAGATACATAAAATTATAGAATTTCACTTTGCTGTAGCATACCCTTGGTAATTTTCCTAAATTTTCAGGGATTCTAAATTATGCCCATGGAAGTCCATGGCCCAAAGCAAGCTGTGAGAACAGCTATTCTGTTGCCACTACTTTGCAGTTTGTGGCCAGCTGGGTAAACCTGCAAGACAGAACACAGACATCCCATTGCAGAAACAGATGCCCCTCATCCCTTCAAGGTGACCAGAGCAGCCAAACTCGTCTGGTCCCACCCAGTAAAAGGGGGGGTGATTTACCTCCCTTCTCTTACACAAATTATCCGTAACACTTTGCAGTTTTTGTGCTTTTAAATAGGTTATTATAGTAGTAAATATTTATATTTCTAATTAAAATCTAACCTGACACTCTAGTATTGTCTTCTTGCACAGTCAGGTGCAAAGCAGGTGCAGACAATCTCGCACATTTAGCCAAGGGAACAGTTTGAGGATTCAAGTTTGGTCTACATACTGTTCTCAGTGTTCAGTTCTTCCTGCACAATTCCCAACACCCACCCTCTGCAATCACTTCCTTACAGGACATAGTTTTGCCACATTGCAGCAATTTTGGTTCTGTTAAAATAGAAAATGTCCTCTTTATGATGCTTTTACCTTTGGCCAGTCCCAGGAGGTCTTAGTAATTGTGAACTCTTGACTCTGCAGCAGGACTAACATCAACATGCTTAGAACTGTGCAAATACCAGTCAATGCTCAGTCCTGTGTTAAGATAACCAGTTATGCTTCCATATAAACAGAGCTATGAATAAAGACTGGAGATGATGTAGTTGTCACAATACATGTGTGGGGGTCAGGTGGAAATGTGATGGGGTGGAGGTGGGAGGAAGAAAGACAAAAAAGAAGAGTAATGACTGCCAACTGGAGATGGACAAAAGTGAGAAGTGACAGCAGTCCCTGCTTTTTCAATCCTGGAACAATACAGTGAGTCACACATTGCTATCATTTTTACCCTCTTGAGTAGGAAGAAGTGCTGTATCTATTCTAAAGATAAAATGAAGTGGGAAAGGTACAAGAGGTCGCACAACAACAAAGAGAGACATGAAAGCTGGGGACTGTGCTATCCTACTATGGGAAATGACTGACTTCTAAAGCAAACAGCAGTTAGCAGTAATCCATGATAGAACATGAAAACCAAGCCTTGTGAGTTCTGGCTAGAGCTGTAGTGTTATTTTAGCTTGGCCCAGAGTAGTACTTAGCTGGGAATGAACTTCAGACTGCCATTAACAGCAGTTTGTTTGTTTTCACTATCAGGTGTCCACAGAAATGTTTCATGATGGCTGGGCTTTAAGTAGGTATCAGGTATTCTTCTTGACAGTCAGTAAAACTAATCATTGTAATATAACCTCAATCAAAAGTGCACTATTCCCAGTGAACAATTAACAATCAGTTAAAATCTTGGTCAACATCTTATGCTTTTTGAAGAAAATGAAAACAAAAGAGGTTTGTTTAGTGGTCAGTTTTCAGTGAAAAGATAAAGTAGGGATAGGTAAAGAATAAAGTACTTTATTCAAAAGAGCTACTGAAAATTACGGAAGTTGTGCACAGCAGAAGCATTCTTCCTGAGAACACTTGTGGGAAAATGTTAGGTAACATCTCTGCTTCTAGTATCCCATCAAAAGCTGATGCCCTTAGGAGGAGATGCTGATTGGTTTCTATCTTGTAATTGCTTTCTAGATTTTAATGTTTAGATCATATTTTGGTATTGGAAACCTGCTGTAAATCCTTTTCAATTTCTGATCAACTTCTTTGATTGCCTGTATGGTTTTGTCTTAGTTTATCAATTTGCTTTTATGCCAGATTTAAAGAAAAATCTTTCCCATGCCTTGTCCTCCCATGACATGCTTTCCCTTCGGGTGGTTTCATAACTCTCCCTTTCTAAGAAAGAATGTAAGGTTTTTCAGTATCATTAGCACCAGGTAAGGTGATGTCATCTGCTTCATCACCTCACTGTATCTACAGCAAACTCACACAAGACTTTTCAGAAATGGCCACTCCACTGTGAATTCTGACATAGCCCAGAAGATAATGAACACTTGACTCTCACATACCTCAACTTACATTTTTTATTAACTAGGGTGAATTTATGCTGTGTTAGGAGTTGTGATCCCACTTAGGCACATTTGAACTAAGGACATAAGGGCTCTAATGCAGCAAAGGACAAATACACATCTATAGTTTTAAATTATTTAGACTAGGCATACTTTGATGTTAAACATTTGCTTAAACCAAATTATTTCTACACTCTAACTGTGGTGTTGGTCCATATTTGTCTCACCTCAGTCTGCAGAGACTGGAGCTGGAAGCATCCACTATCACACACATATAATGCATGAACCATTATCATCCTCTCTTCCCCTCCCCAAGTTAAGTATATACACATAGATCTATGTGCCTCTGATTCACCCATCCCTCTATTTTTTTCTCTTCAAAAACTTCTGAGGTTCTGAGAAAGCAGAAGTTTATGTGCCCATATACTGGCTGCTGGCTTCATCTGTGACCTCTAGCAGGTCAGTGCAGCACTGACTGAACAAAGGAATGGATGTTCTTCAGCGAGTCATGAGCATCTCCACTTCTACAGGGACATCTGGATTACTGGGGTCCAGACCAAACCCTTAAACAGGGTGGTCTCTAACTTCTGCATCTGTATCACTACTACCATGCATGTCCAAAGCCTAACAGAAAGCCAGAAGTAGTTAGAGTATCCACAACCATAACCATGTTTTATAATTTATTGTCATAGAGATGTCATAAAATGTCTGTACAGAACAATTAACATCTTGATTTTCTAAATCATACCATGTTTAAAATTACCTAGTTGCCTACATCCATCCTTCTCTTGCAACAGAAGAGAGCAGAGATTTGTTAGGGATTGGCTTGAATTCACTCCCTCCCTCCCTCACTTACTCTCACATGTACACATGCATTCCTGTATAGCCTATAAGCAGCTTCAAACTCATTTAAATACATGTACTACTGACTCAAGCTATTTTAAAGCAAATACAGACACACTTCTTGAAATAGGATAAAATAACTATTCCCCCACTGTAGGGTTTTTAAATTGGTATGTATCATTTCTCAGCTGTCATGGACAGCCAAAACAAATACCTGCAGAGAACTTTCTCCTTACCTTGTGCTCCCGTATGACAAACTGATTTTATGCTTTTCTGTGATGCAGACAAACATCTCATTATTAAATTTTGATTTTTTTTTTTTCAAATAAACACTATGTCCTTCCTAAAAATATTTAAGTTCCACAATCTTCCCACAGTGTTACTGTTCTGGCTGGCTCAGTATGATCTCTGAACTGAATTTAAGATTATCTAATTACCAAAAAAGTAGCATTGGGCAAGTTTCAGATAATTAAAGTAAGTAGAAATATTTCATAGCTTTGCCTAACAATTGTTAAAATATTTGTTGCATAATTTTTACACCACTTACTTGTGTATCATAGACTACAACTAAATGCTGAGAGAATAAAGTTTTTGCTATGACTTCACATATCTTGTTGTCAGAGTGCGGTCAAACCTAGTTGGTGGCTGATCATCGGTGGTGTCCCTCAGGGTTTAGTTTGGGGCTAGTCTTGTTCAACATATTTACCAATGATCTGGATGAGGGGATTGAGTGCACCCTCAGTAAGTCTGCAGATGATGCCAAACTGGGTGTAAGTGTTGATCTGCCTGAGGGTTTGAAGGCTCTGCAGAGGGACCTGGACAGGCTGGATCGATGGGCGGAGGCCGATTGTATGAGGTTCAATAAGAGCAAGTGCCAGGTCCTGCATTTTGGTCACAACAACCCCAGGCAACACTACAGGCTGGGGGAAGAGTGGCTGGAGAGCTGCCCTGCAGAAAAGGACTTGGGGGTGTTGGTTGACAGCCAGATGAACATGAGCCAGCAGTGTGCCCAGGTGGCCAAGAAGGCCAACAGCATCCTGGCCTGCATCAGGTATAGTGTGGCCAGCAGGAGTAGGGAAGTGATCGTGCCCCTGTACTCAGCACTGGTGAGGCCACACCTTGAGTACTGTGTGCAGTTCTGGGCCTGCAGGAAAGACATTGAGGTGCTGAAGAGTGTCGAGAGGAGAGCCACCAAGCCGGTGAAGGGTCTAGAAAACAATTCATATGAGGAGCAGCTGAGGGAACTGGGGTTGTTTAGTTTGGAGAAGAGGATGCTTAGGGGAGACCTCATTGCCCTCTACAACTACCTGAAGGGAGGTTGTAGGGAGGTGGGAGTTGGCCTCTTCTCCCAGGTGAGTAACAACAGGACCAGAGGAAATGGCCTGAAGTTGTGGCAGGGGAGGTTTAGATTGGATATTAGGAAGAATTTCTGTACTGAAAGAGTGGTCAGACACTGGAACAGGCTGCCCAGGGAGGTGGTGGTAGAGTCACCATGCTCGGAGGGATTCAAGAAACATGTAGATGTGGCACTTCAGGGCATGCTCTAGTGGGTGAGGTTTGGGGTTTTTTGTAGGTGTTTTTGGTGGAGTGTGTGTGGTTGTGTTTCTTCGTTTTTTGTTTGCTTGAGTTTTTTGGGTTTTTTTCTTTATTTTTCCACTGATGGTTGGACTCGCAATCTCAAAGGTCTTTTTGAACCACAGCAATTCTGTGATTCTGTGATTCTGTGCCCTTAATCACTGTCATATGAATATAATCCTTCTCTGTTTTCCGTTTCATAATTCAGGTTAATGGCCACTGCTCAATATTTGTTTTTACAGTTAGATTTAAGTTATTACTCATCTTTTGAGAAGCATTGATTTGAAAAAACCCACCATTGCTTTCGCTAGTCTTAAATCAAGGTAGGTCTGATTTATATGAACTGAAAGTCAGGTCCAACAAGAATGAACTTTCAAAGTGAAAATCACTGCTGTCAACTGTGACAATGGAAAAACCCAACAGTAAAGGATGCACCGACTGATCCCCATCTATCCTCTGTATAGTTTTACTCAATCAACCACGATGACTAAAATTAATACTAATTCACAGCAAAACATCTGAATTCAGGAAGCAGCTATTGCTTTTCTGTTTTTTAGAAGTATTTCCTAATTGGTGCATTC
The DNA here is from genome assembly GCF_020740795.1 of Apus apus. Classification (NCBI taxonomy): domain Eukaryota; kingdom Metazoa; phylum Chordata; class Aves; order Apodiformes; family Apodidae; genus Apus; species Apus apus. The sequence goes on from NC_067282.1 coordinate 23,691,186, forward strand.
TAATGTCCCAGGAAGAATTACAATGTGAAACATTTAAAAAGGAACCTCTCAGCGGGCAAAACCTACTAAGTCATGCAAGAAAGGAGTCTGAGCTTCCTCTGGCTGGGCTACTGGACTATTGTCAAAATGCACAACTGGCTACAACCTTGGTGATAACCAGCTGCTATAAAACTGGATGCTGAGATGCCTCTCTACCTTTACAGCTTGAATTCTTATTCAGCATGAGGATGTACATTTGATTAGTGATTGCTTTGCTATATTATTTGAGAGGGGTGGGGGCAGGGGTCGGGTGTGTAATGATGGCTCTCCCAAAGTTTCATGCCTGTAAGATAACCAGCTTCCCACTCTTTGGAGACCTTCATATGTCAAGAGCTGTCTGTGGCACCTGGATACATAGATGAGACAAAATATGGAATTTTACTTGAAACTCCATCTGAATAATCAGACTTGCTGGGGAACAATTTGCATGTAGCCAATATAGCCACAGTTCTGTAGACAATCATGTGAAATAACCATGTGTATGAGTGCTTCAATTGTCTGATCATTAGTATGCTTTTATGGTAGATGGAGGAAAACAACTGGCATCCAATCATGCTTCGCTTTGACACTTAAACCATGAAAGGAATAGATTCTACCAAGACTTAGGTAGCAAGCCAAAGAATAAATAATAAACAGAATAAAAATATAAACAAGAAATAAATAAAAGAAAGAATAAAAATGTAACACCCCAACTTTTCTCTGTTTACAGGACTTAAATGTCTTTCCAAGAAAAGGCCTGGAGGACAGCTCTGCTAGGAAGAGTGGCAGACAACAGAAGGAATAGCCTGGATTATCAGAGCAGATCTTAGTTGCCTAGATACTCAGTGTGGTAAGTCCTAGACAGATTTCCTACAAGACCCAGAAATTGGAGCAATCACTTTGTACTCCATGGAGTAATGACAAGGCAAGAAAAGAGAGATGCCACGTTGCAGGTGTTCTGCTTCCTGCCACCCATTTCACAGAAACATGCAGCTGCATACATGCCCATACTGCAGCTGCAGTAGGAGAGGACCTTTTCCTTATGTATGAGTAGCTGTTTAGCCACAGAAGCAGGTAGCTGCATGCAGCTGAGTTTTCAAAGGTCACTGGACTCTTCACAGCAGACGGAAAAAGTCTGAGGTCCTTCTCCCAGAATTAGCTGTACCTCAAGACTGGTGGCTAGGTCTTGACTTAATTAGGACCCACCACACTCATGAGAGCTTGAAGGAGGACATTAGATACATGAAACCTTACTATGAGCTGCTAGAGATCTGCCATGAATTAATTATAAAATGTTTGGAATTTTGATCTGTCCTCAAGGACTCTTACACTGTATTTAAAACTTATCTGTTGTTAGAAATATCTATTAATATTTTAGTGCTGAATAAAAGAAGAAACATTAAATTAAAACATTATTTTAAACAGCTAAGTGTTTACACTAAACCAAATACAACAGCAAAAAATCCAGTACAAGGATGTACTTCATGACAGATCATCAAGTGCAACAGCCATGCACGGTGCTTTATCATATACATGATTAAAGGATGAGAATATGTAGTATTGGCCAGATGATTTAAGAAGGGAGGAGAGGCCTCACCTATGAACTATTTGACTGTGAATTTAAGGAGTTATTATTTCAAAGACTTTTCTGAATTTCAAAATCTTAGTATCCTTTTAGTACAACTGCATAGCTGTGCAAGCTCAGTCAGGGAGCACACACTGGGAATATGTATTATCATGATACACTACCTGGAGTTCTTCTGGTCTTCATGCTAAATATTCTCCAGGTCTTTATAGACAAGTCTGATTTCTTGCTGCATTTTCTTTCCTGCATTTTCTTTGCTACATATCGCAATATTCACCCTCACTTTATGCTAAATCTATTATAATTCAAACCTAATCTTAGGTAAATTTAAGCTCACTCTAGACTAAAATGCATTCTAACAAGAACACGTTGATGTCAGCAAACAATCAGACAAATTGGACAAATTACAATTCTAGGATAATTTTTATCTTGAATAGTCCTGGATTAAAGAAAAAGAGACTCAGGTTACCTTCTGCACAAGGGTTGTTCCACATTTGCTACCAGACTGCATCCACCTCTCTTAACTCCCATAGCTGTAGCCTTTTTGATCCTGTGTTGTTTTGCATTACACTCACAACCTGCTGGGTTTTTGATGGTAACAATGATTTTGAGTCCCTGTTGAGAGCTTTTTCCATACGAGCTTAAAGCACCCATACAACACAGCAACGTGAGAAAGAAGCAATTTACCACTAACATAGTGTTGTTTTTTATAACTTATGTTACAAAACACTACATGTTCAGGACACAACCAGGAGTTAGATCACCCTTGTATTGGAACACACAATATATGAAAAGCTAGGGGAAAAACTCCACGTGTATAGTATGAAAAGATAATCCTTGCCTCAAAGACCTGTCAGTCTAGTCGAGGCTTCCATTGTAGGTGCTACAGTGAAGACATCTGTCATCTGCAACGGTGAAGAGAACAGCATTGCTCGGTTGGGCACCTGTTCTCAAAAGTGAATGCAAGCTTGGATCGCAGGTGAATGGAGGATAAAATGTGCAGGCAGGTACAGGAGCTCAGAAACCTCCAGAGCTCAGTAATCCACAACAGCCAGTTGTAGATTCTATGCCAGGAAAGAGGTTGTATGGTTGACTCACAAACTGTAGCTGTCACTAGTACAGGGTGCTGAGGTGACTACTAAAGATGATGAGCATTTCTGAACTGGTGCCAGCAGATAATGCATACAAGAAAAGAGGTGGTCTTTTACCTGCCAATAGTTCTGCTTCTAACAAGGCTTGTAATTAAAAACTGAAACTTGTCATTTGGCACACACAAGGAAATATGTATTTGCAGGTGATTTCAACAGGCTGCTAATTTTCCAAGATGCTCTGCTTCAGCAGCCATTCCAGATCATAAAGCAAAATATTTTTAGAAGAAAAAAGAAAAAAAAAAGTAAAAAAAAAAAAGTAATGAATTCCTGGCAAGTTTTACATTCCCCTTTAAAAAATATTACATACACCCTCCCTTCCTCCCTTCCCTCCAGCAAATACCATTCATGTTTAAGATTAGATTATTTTTGTCCTGATTCCTCTTTAGCTGCCAGAGTATGACTCATTGTCAGATTGATTTAATTACAATTACAGACTGTGTTCTTCTGGTGTTACAAGTAAAAACTAGGAAACATAAAGGAAAATGTCAATGCAGAAAGACTCTACAAGCCAGGAGATGTTAAACAGTGCCACTAGTGATTACTGTTGATTACAATTGGGTAGGAGTAGCCTAATCTAAGATTTTTTACAATACTGCAACCGAAACCAGTTACATTTTGCAAATACCTACTAGAAAGGTTAGTTTTGTTTCTGTGCCACACATTAAAATTTTTAGATCTTGGGCATAAAAGTGAAACAAACATATAATAGTTTATTAAAAGGGACATTGCATAGCTACTGTTAGCAGAAGCAGAAGTTATTTTGAAGGATTTATAGATCTGGTAAGGGAGATAATTTAACATCAGCTGCTCTTCTAAGACATTGGCAAAATGGGAATGTTTTTTTAAAAAATGTTTGCCAAGTTATTTTTTAAAATATAATTATCCTGGGATATTTTAATGGAAGTGTAATGTTAACTTCTAGAACAAGGCATATTGAGCACTTTGTACAGTGTCTAAGCAATAGATTCAATTTATTATTATAATTTAAACACTTTGAACTTAGAAGTACACTTAGAACGAGTGAAACTCTTTTCCTGAGAAGACCTGTTATTTGTCTTTAGGTTGCTTCTAGGAAGCCAAAGAGAAAGGTCAAGTCTAAGGATCTTGCCCTGTCAGAAACCTTATTTAGTATTAGCAATAGCTGTAATAACTGTAACCAGTTACAGTAATAACTGTAAGCATTTTCATATTTTCATTGTACTTCTCATTTTCAGAAAGGACTAATTTAGAAAGCAGGTATTTAACTGCACTGTCCTCATCACTGCCTTTATCTAACAGCCTACACTATGGAGCTAAGTATTTTACCCCTGAGAGTCTCCTCAATTTGTTCTAGATGCTGACATCCTTGCAATAAAAAGCACAGCTACCTTAACGGTTTTGCAGGGGAAACAATTAGTAAAACAATAACATTTGGCATTTCAGAATCAATTAGTACTGCTGGAGAAGTTCTACAAAATCAATACTGATGCAGTAACACTTTGGAAGACATTATTAATACCAGAGGAGAAATAAATATAATTGGAATTAACAAAAGAGGTTGTTAGGGCTATTTACTGCTTACATTTGTTTACTGTATTTCATTCTGGGGAAAAAAAAACCAAAACAAAGCTCATAATCATACATAATAAGATTTTGCCTTTTTAATTTTGGAGAAGAGGTATTACATGTAACAAATAACATTGTTTGTGAGCAGTAATTAAACAGATTACTTTTGAAGAGGGCTAGGAGTATACACTGCAGGAACATCTCCTGGTATCCTGAACTCGTAAATGCTCAGGGACATGCCTGTTACAGAATCTGAGTGTCCTCAGCAGTGGCTAAGGCCATTCTACAGAAGAGACTCAGTTCAAAAATAGAACAGGATACAGAATTTCCATTGCAACATTTTTGTCATAAATAACGAAAAAATCAAAAGAATGTAATGTATTTAAAAAAAGAACAAATTGACATTTGAAATGTGTAATTAATTTTTATATTTAACTGAAAATAAATGGTTTTATATTCCCAATGATCAAGATGCTAGACTTTGGCACGTGGAACAAACAGTCTTTGAGTTAGTCTAAAAGTATGTTGCATGGGTGTGATTCATCTCATCTAGTCATACGTGTCCGCAACTCAAACATTCACTGCTGAGTCAGGCATTTTATACAGGGTATCTGTCATCTCATAAAATAAACTTCAGAATACATCATTGTCTAAATATGCCTGTTTTGGGTTTTGACTGGGATGACCTCTTACATGTAAAAAGGGATGATCTCCCTTACATGTACAAAGCCAGAAAAATCAACATATGCGTTTTGTAGAAACAGCATTTTCCACAGAACTGTAGCAGGGCAGCATTGGCCTTGTCGAACTGAATAGTCCCCTGGATGTCTGCTGTGGTACTGCCTGACCTCTCCTGCTGGTCTGAGGTTTCAGGGAGGTATGTAATAAATGCGAAAAATTTAAACCCAAAAGAAAAGAGTAACAGCCTCATATGGGTTGTAAATAATTTACAAGTCTATTTGAAAGTAAATGCAAATAGACAAAGATGCTGATGCCCAGTTGCTTTCTTTGGTATAAATGCATCTCAGTGAAAACCACAGGTGCCTCCAAGGACACAGTAGATGTTTGCACAAATTTTTTAAAACACATATTTCCAACAGGCTGAAACTTAGGATTTGATTTATACAGCAGCGTAGCCCTTCTAAACAAAGTTATGGAATGCACAGCAGGTGAATTACAGAGGAACCAAGAGAAAAGATGTTGAGAACTAAGAGTTGATACCTTGCAATACAAAATAGCATGATACAGACCTATATATGCCGACAGGTGTTCTCTGTAGGCTGTGCTGTACCACCTGCAGGTCAGTGGCCACCACTGTCCCCTAGTCACTGCTCTCCTCACACATACCACTACTCCTCCCCTCCAGCCCCCCAAGGTTTGCTTTTGGAAGGGTTCTCGTGGGCAACTCCATTGCCTCTTCCTGTGAAAATGCAGCAAGTTACTCAAGAGCTACCATTAAAACCATTTCAGCTAACCTAGCTGAAACAAGTTACAGCATCCTAAATGAACAGCTCAAAAACGGGACCCAGGGAAGTAGTAACTGGACAGTTGGAGAAGTGCAGGAGGATATGGAAACATCTGCAGCTGGGCTATCTACAGCAAGAAGACTGTGTGTGTATTTCCTAAAGAAATGGAGCATTGTGCCAGTATGATAGCTCAGTGATACTCTGCTCTCTGGCTTCCTCTAGTCAGAAGAAGCTGGTAAGATGAAGGATACACATAGAGTAGGAAGAAGGATACTGGTAACATGGTAATGTCTTTCTGTGAATTAATGTGTAGTGTTAAGTAGGACATCATGGAAGCCTTAGTCAACTTCTTCCAAATGTAGAATTACAAACTTGAAGAGAGTTCACAGAGGGATCAATGAGAGTTGCCAAAATTAAGGAGAGATCCTGAAAAGACAGGGATGGTAGATCCTAGGAAGGAAATTAGCAGCACATTCTAAAATGCATAAACAAGAAAAGGTATTTCAAAGACCCTGCCTTAGCTTAATCTGTAACTCCAGAACAAAGACATCCAAACCCATGGATTTAAAAAATGGTAATAGGAAACAGTTTTTTCACAAAATTGGAAATTATACTATGACATACATTTCTATAGGAGGCTTCGAGAGCAAGAATTTAGCAACAGGCAAAAGAACTCAGACACATTTTTGGGTATCAGAAATATCCAGATTTACTATTTTTCAAGCCACTGCATTTTGGAAATTAAACTACTTTAATAAACCTGTTTACTCACAGGGGCCAAGTTCTCAGGGTGGAGGATGAGGCCCACATAATGTTAGCATCTTACTCCTTATAAGACTATTCACCAGGGCACCCAAGTATTGATGATCTTTGATTTTTCTGTTTCTGGCCACTCTGAAGAAAGGCACTGTGGATCCTGTCCAAATAGCAAGTCCTACACCCCTGAACATGCCTAGCAAACATTCAAAGAGGAGTTAAATTAACACTACAAGGTACTTCAAAGTTATCATTAATGATAATTATGTTTTAAAGCAATAAACAACAGCCATGAGTGAAGCGCTTTAATTTTCTTTGCCTTCATTTTTAATTTCTTTACTCTCTTTAGTACAAAACCCTAGATAATCTGGGCTCTGCAACACAATCCACTCATCAAGCCAATTACAGTCTAAATTTCTGCTGAATTTGTTTAACTAAGCATTAGTTGGAAACTTCTTGGGAAACCCTTACCAACATAGTGAAAACCTTCCTTTATATAAATAATCTGAAGGAATATAAGACAGGGAAGAAATCCATTGAAATTTAGCTCTTAGAAAGCTGATGAATAAGCTAATCTGTTACTGAGTGGCTCTGTGTTCAGTTGTTTAAAAATGGCATAGGAACAAAACCCCAAGAGAATGCCATTGTCCTGAGATATTTTCTTTTCTTAATTAATCCTAATGCTATTGTATAAAAACTACTATTCTCTTTTTTTGGTGTATATTCAATCTGAACACATAAAATATGCAAAATACAGAAAATGAGTACCACAAATAACTTTCAAAGTTAAAACTTGCACCTTAAATTGGAATTGTAGGGTTGAGTAAATTACTGAATTTAGGCTTCTTTTAGGATATAAATTGAATATGTTAATTTTATTCATCAAAAACAATGGCACAATGTTCATACATACAAAACCCACCAGAAATAAGGAAAGGTCACTGGGCTAATCACTTTGGCTTATTTCCCTTTTCTGTACTCCCATCTGCCTATTTCCTCTGCTTTTTGTATTTAGAAGGAGTAACTTGAACGTAGTAAGGCCAAAATTAGACCTACTTTTTTTTTTTTTTCATTTTAATTATTTTTTTTTTCAACACCTCTGTCATTTCTATACCTTTATAATTCACATGCAATTTCTCTTTAAAGCAAACTGAATAAAGGCATGATTCTGCCACCAACGAGAAAACCTGGAACAGCACACTACTGAATCACTGTCACATGGGATGGATCTTTGCATTCAGATGGTGTTGTACAGAGGACGGGTGTCTGTACATTCAGAAACAGGTCACCTTAAGCCTACACGAAATTGGAACTAGCAAGGCTGCAGATCAAGCTAATAGAAGCAGAAGATTATATTTCAAGAACAGAGTTACTTGGAAGCATATTCTTTTCACATAATTTTGTGCAAATACATTCACTTCACTTCATATTAAAATGCAGTACTTTGCTCTAAATCACCTCTTCCCAGGCCAGCACAGCCCACGTTACTTACTAATCAAAGATTGTGGAAAAGGAATTTTATCAGTAGTTGAGTAAAATGGCTTGAGAGGAAAGAAAACAACCTTAAGTAGAGAAATAAAATCAAGTGCAAGAAAAAGTACTCTGTTCTGGTATCAGCAATGCCAGCTTTTGAAAAAGGAGTATTTAAAATTGCTCCAGGATGGAAACAGAGCCAAAACTTGACTGCAGAAAGAGATAAACCTGCCAACTCCTTTTAGCAGATCTCAGGACCTCATAACACGCCAATCTGCAAGTAAATTCCTGCAATTGCTCTCAGATTGGTTCAGAAATGACCGGGACTCACGGACTGCAAGTGCTAAACACTCACCAGAGCTCTGCATGTTGGGATGAGCAATGAGGAACCCAAGATAGAGAATGAAATTGTAAGAGATCCTGAATTACTGCCTTCTTTCCCAAACATACCTTCTCACCCCTGTTTTATTTATTTGGATGTGTAAAGTATAATTAAAAATCTAACAGAGCTTTAATGAGGATTGAACACAGGACAAAGAAGAGGTTATGTAGGTAGACTTAACTGGAAAGGGAAAATAAAGAAACATAAAGCAAAGATTCTTTAAAAGAACTGCTTTTAGGTTTATGGGCCCCACTCCAAAATCACATCCCAACCCAGATGGATTTGTCTTTCCAGCCACTTTCTAGGCTTGGCAGACAAGATGCAGAGGGAAACAGTTTGGGTGCAGTTGCCAACCTGAAGTTTATGGGACCATGCCAGGCTACCCTACTCACATTCATACCATCTTGCTTTAGCTTTCTGAAGTCTCTAAGAAGAAGCAGGTTTACAATGCAAAGTGGCCTGATGAAAACCAAGGGAACTGAGAGCCTGGAAACAGACTGGCTCTGGAGCAAAAGAGTTGGTATTTCCTGTTATTTCTTATGGATCCAAAGCAAATTCAGGATGTCATTTTAGATTTTCCACCAGTCTTCAGCTAGTCTGAAACAGTTTAGATCATCTGCTTACAATGAGAGCTCTCATGAGATAAGCTGATGGTGGCACACTAAGTAGTTGGTGCTGAATACAACTTTCAAACACAATCACTAGTATAATTTCTACCATTACTGGGTTAAAGAAGAGCCCATCAGGTACTTGAAAGGGCATTTCACTGCACAGACACATTCATATTTTCTCCAAGCAGACAAGCAGCTTGCCTGAAGGCTGTGGTGGATTCTGAAACCCTCCAGAGAAGAACAGTGTGAGGGCTCTGGATAAAAGGGAAAGACTGGACAGGACCTTCATCCCTCTTCCTTGCTGGTGAGTGAAACAAAGTCTTAGACATTCCTCCTTTTTAATTCTGAAATTACTCATGATCTATCCCATTCAGGCAGAAGAAACCTGCCTGGCTCCTCCAGAAGAAGGGGAGAGGGAAGAAAGATACTGCAAAGAAATGGATTCGTCACCTTTCCAGCACACCTTCGAAGACACTAAGCTGCAGACTGTAAATGCGGTAAAAAAAACATGGGCAAAGAGTTTGTTGCAACAGTAGCTCTATTAGCTTCTCAGTCAGTCTTGTCAAGAAGACAAGAGTGTATACCCCATACTAGAGAAAATTCATCATACATCAAATCCCATAAACCAGTCCTCACATTTTAGTCTTTCTTTAGAAAAAAATTAAAGCATTAAACTATCATGTAAATGTGTCACACATTCAGGAGAGCTGGCAAGGCAAATGTGGAAGAGAAGCTTCTTATTCTCTGAGATGTAATCTCTTCCATCGTCTCCAGAGCCATACAGTTTCCTAGGGTATGAATCCTGCCCCAGACAGCATGGTTTGGAAATTTGCTATTCTCTACTGGAGAAATGCTAGCATGCACAGCCTTTTATCCAAAACATCTAGATGTCTGGAGTTCTTTCTTGCCAATTTGTTTGTTTGTTTATTAAGAAATAAGATTGCTCCTTATGCTGAGAAGTTGCAGCACCAATTGTAGAGGCTGCTGTAGAGGGCAAATAAGAGAAAATGTGAGTCATATTTGGCAGCATCTGTCATTACACACAGCAGAAGCTGCACTTAGGCAAGTGCCTGGTAAAGCAGATGAACAAACAGAAATACAGTCTTATGCATCAGCATCACTCTATAGGTCAGAGCAGGCAGATGCAGCGTATCAATCTGACCTGGGATGCTGTCCCAAAAGACCTCAGGAGGGCTTTTGCAGAATGATGCCAGTAACTCTAGAAAGGCCCCAGGCTATTTGAACTGAACAGCAGATGTAGGGATAGATGATATTCCTCTCAGGTGCAAAACGGATTGCCTTTGCTGGAAATGCCACTAGATATCAAAGGAGAGAAAGAGCAAAAGCAAGGCTGTCCTTTCCCTTCTTCCTTCCTGAGGCTGCGGCATGAGAGCTGGGGTGCAGGTCTGCAATCAGAAACATCTCTGCCTTTGATCATAAAGGATTCAGTCACAATCTGGATCACAATTCAGCCTGTATCTAGACTCACACCCTGGGATGTGGGGCAGAAAATAAAAAGTATCTACTTAAGAAAAAATTGTAGTGCTCTGTCTGGTGTTCCCCTCATTTCCCAGGTACAAAGCCTGAATATTCGGAAAGGCTCTTTCTCTCACTTGGGAAAAAAAAAGAAAAAAAAAAAAGGTGCCTTTACAGAAAAAGGGATCAAACACATAAAAATATTGCAGAACTCAGAACTTAACTGCACAAAATTTAGCAGACACCACAGTGACCAAAATCATGGCTTTCTTGTAATAAAGTAAGAGAAATCTAAGATCAACAGATCACCATCACCAGAAAAAGGTAACATAAATAAAAACTGGACCTGAAGGCAGGTGAGATAGGAAATACAGAGAGGAAAGCTCTTTGATTTTGGTAGTGTTATTTAAAAATGGGAGTTATAACACGTATAGTACTGATTTGTCACTGAAACCACGTTTCCTAAGCTGAAGAGGTGGGATCCACAGTGGACAGGTGGGGAGGAGCAAGGTGTCTCTGGGAAAGGCACATACTCTAGGGAGAAGCAAGGCTGCCCTATAGCTGTTACCACTGTGTTGCTGTTACCACTGGTGGCACCTGTCACTGCTGATGGTCACAGAGAAAGAAAGTTTGGGATCTCCAGCTCAATGCACTCAAGTTCTGCTTATATTTAGTAGGTGACCCTGCTCTGGCAAGGGGGCTGGACTGGATGATCTTTCGAGGTCACTTCCAACCCTTAAGATTCTGTGATATTTACTTCAGAGCAGCTACCTCCAACAAATCTACACTTAATTTAACTATATTAAAAAAAAATTTACCTTTCTGGATGTTTGATTACCTGATCCATTTATCCACACACATACTTACGCCCTCAATGGCATGTTCAGCAACCACACTTTCGTTACATCTATGTGCATGGACAAATGAGAAACATTTATATTTACTGGCCTTTCTTCCATTTATGCAACCGTTAAGCTATGCATCCAGCTATTATCCCACTAAAAGAGTTCTTCTGATCCTAGCTCAGCTACAGTTTGTTGCATCTTGTTTTCATTATGTTGTAAAACTAAGGCAGTGGAGGAGGAGGGCTGTGAGAAAATAATTTGTTCAATGAAGAACCCCTCAAAACTGCAAAAATGTTCTAATGAATTGTTATGGTAGGAACTGTGCTCTTCTGATAAGATAACAAAGGAAATTTTCCCTCTCTCCTGATGGAATGCAATTCCATTTTTACACACACACAAAGATATGAGAAATAGATGGTTGATTTATATAAATATATCCCAAACCAATTAACCATTGTATTATGTCATAAATACAGTTCTGCTTTTATAAGTGTCATATCCTTTGCTGATTGAATGCCAAAATCTCTTCTCAACCATTTTACTTCCAAGACAAATTGTCAGAATCCCCAGTGGCACGTATTAATTTATAGATGAGCAGGATATTAACGGGTTTACCAGCTGCTCTTCAGATCTACATCTTTTGCCAAGATAATATTTCATAATATTTTCTTGAACCATTCAATTACATGGAAAAACCTCTGTAATGACCAGGCCTTGGCTTACCTTGCTGTCCCATGGAAATACCATTAAAGCATAATTCTGTGGGTTGGAAAAAAAATTAAATGAGGCTACAAGAGTTGCCTCTGAAATATCTGTCTGCTTGCATGAGGAACAGCACACTCTGCATAGGGCCATACCTCTCCAGCACATTTACCAGTACTGTTAGTATTATCACACTAAATAGAATTGCACAGAATCACAGAATTATTACGGCTGGAAAAGACCTCTGAGAACACCAGGTCCAACCTTTTACCTAACACCACCGTCTTTCCTTAAACACCTCCAGGGATGGTGTCTTCACCGCTTCCCTGGGCAGCCCATTCCAATGTCTGATCACCCTTCTGTGAGAAAGTGCTTCCTAATATCCAACCTAAACCTGCCCTGACACTGCTTCAGGCCATGTCCTCTTGTCCTGTCACTATTTGCCTTCTCCTGCTGGCCACACTATTCCTGATACAAGCCAGGATGCCATTGGCCTTCTGGGCCACCTGGGCACACTGCTGGCTCATGTTCAACCAGTTGTCAACCAGTGCTCCCAGGTCCCTCTCTGCTGGGCTGCTCTCCAGCCACTTTGCAAATACCGACAAAACTATGGTGTGAAGTACTTCACATTTGATAAAATAAAATATGTTTTATATTCCAAAAAGCTTTTCTTGTAACAGAGACATGAAACAAGACCATGTACACAGGAGAGAACACAGACTCAGGATGACTGTGTGGGGCTGATGCACTATTGTGAGTAGTGTGCAAGGGGCCCAACTCCCACCAAGCTTTTCAGAAATGGAGTTTTAAGAAGGTTATAGAAGGAATGTTGCTGCTGAGCCCTGGCTCTTTGCAAAGAATCTTCCTAAAGCATGAGGCACTATGTAAGAGAAATCACAAAGCTACTTCCTTAAATCTAGAAATTAGGGATTTGGGAATGGAGAGCTGGAAGGTGTGGGAGCATGCTAAGTAGAGAATATGGTAAGAAAGGAATAGGCTGTTAAGGAAGTTGCAAGTTCAAATGAAGACCTTACATGTGATACAACAAAAATGGAGGCATGGGGTGAGGAATGCAAAACTAATATGGCTGAAGTAACAGATGAGGAAAATGATCTCATAGAATTACAGGACCATAGAATGGTTTGGGTTGGAAGAGACCTTAAAGATCATCTACTTCCAGCCTCCAGTAAACAGCAAGATTGCACTCCCTTCTCTCACACTGAGAAGTATTTAGGCTCAGTGGCTCTAGTGAATATGGAGAAATTACTTCTGTGAGTTATCAGTCTCCAGTGTCAGACTCCATGAACTTCAGCATGATTTCTGTTGAACTTCACTCACCTGAAGCATTCAGTATTGGGTAGTTCATGTCAAAAAGAGCTTGGACCAGAGAAGAGAAACAAAAAATTACCGCGTATCTAGAAAAAGGCAATTGCAAGGAAAATTTTATGGAAGTAGGATTGTTAATTTAGAAAAGAGTGGGCTGCAACTTGAGAGCAGTTTTCAAACATATGCCATAAAGAGAATGAAAATAATCTTTTTTCCACATCTGAGGAGGATAAGAAGAAATGAGTTTAATGTGCCAGAGAAATTCAGACTACACTTTAAAGAATAAGCTTCCTAATGTTAAAATATAGTGAAGCACTGGTTGCACAGTAAGATTGTGGGGTCTTCATCATCAGAAATCTTCAAGAACAGAGTACACAAACCTCTCTCAGAAGTGACACAGATCTATTTGATCCTACACTATGGTGAAGAAAATAAAGTATAAAGTTTATCAGGATCCCTTAAAGTCTCTTTTTCTCTCTTATTCTATTAACCATCAAATAAACAGTTTTAACTAAACCTGCAATATAAGGTATTCTTTGTGACTTGATCAAAACAATGATATCTGTATCTAACTATCTATCTATCTAGACACACCATCCTTGAATTTTACATCTCTAACATCATTTAAAATACTGTTTCACTAGTCCAAATACCGTGCTAGGGGTTTTTCAAGTGTCTTTTGCTGACTGGAACAGGAGTCAGAGATCTGAGACCTGAAATTGATAATGTCTCTCCAGTCTTGTTTTACAACCACTTCATGCATCGACAACAGGATATGTGGTGGAGAAGTTTTCCTTGCAGTAAGGTGAGCAGTAAAGGTATAGTCCCTGGAACTGTGACAGAAAAGGATAGATAAGGAAAAGGTTGTTATCTGGGATTGGTTTTGTCCCTGAGAGGAAAATGAAAAAAGGCCCAGGCTTACCCTTCAGCAAGATAAACCACCTTCATAATAGTTGTTGCTGCTACTGAACTATTATATTTCTTATAAATTAAGTCAAACCACTTATACAATGATATTTTAATTTAAAAATAACTTTTAAAAAGCTTAAATATTGCTTTAGTTCCCGCTATGTAATGTTCCTGGGTACACTTAACACATAAATTAGCTATTTCTTATAATCTTCAGATGCAGCTTGCCTTCAAATTCTACGGGCACTGTAATATTTTCAAGCCTTATAACAATGTTTCCTGGACAGTTGGAAGTGATTAACCTTTATGATACTTAGAGATTTTAGCAGGATTGAGGGACTGAGGGACTGCAAAAAGCAAATACCAAAGGACTCATATTTGGAAGACACTATTCCCATTCATGTCACCAAACTCACTACAGACACTCAAACAGCAGTGATTAAAAATAGCTAGACTAGATGCATGTGTGTCAAGCTGCAAGTGTTCCCAGAGGATAATCGCACAGATGTCCGAGCTCACACAACGGAAACTCCAAGGCAGGGTGCCTGCCACTAAAGAGACATTTTTCCTTCACACAGAAAATGGGAGACAGTCTTCAGAAAAACGCTGATGCCTCATTCACACAGATTAAATGTTCAAGTCCCTGTGGGTCCTTATTCTAGCAAGAACTGTGAGATAAATAAAGACAGAGTATCTGAAAGGAAACAATTCTTCCAAAAAACTCAAACTGTATTATTGGAAAACTAAATACAAACAAATTGCAATTGAGGTCAGAATGCTGCTTTTGGTTCCCATGCCAAATCTTCCAAAATCAACATTGTGGTTTGGCTGTATGTTATCAATAACTGCTTGCCGTGCATTCATATGACATGACTCACTGACACTCAGCTTCCTTCCTGCACTTCCTTTGGCTCTCAAACATAGCTCTGTATTTAAACTTAATTAGCAATGATGTCACAGGCTGGCCTTGCTAAGCAGCACTGAGTCAAGCCTGGTGCTAACGCAGGCAGAAGCTGACAAGTTGGGATGGTCACTCAAGCTGGTAACAGGGTTGGCTTTTGAGAGTCTGCCAGGGAAACATAGAAGAGCATGAAGTTACTGAAATCTGAATTCTAAAATAAATATTACTGCTGGATAATTTTTTTTTTTGAGTGTCTGAATGACACTTATCTCCCTGCCCCATTTCCAAACGCACAAATCCGTCTGAGGAGTCTGTGTTAGCAGGCAACGTGGCTCAGGCACCTCAACATGTATACTGGTTATCTGCATAGTAAGTCTTTAGCTCTTGAACACTCTTTAATCAAGAGCACATGACACTTTTTTTTTTTTTTTTTTTGGTTTTAAGAACCTCAGATTATGACCCAAATAGAAGTTTTATGTCATTTCTTTGAAAAACCAGTAGATATCCAGAACATTTGTTGGCACACTAGACAAGATGGGATGCATATTAGTAGCAAACTGCCTTTGCCAGCTTACAAGTCTCATTATTTCGTCAGTCAGAAAATACTAAGCTGCAGCTGCTTTAAGAAAAATAATAAAATGAGCAAGTTACTGCTAATGGTATCGATGCAAGGCAGAGGAAAGGTAGGTGATGCTTTCTGAATTCTGACTTCCAAGCTACTTTGCTAAATGGATGCTGTTGTTTGGAACAACTATTTATTACATATGTGTTTATCAGAGAAGTACAGTAAACACTAAATATAATACAAAAACAAATGAAAAAGCTGCATCACAATCTCTGTTTCCAGAGACAGCTTTGAAATAATTTTGCTACTGTTAAATGTTTTATAAAATAAGCTTTTAAGGTTCATAGTTCTTCACAAACACTAAGTAAAAATAGATGTCTGCCCTTGAGTCTTAAGCCAACATAAAATATTTACAAGGATGGCATGACAACCAGTATGCTTCAGCCTCTGTAAGAAGCTGGAATTCCCCTGATAAGTGGAGTTTCTGTGAAGTGTTATCACACTATTTATATCATGTGTTATAAATGAAATTCTTATGCTGAACTACATGTATCCAAAGAAAATGGAACCTACTTAAACAATATTTTTACTGCTGATTTTCACACAATTTTTTTTCCACCTATCAGCAAATACTAACTGTTCTGCAATTTCTTCTTATTTATCTAACATAGCATATTAACTACACAGAAATAAATTTTCTTCTGTGAATAAACTGACTCCATGCCTATAAAATAATTTGCAATTAAGTTAAAATATTAAAGACATTCAGAGTTTAGAGTTTTCTGATGGATGAGGTGGATCTCAGTGGTGACCTATGACTATGTCAGAGATGAAGCATAGAGAGGGAATGAACAAGCTCTGTCAGATCCACACAGATTCACACAAAGCCAACTTGGATGCTGGTGTTATGTATTCCTCCATCAGAATCACATGAGATCATGGTGCAGAAAAACCCCAATGGCTCTAGGTGATGTTAACCAGATTGAAGTCAGGTTTGTAACCTCACTTTCAGTCCTGGAACTGTCAGCAAAGCTGGCAATGGAGAAGTAAAGATACAGGATGGATGGGACAGCAATCTCAGAGCAGGAAAGATGATAAAGAAGAGATATAATAGACCTAAGAGATATTTTTGAGGAGCTGAGCCAAGAAGAAACAAAACATTACCAATATTCTCCAGTGAGGGGTCAGTTATCTAAAAGTTGGGAATGAATGATCTAGTTGTCTCTGGTGCTACTGAATTTTTCCCCAGGCACTCTGCTCTGAGGTTTTGGAAGAAATTTCTGTAGAACTCCTGCTGACCTTGCTGAGAACTAATGTATCCCCAGACCTGCAGAACTAGAACTACAGCTTTCCTTTGCACAGTGTTTTCTTGCATTGTGTTCACAACATCGTTCTCAAATATTCGAGTAGCCACAATGTTGTCTGCTTTCCCATTATGAACAAAGCAGTTTTAAGTTGTAAACATATGTCTTAAATTATTGGTCCCAACAGTGAGCCTATAACATAGCAGTGACTTGCAAAACACTTGCAGGGAGCCTTCAGAGACTCAGTTAATGACAGGATGTCATATAATGTCCAGAGACTCACTCAAAATCCATGAATCAAACAGAACAAACAAGTCACAACTTTAACCCACAACTTAGGAAGAAAAAAAAATAATATAAAAAATTAAAAATATACATAAAAAAGACATTACTCAACAGCAAAAACCATTGTGTCTGACATTCCCTGGTCAAACTTTTGGCTTTCAATAGACAAAGTTCATCAAGAGTTCCTTGCATAAGGTGATCTGAACAGAGAAAATAGATGCCTTCACCACAGGCATCAGTAGAATTTTTTGCATTCTTCAAAGCTTTTGCAATTCTGTACCAAAGCCTGACGGAGCTCATCATACTTCTGCAGGGACTGAACTGCCGTGCACTTCATGCTTTCTCTGTCCCCTAACAGCCTGCGTGCCTACTGCCCAGCTATCTCTGTCCCCATAATGGAGATTTTGGTCTCCTATATACCTTGCTGAAGAATGGGTTTTGATCTTCACAACGTAAGATTCAGGCCATTATTTTCAATATGAAAAGCAGAATGATAGCACATTGGCAAAATGTCAGCTAAATACACAGGAATAAAAGGTGGCCTGAGCTCATTCCCACACTGTGGTGCAGCACTATCATCAAGAGAAGTCTGGGGAGAGGAAACACTGAGAAAGGAGACTCAGAACCAGAAGTCGTTAGGGTCATCAATCATATGCAAGACAAAGCAAAAGTGTTTACTTTAAAATTTATTTAAAGTGAGATATGCCTGAACACATCATTTCCCCAGGGGCAGCTGACAGTCTCTGGCAAGCACTCAAAGCATCCCTGCTCCTGGGATAAAATTTTTTGTAGACAAAAGGCTACCAATATTGATTAGTATGAGAAGGATAATCTAACTTATTTTCAAGCACATGATATCTGAAAGTTCAAGGTAGTCCAGAAAAGTGCCAAATGCTCTAATGGACACTATTAAGGGATTTGGCCCTGCCTTTTAGGATTCAGTTAGAATTTCACAAGAGTAGAATGAGTGAAAAAATCACATTATTCTGAGTTGAATTTCTGCAGGGAAAACAAAACAAAACTAGAAGATAGCAAACAAACTCTTAAATCCCAAGCCATCTACACACCATGTGACACGGCCACTTCATAGTTCCCAACAATCCACAGCCCTTACCTAAAGGTGTTCATGGCTCCTCCACAGTTATTTTCACCATATTGTTATCTCTAAGACCTCCAAAATTCCTACAGAGATCCGAGCTCCTCAGGCTGTCACTCTAAAACTCAGCCTTTTTCACACCTGAGGAGCTGTGTAAATTGCTTTTCCCAGCCCACCTTCCACACATGTATCCTGCAGAGGATGTGGGAGCTGAACATCCTGATCATGATGCAGTAAATCTAATTGCATAGTTATAGCTACTTTGAAGGGAAAGCCAAACTTTCATATGCCTAAGGGGAATGGTTTAACAAATTTATACACAGATGGAAGCATATTAAGAGCAAACAGCTAGTCATTGACAGAATAAATATTCCCATAATAAGAGTATAACAAGGAGCGAAGGTATAGCATGCAAAGCAGATGGCTGATTGGTGCAACCAAATGTGCAGGTCCCTGCAGCCTCATTTAGGCTTGCCACTTTCCCTTTTTTAGACTCTGGGTTCTCTAGAGAATGAAAATAACAAAAAAGAGGAATGAAAAAAACCCAAACCAAACCAAAATACCAACCGAAAATCAAGAGAAAGAAAAGGCAATTTTGGCCGATTAACTGCTGCTCCATCTGAGAACTACCTGAGAATACACACTGGAAATCAGGATGCCCCAGGATCTGCTGTGTTGAAATGCTTACCACAAGTGTGTGTACCTTTCAGGCAAACCAGGGGAAGTGTCACCCTTCAGAGCCTCAGCAGTGTGCTCCAGCTGAGGGAAGTATCTTCTCACTTGCCAGAGTCCTTGCTTTCAAATGCAGCCCTTGCAGACAGAGCAGGGTGCAAAGTGGGAGGCTACTGGATGTCAACCATGTTACTGGGATTCTGAGTCAGCAAAAAAGTGCTACTATACCAATTTGACCAGGACATCAGTCGGCAGTACCCAGAATGTTTCAGGCAGCAGGGCTCAGGACTCGCCTTACTGTAGTAAGTTGGAAAGAGTATAAGGTAGTACAAAGAATATTAATTTGTATATTCTGGGCTATGTAGGAAGGAGCAAAGGAAGTAATGATGGCAGCTTACAAGAGAGTACTGAAGACAATCTTGTGACTGGTGGTTCAGGACTGAAGATCAAGTTGATCCTTTCAGTACTATGAGAGATCTCATATTGAATGCTGGGCAATCATTTTCATTCTGCCCTTCTGCCTTCCAGCAAAATGGAGACAGTGAAGAATATGAAGCATTCTTCTTGAGTCTGACAACCTAAATATTGCAATTCACCTCTTTGCATGTGGCCTTTTTTCTCCTGACAAACAAAGCAGGGGATGGAAAAATTCCAGAGGCAGACGAAATACATTATTACAGAAATGCCCTTTAGGAAACACTGGATGTGAACTCAATCATGTTTACAGAATGCTTTCAGGTCCCCACACTAAAATGTTAATCATCATTAGAGTTTATACCTGAAAAAGTCTGATAAATGCTTTTGTACAATGAAAAGACTATGATCATTCACTGATAAACGCTCATTCAAGAAGCAGGGCAGGGTATACATTTCAGTGCTTTGACCTCTTATTTCTTTCATGGTGATTTTTCAAAGCTATAAAAAATGTTCAGCCTGGCTTGCTGTATAATTTGTTTTCGGCAAACTCTCTCTTCAAATTACTGAATATTTTAGACATGCCATATGGACTTTAGGTCTTCAGAGCTGGAGAATGTCTGATAACAGTAATTAATTCCAGAGCCAGGGGGAGCTTTTTAATGCAATTTTAATATATTAGAGTAATACATATCTTTGGAGAAAAAAACCCTCCCAGACAGATAAAAGCCATACCCACGGTTGCTGTCAACCCACTATTATCACTGTCCAGTCGTCAGTATGGTTCAGTGAAACAAACTCATAGTAATGGTTCTTCTGTGTACTTATGTAAAGATAATTCTTTCTGGAAGAAAATGAAGCACCTGTGACAGTGCAACCAGGGGATGGATTTACCAGAGACATGTTTGCAAAAAGGATGTCAATAGTGCACAAGCACTTCCTATCAATGCTCACCCCACATCCCCTCTCCAGACCAGAAGATTTTATTGTTAGGAGAGGCTGGACCTCCTCTAGTCCTTACTGCAAGCTTTTAGTTTAGCCTGAGAACATGCATTAACACATCAGAAAACAGTCTGTAAGAATATGAGGATTTGCATGTCAAAATGCCTGAACTGTACAGACCAGAATCACCACTAGTCTAGAAAGACATTTCCATCTGACTTCAAAGCACAGCTGCATTAGGATTGGACTGCCTGAACAAGCAGTGAATAATAATTTACAGAGCTGAAGCTATAGACAGACATCTCATTATGCAGATTATCTGAGCTGAAATTTCAAGAACCTTTGGTAAACTATTTTTATACCTGAATCAAGGCCGACTCCATTAAAAAGAAACAACAAAAAAACAACGATCAAAAGAGGTCAAGGGTTTGGATTTCAGGCTGCGCCTCGAGCTGGTGTGTCAGCAGAGTGATGCTGAGCGCTGCCATGAGCGGTGGCCTCACCTCGCTGCTGAGGCAGAGGGACGAGTGCCACCTGCTGAGTCCCTGACTACTCCTGCAGCTCCTGCCTGCCCTTGGGTCTCTCTGTCCCTACTCCTGCAGCTCCTGCCTGCCCTTGGGTCTCTCTGTCCCTACTCCTGCAGCTCCTGCCTGCCCTTGCGTCTCTCTGTCCCGCCGACCACATCTGATCTTCCTCTGGCCGTGGGGTATTTCAGATTGCTCCCAGATACCGTGTGCCTGCCATGAACAAAGCTTCCTCCTGTGCTGTAATTACTGAAGGGAGTGAGGGGGCATTCAGCCTGGGAAATTAAAAGACAACAGGATTCCCTTTTCACTTACTCCAGTTTAAAGCTAGCAGGAAATCTGAATCAGGCTGCAGATCTGGGAATCACTGTCTGGCAGTAACTGTGATTTGATGAATTTTTTATTTATCTACACAGAGATTCCTTGTATGGTAGGCACAACCATGGATAAATTTCAGTCAATTAAAACAAACAAAATACAACACATTTCTTAGGACATGTCCTAGGACTAAGGACATGCAGGTTACAGGAATTAATACCATTAATAGGAAACATCTAACTTCTGTAACCATGTTCATGGAGAAGATGAAAGCAAACACTAAAGAAGAGAGAGGTTCTTTGACTTTTTGTCTGCCTGGTTACCTTCTTCGTTCTTCTTCTGTAATTTAATAATTTTCATGAAGACTTTGCCTTTTTACTCAGAAACAAGTGGCTTCCTTTCAACATAACATGTTAATGATTTACTCAGTTCTTGGATTCTTATACACTCAAGGGCACTGCACATTTTTTCAATATGGACTGTCACATTTCCATGTCTACCTCCACATGAAGTCCCTTTCAATTACTCCTAGATGTGCCACCACCATCACCGTACAATCCTCCTCCGAGTTCCAAATTATTTTCTTTTTCTCTTTTCTTACTTCTGGTGGTGACTGGCTTATGGAGAATAGCATACTGCTATCCACTTCAGTGGCTGTGCATCTCACCAGCCAACGTACATTACAAAGGGCCCAGATTCTGCTGTGGCCGCAGTTGCTAAAACATTTTATTTTTTTAAGGTGGTGCTGCGAGATGTCTAACTAGCTCAGAACAGGCTCAAATTAACATTTAGTGTGCAGGCCAAGACACTGGGTGGAACAAATAGTCTAGAAACCAGGACCTACAAGAAAAAGCTAGATAAACTAGATTGATCTCTCAACACGGGAAGGGCATAGAGCTCTTGGAGTGAGTCCAGAGGAAGGCCACAAAGATGATCAGAGGGCTGGAGCACCTCTGCTATGAAGACAGGCTGAAGAGTTGGGGCTGTTCAGCCTGGAGAAGAGAAGGCTTCCGGGAGGCCTTATAGCACCTTCCAGTACCTGAAGGGGCTACAGGAAACTGGGGAGGGACATTTTACCCCGGTGTGTAGTGATAGGACTGGAGTGATAGGAAGCTGGAAGAGGGTAGATTTAGGTTAGACATTAGGAGAAATTCTTTAGTGTGAGCATGGTGAGACACTGGAACAGGTTGCTCAGGGAGACTGTGGATGCCTCATCCCTGCAAGTGTTCAAGGGCTGGTTGTACAGGGCTTGGAGCAGCCTGGTCTAGTGGGAAGTGTCCCTGCCCATGCAGGGGGGTTGGAAATAGGCAATCTTTAAGGTCCCTTCCAACCCAAACCATTTTATGATTCTATGATTCTATGATCTAAGGAAGACAGAGGCATACAAACATAAGTTGTTCTGCATACTGGTGATAAACACAAGAAGACATTTTAAAGAAAGAAAGCACAGTAAAACTTGCTAATGGTAAGCAGGGTACTGAAACGTATCATCTGAACAGGCTCTGTTGTCTGTCAATGGGGGTCTTAAAAAAGAAGCTACACCGACTTTTTTCACGGTGTCATAGGTATAGATAATTCTGGTATAGGGCTTAGAAGTCCTCCTGAGGTCAGTAGTTCCTCTCAGGGGCTGTGCTAACTGTTTCAGTCAGATTCACAGGCCTAGACGCAAAGTCCAATTTGTTAGCTCAAGTTTCAGGACACACAAGTAACTGGAAATTTTCAGTTCAATTTGCAGCATGCTGGTTAACCTACAACATTCTCCAGCTTTGCTTTAATAGCTCATCTGAAAATTTGCATTAGGACATTTTGCAATGTAGAAGCTTGGGGAACTTTTCTGAACACACTGGTTTTGTATCAAATGATCACTCATTGCACTATTTAAACCATGTAATGCCAACTTAAATAAGGTGACAATTATTACATTTAGTGCACTTCATATAATGTGTGGTCCTTCTCCTACTGTGGATTATCAGCAGGCCCCATCTAACAACCAGCAGTTCATCTCAAAATCATGACTTTTATCACTCTGTGTTCAGATCTGGGAATTTACCAAAATGCCATCTGAATGGCAGCTTCACAGAAACCTGCAAATCCTTTTTCTGAAGTTGTACTTCCCTCTATACACCAAGAAATGACAGGAGAGAACTTATTTTCTGAAGCTTTTGTCTGTTTTCCTATGTATACACCAGGCAACTGTAGCAGCAAGGCTTTCACATTTGGACTTTTTCCTGCCCAGGATAGGAAAAACTGGCTTCTGTAAAAATGGAGGGAAAAATTGAAACACTGGAGTATATCAACCCAGTGTCTCACTGTTGGTATGTATTTTGTTAGGAAGAGCTTTTTGGTTTACCTTTTCTTCCTTTCAGAAAAGTAATTTTGAAAAAAACCAACCCTCAACTCACCTTATACTTTCAGACCCATAAACACTGGGTTTGGATTTGCTATGCTTCCTCTTTGGAAGTCTCACCAGCAGTCCAGTTGTGTGACCCAGGAGTTATTTCTCTATCTGGCAAGTAAGCCTCCAGACCTTATGGAGAGGAAGGGGCAGCTCTTCTCTGAGGTCAGCTGAAGGAGTCCAGAGTTCCATGGGAACAATGATGAAGGTTGCTGAGGAGATGAGCTCTCACACTAAATACCGTAGGCATGGAGTGTAGAAGCCCTGCGCCTCACTTGGTTCTGGATGTTCTTCATGGTTCTGGGTCAACAGGAGACTCAAGCACATACTGCCCCATACTCCCTGATTCCCATAGGACACATGCAGGGGCTCTACTCTAAATAAGGGATTAAGACTTGTATAGCACTGATCTCCTCTAAAAGAGCTGAAGCAACAGTGCCCAGGGGACTGGCTGTTAGAACCAGAGAGCAAGCTACCTGTGCATGGAGATATACTGTTAAAACCCTGAAGTATATATAATATACTGTATATATAATGTATGTGTGTATATATATATATACACGTATGCATGTAAATACATAAAATATGCATATCTATCTATTTTTTTCTTTCTCTTTTGAGAAAAAGAAGTAGCTACAGAAACTTGTAAAGAGAAGTCCTGGGAAATGACTGGGCACACCTGAGAGAAAAAAACCTAGAACTGTCAGAAAAAGCTGCTCAAGTCAAGCAGAATCCTGAGCCTTCGCACACCTACCTGCTTTTCTGCACATCACTCACACAAAGGGCTGCATAATCCCATCTCAGTATTGTGAGATACTGTACGTCCCAGGACAGGGGGGTAGCAGTTGGGCAAAGATGCCTCCTCCCAGCAGAAGCACAAGGGAAGTTGTACCTTGAGTGGGATTATCTCTTTTAGAGAGACGCGACGCATGATTTGCTGTATTCATTTGCATAAAAAATGCTCTCCCTGTGCATTGTGCTGGCCTCTGTCTTTGGTGTGTTACAGATGGAAGCCCCTTCTTCCCTAGCGTGGGAAAGGGGAGAGAGCAGTCTACAAGCTCTCCAGAGTACAAAGAGCCTGGAGCCTTGTATAATGAGAGACCTTTGCACCACTGCTTAAGTGGGACTAGGGGTGCGACTCTACCCAAGCTCTGAAGCACCACACAAGGACTTTGTTAACCCAGGCAGGACACATTTTCTACTATACATCTCTGGTAATATTTGAATCTCTCCACTTTCCTCTTGCCATGAACAACTATTGTAAAAGGCAAAGGCTCCAGCTCAATCGTGTGTGCTGTCCAATCAATATGCGGAGTTGTGGGGAGAACCCGGTCTGAATAACAATGACACAAATCCCAAAACAAGGGCCAAGATGGTGAAAATTAGTAATAGTTACACTGGAAGAGAAATTACTTTGATAAAACTATACACACAGAACATATTCATTATTGATTGATTGTTTTTTTTTCTCATGCTGTTGTAACAAATATATCACAGGGCCAGAAAAAGAGTAAGCAAAAACCTGACAGATAGATAGACAGATAAGGTATGATTGTACATGCATCCCTGCAGTAAACTATACTCAAGAAATCCCACAAAAATACAACAGCCAGTCTGCTAGGGTCCAATCCAGCACATGTCTGCAATCTCACCCATGGGAGCTGGTGTACTCTATCATCTGTTCTTTTCTGTGGCTGCTGCAAAACATAGTAGAAAATTGTACTGTCACCCAACTAAATAAACAGTGTGTTGGATCTGAAAGCAAAAGCTCAGCTGCTGGTATAAGACATGTAAACAGAAGAAAAGAGAGAGAAAATCCTTCCCATCTGCACTTTGATGAGTACAAAGTTAACGGTATGGAAATAAGGTTCTCTCTCTTTATATGTGCATATGCATGGAATAATTCACTGTATGGTTCCCGATTGCCTCTTGCTCTGCATTTATAGAGATCCTTATTTTGACAGCTTGAATCCCACATCTACTGACAAAGAGTCAGGACATTTCAGTCAGCCCTTGAAAAGCAATGCATTTGTGCTTGTGTACTGATGCTGAAATGTTAGTCAGCAATTTTAATGTCTATGAGTAGTAAGACTGCATTATTATGAAATGTGATTTTGCTCCTGTGAACAGTCAGTGTTACCAGAAACACAACACAAAAAACAGCACTGAAGAGTACTAGTATCCTGCATTGTAGTTTTTTCAAAATAATTCAGTTAGAAGATCTGAAAATTAATATAACAACAAATGTCATTCTAGAAAACTGAATATTTCAATCTACATATGATAAATACTTCTATAAAAGCCAAGTAGCATATCTAGGCTTAATTTGGGATGCATGTATTAGCAAATCCATGCCTATCTGCAGCTCTTGTTTTGTCACTAAGGCTAGACTTAGATGGCAAATCTCACTGAGTGAGCTTGGGACAGTTACTTTTAGACAAGGATTGAGCTGGCTCAGAAAAGTGCTCACTCAATCTATTTTGCTGCCAGTCTCTGCTCATGGGATTTTAGTGAAATCACCGCCAAGTCCAGCTGCCCTGCTGCTATTGCCATTCCTGGTGGAACTGCTGGCTGCCCTTGCAGAGGTGCATCACTTCTGTTTCCCAACTGCTCCCACAGTTGCTTGCTCTTTTGAAGCTGTTTTTACAACATAAACAAACGTTATCAGCTTCAACTACACAAATAGCCAAGTAATGACAAGCAATAAAAATAACCAACTCCAATCTCCTCCCAGTTCAGATTGGGAATTTATACACCTTTTGAACTATATCAAATCAACTTTACTCCAAAATGAGCTGGAAAACTCCAATTTTACTTAATATTGTATGCAAAAAAAAGGAAGCATAGAAATTATCTCATCCATATCCATGCAAGAGTAACTGATCATTGTTAAATTATTTCTCAAAGCCATTTTATGAATACGGAGGAAGAAGCACTTTCCTCTCTTATACAGATAACTCAGTGACTTTAAAAAAAAATTACAGAAGGTATGTCCCTTGCATCCGAATAAACCTTGTGAAAACCAAATAAAAATAATTAATCTGATGCAAGACACTGTGCAAAATGATACTGATAATGTAATTTAAAATTAAATAAATATTTTCATAGATCAGGTGATTTAACCGTTAACATTTCAAGATAGTATTACCACAGAATGCCAGGTTGGAAGGGACCTCAAGGATCATCTGGTACTACTTTCTAGGTACTACTATAGTTTATTATATATTAATTGCTGTATAGCTATGTTAGGATTATCATCTTCATCTGACTGCAACATTTTTGTCAGAAAAAAAAAAAGAGACTGAGCAAAGAAAAAAAACATGCTAAATACTGTATTTTAGGAATGTTGTGAAATTTGCCAAACAAACTATTCTATAAATATTTTTCATTCAGTTCTGAAACACACCACAATTTGTTCCCTAATGAATCAGAGTGACCTAAAATATTTAATTTCCTTGGAACTGACATTAACATCTCAGGAGTCTCATCAGTCAAGAAGACAGAGCCTTTTCAGTCCATTTGGAGTTCAGGATTACTACTGGCAAGAAATAAAAGAACCCCTTTGCAATTCAACCACCTGTGTGCCGAGTAGTTACAGCGCAAGATGTTGGAGTCTCCTCACTAAAATACCTTGAGCAAAATTGAACAGATAAATCATAATGATTTATAAGTTGGGACAGATGATCTATAAGTTGGGAAAAAAATTTTGGGTTCTGTGTGTTTGGGATGACTTCTGTTCCTCTAGTCTGTTCTTGCACTAGTGAAGACAGGGCTGCTACAACAGAAAAGAAAGTAAACTTCGAACAAAAAACCCTTTGTAATTCTAATCAGATAAATGCAAAAAACAAAATCCTAAGGAGAAGCTGCAGTAAAATTAACAGGTAATAATCTTGTCCTCCCTCAAAAAAAATTTCATAATAATATGTTACCATTTCTTACTACTATACATAAACACTGCAATGCCAAGTTTCATTTTATCATTTCTAAGCATTGTCAAAAGGGACTCAAAGCTCAAGATGCCATTTCTAAAATTCAAAGGCAGCAGCCTACCTGCTGGCCCTGTGACCTCCTTGTGATAATTTTAGATATAAAAATCAGTAAGAATGTGTAATGAAACAGCTTGCTATTAGTCATTGCTGATAAACACAATAACGGTACACTATTCACCTACCTTTTCTAGTTCAGGGCCTCCTTCTGCCGTCATCAGAACTGAACCCCTGAGACAGTCAGTCTGGTATCAACCCTGCAAATGCTGCTCAGATACTCAATCTGCTCAAAGAGACAGACTTGATGTTTGCTGTTTTAGTATATTTACATCTTCTTGATTCACAAAACCTGATCTTATTTCCATTGAGGTTTCACTCATCTGCAGAGATTGGGCAGACTAGGAATTCAGACCCAGAATTTAGGGCTGTATAGAAGGTGTTTTAGATCAGATTTGAATCTGCTAGTTCTCTTTGCAGAAGTTTTAGAAAGTTTAACCATTCATGTATAAATACTGGGCAAAGCTAAAATTTATACTGAGCTTCCCTTCCCCTGTTCTCTCAACTGACTGTGGCATCATGATTTCAGAGTAATGTGTAAGCACAGTGTGGCCTGGTTCACAGCTTTGTGTGAAGGAGCTGACTGATGGGAGGAGGGAATAGAGACAAAAGGGAAAAATAAGGGGTTATGCTGGGCTCTTAACCCAGTGGTTTGCAACCACTCCTTGCTGGCAGCAGGCTTTGACCAGAGTGTTGTCAGGAGCACTGGAAACAAAGTGGATGAGAAACCCTGGAGTATTTTTTATATATATATATATGTATGTATGTATTTATGTATGTATATATATTGGAATTTACAGCTCTCACTGTTAAAAATGGGAAGGAAGGAAGCCTTTTACTCTTCACTCCCTATTAGCCTGTTTTTTAGCTAGAGCTAGCACAGGCTGTTCCTGGGACAATTAAGTCCTCCACTACCAACAAACTAGTTCATCTTAAAGCAGGGAAGATTCTGTCTTTCAGGAGCACTTGCTTATCTCAGAAATGCCTGCAAGGCTAGAGTGCTCCTGGGCAAGAAGGGTCATGTCACCATGGGGGCAGAGCAGGGCAGGAATGGAAAGGCAGCCATTTTGTTCAGAGGTGACAAAGTCCACCATAACATGGTACAGGGAGAAGCAGAGGGGGTCACTTTACCTGCCTATTTCACCATGTCTCTGTCCCAGCTGGGATACTGGCTATATTAATTACTGAAAGCAAGAAGAAAAATTCTGCAAAGATTATGTTTCAGGCTACCTGCCTCTATACTGGAGAGCAAATACGCTGACATCATTAATATTAACATTAAGGATACATAGGAAAGCAATTCACATGAATAAAGCACACAGTTTGAAATTTGTTTTTGCAAGAATGGGAACTGGAGTTAGCACTGTCTATGAGAAAGGATGCTCTGGCAGCAAAAACACATTGTGTATAGATTCAGCTCTTGATCATGCTGCCACCAACCAGTATGACTTTGAAAAAGTCACTTGGGGATGTGATTTCTGCAACTCTCATCTGCATAAGCTATGCTACTTTTACAAGCACATTTAATTGAAGCATAGACAGAATTCTTCAGCTCAAATAAACACAATAATTGTATCTGCAAGCACAACATCTCTGTAGAAAATGGAGCATTGAACACTATGTCACATCGCTCAGGTCTAGGCTTCCTATTTCATCTTCTTGCACTTCATAGGTCGTACAAAGTGGCCTGGCAACAGAATGGGCAGAGAGCTCTCTGAAGTAGGAAATCTTTGCCCAGAGGTTGCACAAGGATTCTTAGGCATTTACTATCAACTTTGCAAACCGGGGGGGCAAGGTCAGAGTAAAGCATGATCTGCCTGATCTTCATCTAGAGAAACACACCCTCCTAAATAATGAATGTAACTGCTGTTGTAAATTGTACTGTGAACCAATACATTTATGACTGCATCCAGCAGTGACAGTGTGGGAAACTTATTTCAGAGCCAGGTTATCTATACCTGTCTTCTAATCTCAGATGTAAAATGAAGACTGCTTACATACTTCATGAAGAAATGAAGGATCAGCCTAAGGTTTGTAAATACTTTAAGATTGTCCAATTTGGAAAGATTGCTGAGTACAAATACAAACTGTTCCGAGTTGCAACAGTTTTACTTCCTTCTGCATTGGATGTTGACAGATCTCAGATAAAGACTTGTCACATGTGCTCACTAATGGAATAATCTCTGATCCCTGCTCGTCCAGGGGCAGCAATATTGAACAAGGAGTGCATCAGATGCTGATTTTCCTTCTGCTGTTTTTACTTTTGAAAGTCTCTGGTCTCAAGCAACATCAGAGGGTCAGGCAAGCATCACACAGCCTACAGAGAGATAGTTAATACTATAGTCATAGATGACAGTATTATTAATTTTGCATTTCTAAACAATGCCAGAAGATATCAAACACCTCTAGAACCTCTGACCTAAACACTGCAACACTGTTTATAGCATCAACTAGCATTTCTCAGGGAAAAAAAAAATTCATTTTCTTAAAATGATCACAAGCACTTCTCAGTCGTGTGGGTTACAAGGCAGAGTTTTGCTTCCCATTTCCTGAATCAAGTGGCTTAGCACAGATTAACTATAGTCCCACAAACAGTTTAACCCATTAGAAGCTGGCATTGATGATGGAAGAAGCAATTCACCCTGTCTCATCTTCAGCCACTCTGACCCTCTCTTGCACTAGCCCATATTACCATGTGGCTCAGCACTGAAGACTCAGAATTCAGGTGAAAACAAGCCCAAAAGCTACAAAATTATTCATTTTAGCACTGCTGGTTTAATGCACTCAAGTTATTTGTGAAACTAAAGCAGAAGAAATAAAAACTGTGCTCATTAACAGTACTTAAAAAGAAAATGTAAAAGCAGGCTTAGCATAGATAAAGAAAAAAGCCCACCTTGTTACCAGTAGATGAAGTTTTGTTTCTTTACTAATTCAGAGAGTGTATATTGCAGAGACTACTGTATTATCTGCAAGACCTAGGGGGTGTCTACTGATGGGGTTTTTACACCACCTGGTATTGGATTCAGAAGTTAGACCATCAGGATCTCACAATTTCCTCTGCTCTGTGCATGGAGAGGCAGACACTGCCCATCAATGTCACATCACAACTTCGATGCCATGGGTGGGATTTAGTTCACCTAGCTCCAGGCATCTATTTCTCAGCCAGTATTCAAATAACCAACGAACTTCAACCAGGTAACCTGAACTCAGATGACAACTTGAAGGTGAGGCAGATCTTGCTATAGAAGTGGTTTTTTTTCTCTCCATTAGTGGAATCTCTGTGATGTAGACATGGACTCATAAATGCCAGCATTTGTCAGGTGAAATTCTGCTGTTTGTCTCTCAGGCACCTGAATTCCCTACTATTTTAGGTTCTTTTTTCTTTTAGAACATTGTTAATAATGTTTCAGTGAAGCAAATTTTAGGGAGGAAGGAAGGATGGGACACAACATGACACATCACAGCCCTAAACTCATGATTTTTTATTATTCTGTCAAAATGTAAAAAGTGTGAGTCCTCTTTTAAAGGCATATAAACAGTATGCTGTGACACAAGTTTTCCAAAGAAACCCTCATTGCACCTTTTAAGCTGTCAGCCTAGCTAGTATCCATGGAAGTGTTCAGCTAACATCACTGCCTTCTATTGAGAATTGAACAACTGTGTCCTGCATAATTATCTGCAATTTATTCCTGAATTACAGCATCCCTGCTATTTCCAAAATTAGTCTTCTCTACTGTATTTGCTAATCTCAAGTAGTTGTGAAGTAGTTGCTTCTCCAAATGCCTGGGTATGTGAGCTCCTGGAGAGTGGAGACAGATAAGCTCTTTCAAAAAACTGGAAGAGAAATAAAACTAGAACATCAAAATACAATGGATCTGATTTCTCTGTGTTACTCCCAAGTTATGTATTATATCACTTGGATCATGGCAGTTAAACAGATGCAACCTGGGTGTGACACAGAAGAAATTAGGCCTTTTGTAATTTGGGTCCATCCCCTTTACTACAGCAAAAGTAATTTTGGCATGCCTTTTAAAAATAAATATGGAAACATCTGTATCTTAAGGAATAAGTGGTGAAAATCTGGGTATTGCAGAGACATGCAGTCTGAAGGCCTGGAGCTAGACATGGTGCTATTTGTATTTGCCTGAAATACAGCACATAGACCAAAAGCAGCACTTTGAAGGAAGTAAAATGATCTGCTCTCCTGAATGAAATTTGCAAACACCCTGTTTCAGCATTTAGCCCTAATTTAAAGCACTGGCCAATTCAACAAATAGTCTATTCATTTCTAAAGAAATTCTGTGCCTCCAGTAGGTTTCTAGACTAGATGGTGCCCTAAGGAACCACAGCACTGTCTGCATTACACTTCTGTTACACTTCTGTTACAAAAATGTTTGATACAATATGTGGACAGTACTGATGAAGATTTGTGGAAGTGGTACTTACTATTAGTGTTTCCTGAATTTTAACAAAGAGGACTGTAGACTTCAGAAAAGAAAAGAAACCTGAACTTCATTACTCTGTCTTCTCTCCCACACACTTCTAGCCAAACAACAGTATTACTGCAACATCCCTTCAAAAATATTTACATAGTATCAGTGGGAAGGCAGTTAAGCAACAATCCTTGTGCATGCCTGAACATTTGGCTGAGGTAAAAAACAAATAAAGTTGGCAAATATCTTTTTACTATCTATTCCAATTACAACAAGTGACAAATGTTTGTGCTTTTGCAGAAATGGAAAACAGAAAACTTATTTTCTAAGGAAAGGAAACGCTACTGGAAAGACAATAATGTTTTCAGTTATGAAGCAACTGGAGCCCACCTTCAAATTTCCATTTCAGTGAGCAGGAGTAGGTTCATTTAATGAAATACAGAATTTGCATGCTGGCATGCATGTCTTTCTTTGGTAGATGAACAGTATGACAGTTTTAAAGATACCTTTAATATAATAGATTTTACTTTAACGAAAATCGTGTAGATAACTTGAAATAGCACCTCATCAGGAGAAAGAGAACTGCTGAGCTATTGACTTAATGTGTAATTATTGCTAAAAATCTATTGGCTTTGGGATCAGAGGAATGGAGGGTGGTGATGTCAATATCTGAAAATGCCTCTGAAGCTATTTGTGGAAGAGGTGCTAGCAGACCAGATATGAATGGCAGAAAATTACCAGAAAGTATGCTTAGAATAGAATAAATACACAGATAGTAATACAGGCTAACAGGGAAGTTAAATGTGGCTTTTGGAGGCCAAGTTCTTTGAATGATGATGCAAATTGGGTGATTTGGCTGACACAATGTACTTTCACTTCAGAAAGCTTCTGATGAAGCTATCTATATCACACTCAAACTCTGTTGTCAATGAGGAAAACCAAAAAAGACATAAAGAAATAAAAACGTCTTTTCATTGCTAACTAAAAATGAAAAAATAAAAAGGTTAGAAATAATTGGTTGCTTTTTACAGTGGATGGATATTACCTGACATTCTCACAGTTGTATGTTAAATATAAATGATCTGGAAAATGGAAGAATAAAAAGGGACAGAGTTTTCTAATTATATTAAATTACAGAGGTTAATAAAAACAAAAACTGACTGCCAATTGCTGCAAAAGGACCTCACGATGCTGAAAGAGCATAAGATAAAACCAATAAATACAGTCAGACACACTGAAAAAAACATCCTTTACTCTCAGGTAATTCACTACTTCCTACAAGATTCCTAAGACTCAGTTTTCACAGTACAAGAAGTACAGCCAAATAAATAATCCAGTAGCAAATTTATAACAAGAATCATAGTATCATCGGGGTTGGAAGGGACCTCTGAAGATCATCAGGTCCAACCCCCCTGCTGCAGCAGGAACACGTAGGGCAGGTCACACAGGAGTGCATCCAGACGGGTCTTGAAAGTCTCCAGAGGAGACTCCACAACCTTTCTAGGCAGCCTGTTCCAGTGCTCTGTCACCCTCACAGTAAAGAAGTTTTTCCTCACGTTGAGGTGGAACATCCTGTGCTGTAACTTGGTGCCATTTCCCCTTGTTCTATCACAGGGCACCGCTGAAGAGACTGGCCCATTCTTGACATCCACCCTTCAGATATTTGTGGATATAGGTGTGTTTTCACATACTCCACAGTTAAACTTTGGAACTCATTGCTACAAGATGCTTTTAATATCAAAAGACCAAATTATTACAAAGGAATGCAAAAGACAACTAGTGGCAAAAAAAGACCCTTGGACGATATTCATTACAGAATTGCAATGCAGTATGTTCCATGTGTCTGCATGATGAATACCTCACAGGAAGCTGAAATGGAATACTGTCTGCTTACCCTGTTCATAAGTTTATTTCCTGTATATCCCACGTTGGCCACTGTCAAAGAAAGGATACTGGACTGTAAGTACCTTTGACTCAATATATTTCTATTATTGATTAGAATAGGGCTTAGTTAAACCTCCAGAGCTGAACACTTCTGCTTGCAAAGAATGCAGGGTGGAAACCATCCTGAAAAGGCTCTAACAAACATTCAAATTAAAAATCCTAAGAGACTAATTCTAAAATAAGCAATGAAGAAAAGATGCATTAGTTGATCTGACACTTGGAATCCACCACATCTAACCTCCAGACGAGATTAATTACTCTTTATAGATCCCCATTTTTTTCCCTTGACTATAAAGGCAGTCCAAGTAACTTGTTCAGATGTAGAAGTCTTCACTAGATTTGTCTAAATTGAGACCAGATGAATCCCACAGCCCTGGAGTCTAACTGAAGACGTACTTAACTTTATCTGTACCTCTTCTGCAAACCAAAATCCTCTGTGCAGTGCAATATTTGCAGTCCAAGTTACTTTGAAGAAATGCAAGGACAATTTTAATGATAAATAACAAATCTTGAGCTTGCTGAACCTCAATGTCAAGCAGTGGTGTAAATATGCTGCAGCTACTTACATCGGTTTTAGGTCGGGCTCCAGTTGACCCTGGGTAAGGTAAACAGTCTAGATCCTGGTAATCTGCTCTTCTATTTTTCCAAGATTCTTTTTCTTGATGACCTCCATAAAAGCCTGTCTCCACCTGAACAGGGCACTGTAAGAGAATTTTAAAAACCCTGTAAATAAAGGCAAGTCATAAATATTTTTAATGTGAACTGCAAGATAAAAACATTGGAATTTCATCTTTTAAAGCCTTTTTTTTTTTTCTTTTCTCTGACATAAAGTGAACATTTGGCCTCAATCTTTTTTCTTAAAAAATACCTGATACATCATTTTCACATTTTGCTAAGGCATCCAGATATTATGTGAAGCTATTTTCTTACAGCTACTACACACAAAAGAAGAACTAATAAATAGCAGTATACCTTCCTCTTAGTATCAAGGCACTGAATCACCTCTACCTGAGAAAGATAAATTGATTTATTCAAATGACTTCAAACTATCTTTTAATTTATTTCAGCTTCTTCTTTCTAATTTAAACAGAAGCCCAGCAAACTCCCCTTTTTCAATTCACATACACTAAACTTTCAAAGTTCACTTTTTTTTGTCCCCCAGACCTGGGGAGATCTCCCTCCCTCACCATTTTTACAAAGTGCATGTCCTAACTCTGGGCCCGTGTGCACCCCCCACTGAATTTAGTGCCAGGAAGAGGCTGACTGCACAGCATTCCCCTACGCATCCTGGTTTGCCTCAAAAGAATGATGAGGTGTGTGAGTAAGGAGCAAGCCTTGCTGTAATCCAGAAGAATCTACACTGGGAACAAAGGAGGACCACAGGTGTACAGCAAAGCAGTCCCCCAAGCTGTTTCTGGCTGTTCTCCTTCACAGGAGGACAAATTTGCTCCTAGTATTTAACAACAACTGCATAATTTCCAGTCAGTATATTTTTAAGGTTGTAAAATAAGGAGAATTTGCGAAGTTGAAAAAAGAATCTGTATGGGGGCCCTAAGAAGTTTGAAGTTACTGTTCTACTGCAAAAGAATGAAGAGAATGTGTAAGCTAAAGACAAATTTTTGTTCAAGGAAAGGCATATAGTATCATAGAATGGCTAGGGTTGGAAGAGACCTTAAAGATCATCTAGTTCCAACCCCCATGCATGGGCAGGAACACCTCCCACTGGATCAGGTCACTCAAAGCCCCATCCAACCTGGCCTTGAACACCTCCAGGGAGCAGGCATCCAGAACCTCCCTGGGCAATCTGTTCCAGTGTCTCATCACACTTACAGGAAAGAACTTTTTCCTAATGTCCAACACAATATCTCTAATACACAACAGGTTTATTATAATCAAACAGGATTTCTATGTCACTATCCATGAATGATGGACTAAAACTGGAAAACGTAATTCTCATTCTTCGTATCTGCTTTTTTTTTGTACTGAAACTGAGTACTAGGCATCAAATGGCAACAAAGCAAATACATGAGCCAGCAGTGAAATAACGCTGTTTACAGCAAGTGTGTTTTACCTCTTCTCTCTCATTTACAAAGTACCAGTTTCTATACTGCTAAAAAAGACTTTTTTTTTTTCTTTTCCTTAGGAAAGGCACAAGTTTTAGAGGAGCAGCACTGTTAATTGCAGCTTTCCAAAGCTAGAGATTTTGCTGTTAGTACATTCAGATAGCCCAGCTTTTTGTACTGATAGCATGTTTTTATAGCATTGGTGAGGGAATGTTTCAGAAAATAATTTTATGCTAGTTCAATTTTAAATACCTTTTCTGGATCAGATACTGCTGCTGTGTAATGCTGTTTCCCACTAAAAAAAAAAAAAATGACTAGCAGTAACATGCAATTTGCCCAAATGAAAAGAATGACCAAGGGAAGTTAAACCTCTTAGCATTTTCCTAAAAGTTATTATGTTTTGGAAAATACCTTAAATTTGTTCACTAAAATACTGCAAGATCCCCTACTGTTACCCAGTAAGCCCCATAACATTTATTCACCCAGTTAATTTTAATTAACTAACAAATTGCATCAGTCTCCTCTGGCAAGTGCTCCAGCCTCATCACAAAGGCCACAGCAGGTGAAAGCAGGGACTGGGAGAACAAAGCATCCCCACTACAGGAGAACAAGTTTTTGACCATCTAAAAAACCTGAAGGTGAACAAGTTTATGGCACCTGATGGGATTCACCCACAGGTCCTGAGGGAGCTGGCAGATGCAGTTGCTAAGCCCCTGTTCATCATATTTGAGAGGTCATGGCAGCCTGGTGAACTACAGGCCAGTCAGTCGCACCTCTGTGCCTGGCAAGATCATGGAACAGATCGCCCTGAAAAATCTGCTAAGGCACATGGAAAATAATAAAGTGACTGGTGACAGCCAACATGGCTTCACTAAGGGCAAGTCATGCCTGACCAATCTGGTGGCCTTCTACAACAAGGCTACAGAGATGGTGGATGGTGGCAGAGCAACTGACATAATCTACCTGGATTTGTGCAAGGCATTTGATACTGTCTCACATGACATCCTGGTCTCCAAACTTACAAGGCACAGATTTAACAGATGGACCACTTGGTGGATAAGAGATTGGCTGGATGGCCACACCCAGAGAGATGTGGTCAGTAGTTCAGTGTCCAAGTGGAGGCAGGTGATGAGTGGTGTTCCTCGGGGTCAGTACTGGGACCGGTGCTGTTTAACATCTTTGGACACATGGACAGTAGGATTGAGTGTATACTCAGCAAGTTTGTTGACCATACCATACTGTGTGGAGTAGCTGACACCATAGAGGGGAGGGATGCCATCCAGAGGGACCTTGCTTGACAGGCTGGCGAGGTGGGCCAGTGCCAACCTCATTAAGTTCAACAAGGCCAAGTGTACCTAGGTTGGGGCAACCTCAAGCACAAATACAGGCTGGGGGAAGAATGACTGGAGAGCAGTCCTGAGGAGAAGGACTTGGGGGTGGTAGTTGATGAGAAGCTCAACATGAGCTGCCAGTGTGTGCTGGAGCCCAGAGAGCAGCTGCATCCTGGGCTGCATCAAAAAAGTGTGGCCAGCAGGGCCAGGGAGGTGATTCTGCCCCTCTGCTCTGGTGAGGCCATACCTGGAATAATGTGTACAGTTCTGGTGCCCTCAGCACAGGAAAGACATGGAGCTGTTGAAGATGGTCCACAGAAGGGCAACAGAGATGATCAAAGGCTGGAGCACCTGTGCTATGAAGACAGGCTGAGAGAGTTGGGGCTGTGCAGCCTGAAGAGAAGGCTCCAGGGAGACCTTAGAACGGAGTGATAGGACAAGGGGTAATGGTTTTAAACTGAAAGAGGGGGGATTTAGGCTAGACATCAGGAAGAAATTCTTCACCATGAGGGTAGTAAGGCACTGGAATAGGTTGCCCAGGGAG
Organism: Apus apus; assembly: GCF_020740795.1. Lineage (NCBI taxonomy): Eukaryota > Metazoa > Chordata > Aves > Apodiformes > Apodidae > Apus > Apus apus. The sequence continues at coordinate 23,729,205 of NC_067282.1, forward strand.
GATGTGGATTCCCCCTCCCTGGAAGTGTTTTAAGACCAGGCTGGATGAGGCTTTGTGCAGCCTGGCCTAGTGTGAGGTGTCCCTCCTCATAGCAGGGAGGTTGGAACTTGATGATCTTTAAGGTCCCTTCCAACCTTAACCATTCTATGATTCTATGATTTTCCTCAATATGATATTTGAGCAGATGCACTTCTTTTCATCAGGTCACATCTTTGCAGAAGCATCAGAGTTTGCTTTACTTTAACTACAGAATCATAGAACTGCTTTGGTTGGGAAAGGCCCTTAGGATCATTGAAAATGGTGATTTTGGCATTGATGTTAAAAGCATCTTAGAAATCTTTTGGGACTTACCAAACAGATGAAACCACTGGTAAGAGAAAAAAGTGTGCCGAGACCAGTGAGACTGAGCATTTTAAGCATGACCTTCTTTTTAGCACAGGCTTTTGGTGGGGGATTGTGTCCCAGGAATATGTGCCCAAAGTCCTGGCCTCTGTACTCAAGTTGTCTTGCCACTAGACTTCAATAAGAGAAGAAAAAGCATCTGGGATGCTGTGTTGGCATTCTCTATGCAATGCCTTTTGATGTTGTTGTTCTTATGTATCAAAGAGCATTTGAAAACTTTATTTGGATTTGGTTTTCTGCTGTCTATATACTACATGCTCTTCACTGACTGCTCCAGGAATGGATTTGAAGTCCAGTAACCTATGATGTTCAAGTCATCAAAGAATGATACCTAACCAAACCCTGGATTTTGCCTTAGTAGGGTAGACACAGTAATAAAATCATAGGTGTTTGGATCACTGATTAGCAAAACCAGACTGTCTCACAACCAGAACTGCTTGAACTCTGATGTCTTGGATTTAACTTTCAGGCAGAAAAGCAGATTACATTGCCACCGTTTTTTGACAGAAGACACCGAGCAGTCTCCTATAAGAAGACAGAAGACTGTGCATTAATAGACAACTTAATGAATAAATTAATTCAGTTGGACAGACCTGGTTCTGACTTGCTGACACATACAATAAGAAAGAAATGAGAGACAGGCATGGCCACTCTTACTAACACTCTGCAGAGTATGAAAAGGTGTACTGCAAAGTGCAACAGTGAGATGCACGATCCTAAATTACCAACCTTGAGGGACACAAATGTTTATAGTGTTCATTATATTACAGATCCACACAGACATTTACTTAAAGAATTTGCTTTTACAAAACAAAGTAGCATTGAAGGAGCAGCAATAGCAAAAGCTTTCAAACACCCAACTTTCAGGAATGTCAAGCCAGCACTAACATTCAGAGCTGCATACCCAAACAACTTCATCTTAAGAACTGACTTTAATCACAGCCTAAAGCAGAGAACAAGCACTCTTATTTCTCACACTGCTCACTCTCTACTCACTTACTTCTGTATAAAACTTTGCTTATTAAAAAAAAAACTAAAATAGTAACATTGCTCTTACCCCCATTTGACCTCAAAATAAAAGCTTTGGAAACTGTGTCATCAACTCATGACACCTGTTATCACGCAATATTCTTAACTAGAGGAATGCAACTCTAAAACAAATATTTGGATAAAATAAAGGGGAAAAAATACAGCTCTTAATGAAAATATATAGTGTTTCTCTTGCTGTTATGTCTTTACATAAATATAAGAAGTATAAATAGGCTAGCACTGGAATTTTAACAATATTATAACCTGAAAAAACTATAAAATGCAATAATCTGGATTCAAAGTCCTCTCTAAAAAAGTGTTTAATGATTTTAAGCCATATTGTCAGAAAATTTATTGTTCTGGTTTGGTTTGGTGGCTTTTTGGTAGTGGGGGAGGTGCCCCAGGAGTGGCTCCGGTAAGACCTGAGAAGGTCCCCTTATGCCAAAACCAGCCAAGGAGCCATGACAGGGACAATAGATGCGCCTCAGCCATTAACATAAAAAGAACTGAGTTAACACCTGAGCAGAGATGCATTAGGGGAGAAGACCTGTGCTGGAGGAGGGGAGTGGTGCTGGTGGTTGGTGAGGAAGAAGGGGAAGAAGGTGCCCAAGCAGAAGTTTCCCCGCAACCCATGGTGAGATGACAGGCTGTCCCCCTGCCCTCGTGGAGGAATGTGGTGGAACATTCTCTGAAGGCACCAGGAGGGGTGAACTTGGCCAGTAGATCTGGATTTTGTGGCCAGAGGATTTGCTGCCTGTGGACTCTGATTATGCAGCTTTGGAAGACCCCAGTGCCAGGGGAGCTTGTTCCTGAAGGAGCCTGTGACTCTGTGGGAAGCTCAGGCTGGAGCAGCTCCAGACCTCATGGGAAGGACTCATGAAGGAGAGGTTCGTGGACGACTCTCTCCCATGGGAGGGACCCCGTGGGGAAGCAGGGAAGGACTGTAAGGAGTCCTTCTTCCTGAGGAGGAAGGAGCTGCAGGAATCACAAACCTGTGAACTGACTCTAAACCCCATCCCCTGTCCCCCTGTGCTGCTGGGGTAAGGAGGGAGAGAAACTGGGAACAAAGTTATTTGGGCCCGGGAAGAAGGGAGGGGTGGGGTAACACATGCAAGCCCTGCTCTTTGTGTTGTCTGTGTCCTGTGTGTGTTTGATTAGTGTGAAATTAAATTATTATTTTTTCCCCAAGTTCAGTCTGTTTTGCCTGGGACCTTAATCGGTGAAGAACCCTCCTTGTCCTTTGTCGTGACCCATGAGCTTTGTCCTCCTCATCCCAGTGTGTGTGTGTGGGGGGAGTTGAGTGAGCGGCCATGTGGCCGGTTCTTCGTTGTCGTGCTGGGCCCAAACCTCAACACTTAAAAGTTTCATTCTATGACATTTCTCTTTATTTGGCTCTTAGTTGTCTAAGCGGCTTAGGAGATTTCATTATTATTGAGTGAAAAATGTAACTTACTTCATCCTAGAACCTGAGCTCCTCACCTATCCAGAAACACAGTCAGATCTGAAAACCACAGCTCGATGAGCACCTGATAGCGAAACATTAGAAAACAACACACTCACCAGTTGCTTGTGCCTTTTGGTAGAAGGAGTATTGGAGGGGGAAGAGCTGGCACTCAGAGCTTCTTCAATATCTAAGTTCAACTGTTCCAGCTTCTTCATAAGACATGACATAGAGTCTGACCATTCAGATCCTTTTTCTGGCTGGGTCTAAAAGAAATCAAACATTCATGAAGTCTTAAAACATTCAGGCTTTTGTGACTTAAAGACACTCATCTGGTCACATAATATCGAGAGACACATGTTCCCTTCAGAGGGGCTAGTATTATCTCTGTAGGGATTCTTTTGAAACAGAGAAAATTAAATATCTTTAGTTTTCCAAATCTTTATTTAGAAGAAATTCTTTATTGTGAGGTTGGTGAGACACTGGAACAGGTTGCCCAGGGAAGTTGTGGATGCCCCATCCCAGGATGTGTTCAAAGCCAGGTTGAATGGGTCTCTGAGCAACTTGATCTAGAGAAAGATATCCCAGCCAATGTAGGGGGACTAAAACTAGATGATCTTTAAAGTCCCTTCCAACCCAAACAATTCTATGATTCTATGAATTTCCCAAGTCTTTATAACCTTCAAGTACTTTTCCTGAGATGTTGTCACAAGTGCTATGCTGTATTTCAACTCTGTAGCTATTAAAATTATTTAAACAGATACTGTGATTGCTTCTCATTGTCTTCCCAACCACTTTGAAGTAAAATGTAAGATGTTCCACAGAAAGGATCAAGACAGTCCTCATGTTGAATCCCTTCTGAGAAAGTTGATCTTACATAGGAAATGTGCAAACTGATACATGTCTACAACACTCTTTTGGAAACAAATGACAAGTTATACATTTTCCTGTCATTATGCTTCCTCACATACTGATCTTCTCAATACTGCAGAATGCTCAAAAAACTCAACAAGGACAAAACATGCAAACCAACCCAAACTACAGCAATAATGAATGTAGAAAGTCTGTCAAAATCTGATACGAAAGTTCTATTTCTCAACACAGTTAAAGTTAAGAAAAAGGAGGTCTATGAATGCATTCTTAGTTACAGTGGTATCAATTCTGAGACAACAAATACACAGGGAAATGAGTAAAATGTGTTTGATTTCCATGAGTTATGGAAAAATCGTACTGCTAGGTAACAAATATTGAAGATTACATTAGTTTGGATTTTTGAGTTCAGTAAAAAGAGGAGCTATTTAACAGTCCATTCTCTGTTCCATGACAGAAAAGTGTATTTCAAGGGCTGGAGAGTTGCCTCTAGTGTAGCATTTTCCACAGAAAACACAAATATGAAAATTCATGAAGACTTTAAGAAAGGCTTTAAAATATTTCTAAGACACTCTAACTGCACATACCAATATACAAGATAGTGTGTTTCAATAAAAAAAAAAAAAAAAACTACTCCATTTATAGGGAAACACTTTGCCACTATGTCAACAAAAATTTACATACTGGAACCATACTTCCAGCATTCACTGACACTCTGCAATACATCTCTGTGAGCCAAATCCCCTTATTTTTTTATATTTCTCATTATACTGTAACAGAATTCAAACAATTTCTTAAAAATACAAGTCCTAAGGAGTTTCCCATAACTATAACTCTTCTAGCTTTCTCCATTCAGTTTTGCTTTTTTTAAGGTCAGTAAGACTCTATATTGTGTCTATTAAGGGGATGAGGAAAAAGATGGGTTTTCATTATTCTTCAAGATAAAGCCAAATGGGCCTAGTTAACAAATGCCATTCATTAACTGGAAATTTGGCACAAAAGAACCATTTGGAACAAATGCTGATTGGCTATGTATTTCTAAGGTTGCCTGAAATTCCTGCTGAACAGCAAAAACATGATGCTACTTACATTCAAAAATATACAGCCTGCACAGTAGGACTTCTAACCAGTGAATAAATTCTGCCTAATCCATTCATGAGGAACACAGCTCCCCAGTGTTCAGCCCTAGTAACTAGCTTGGACCCTACCAAAGTGCTCTGAAGAGCTGAGTATCAGTGTATCCTGCCCATAGCAACTGCAGAGGCAGTAGGGTCAGACCATCTATGGAAGCTTTTGTGTCTTGCCCTTCAGGAGCAAAAAAAATCTCACTCTAAATTATCTGAGAATCACGGCCTGCTTTATTCAGTGCTTTTCCCATAAAAAGTTGTACAGGGAGGACTGTCAAGGTCTCTTTGTTGGTACAGCAGACATTCAGCAATGCATAGGAATGCAGTTATCTTTTGAAGAACCTGAAAAGCTCAGAGGCACAAATGCATTACAGGAACACATTCTGTATGTTACCTTGGAATATAAACTCATTGAATGACTTAGGTTGGAAGCCCTTAAGATCACTGAGTCCAACCATGAACCTAGCAATGCCACTCCACCACTGAACCATGTCCCTAAACATCACAACTACACATGTTTTAAATACCTCCAGGGATGGCGACTCAACTACTTCCCTGGGCAGCCTTTTCCAATGTTTGACAACCCTTTTGGTATTTTTCCTAGTATCCAATCTAAACCTCCCCTGGTGCAGCTTGCAGCCACTTCCTCTCCTTCTGTCCTAGACAGATGAGCAGTAGTATAAAGTGAGACCAGAGAATCTGTTGCTGGACAGATTTTTCAAAGTAGAGCAACTTCGTCTATGAAGATCATGTCACACAATAGGCAGGAGAATGACATATTTGCCTTGAAAGTGAACTTCTTTGGGCTTCTCTAGTCCTATATACTCAGGTTAGGCAAGACAATTAAAATATAATAAAATAGAAGTACCATCCTCTGTGATAAATATAAAATTAAGTGGTGTGCACTTTCTTAAAGCAGTTACAAATGCAGCTACTATGCTTCAGATAGTTATTGTAGATGAAGAACTAAGCCAATGATTTAATATTTACTAAGACACATTTAGCAGTCAGCCAAACATAAAATGTAGGTGTAGCTAGCTACTCTGTACAGCAACCACAACTTGGTTTAGTACAGCAAGCCTAATGTTTTTGTTATATGTACACATTCATAATCAGATTCTTTGTTCACTTACATAGCTGAAACTTCACTACTACCAATAACAAATCACAGAGGTAAAACAGGGTGCAAGATTATGGTCCATCACCTATAAAATTTCTTGGTTTTTTTCCTTAGACTGAGAAGTAAATACATTCCAGACATTTAACTAATTGTGCCTTTTGGACCAAATGTTTCTACCCCGTTTTTCAGCTTTCAAGTCCTTCACTAATCTTATTCAGCAAAAAACATCTGTGATAAAAGGCATATTTGTTTCAATGTTTTGCTCATGAAGCTTATTGCAATAGGCAAGATAGCTGCCAGCAAATCTATATTTAAACTGAAAAAATGTGGCAAATATTAACAACTCCATGTAGAACACTGAGAGGTCAGGGTTAACCTCACTGCCAGACCTCATCCTATATGGGAAGCTGAAAGGCTTCCAAGTGAAGGGTTATGAGAAAATTACACAACCCTAAATTTATCTGAAAACTTGTGGCTTGCACTTCAGAAACCTTCAATAGGTCCAACTGTTCTGATAATTAATGTATTGTACAAATTTGAGTGATAAATAACCTCCAAATACAAAAAACCCCAAACCAAACAACCAAAACCCAAAGCAATTTAAATATCCTCTCTAATATTAAATCAGTTCAGATAAATTCATCTCTGATGCACAGCCTAGATCCACAAAGAATGATTTTGTGGAACTATTTCAAAGGCCAAATATCATATTTTGCTCATGCTGTCCTGATGGGGCTCCTCATTTCTGAAAAGAAGCTCTATGTAAAATAAGGTCTCTCAGCCACTGGTGGCTTTCCCTACAGGGGATAGGGGAGGAAGCCAGATTGGTTCCTTATACAACATAATTCCAAATAGAAGAAAGTATTTAGAATCCAAAGGACTCTTTTATTCTTAACATAGATTTCTGTGTGCCTTCAGTATTGAGGATAAAATATTGCAAAGGGAGATTCCCTCATATCACACTATAGTGTTGCTTAAGTATTGATAGATGGACAACTAACTTGTGGCATCTTTGTCCTGGATGGCAGATAATGTAAACTCTGCAGTTAGAAGCCTTTCCACTTCTAAGAACTGTACTGTTATCCATCTGAAATGATCAAGGAAGTTCCCTTCAGTCTCTCAAGTCAGCGAGCAAAACCATGCACATAGCTAGCTTGCTAGGAAAGAGAAAGCTCTGCAGGGATGTTGCATAAACTTCAGAACAATCTGGATCCTTCTGATCCCTAAAATAATGGAAGTATGCACCTAAGATGGTCTATTAGGACCTTGGTAGCTTTCCCAAAGAAAAGGAATTACAAAATTTAAGAGAAATACTAATCTAAAGATAGTGTTGATTTAATGGGTTTTAAAGGTAATATTTCCCCAGGATGTACGGTTTTCCCCTAAATCTATGATATTTACACTTCTTAAATATGTCTGCGTATGGAGCTTTGTTTTTCCTTCCTGTCCAGTCGCTTCTCCTTTGCACTTTCCTGCCTGAGGGTGGGCTGCTCCAAGCTACTGATGGCTTCAAGCAGGTTTTCAGACGTGACACAAGCCATAACTGCATCAATCTGAAAAAACCTAAGTGTTTGAAGATCCAGAGTGAATTAAACTGATTTTTAAAGACACTTAAGGCTGTTTCTGGCTTTTTGCCATTTTCCCTTATAGTGCCACCACATAACTGACTTCATCTTTTTTCACTAAGCTTAACTGCATTTCTATAACCTACATGTTTGCATTTTAGTAAACCACCAGATATGTCTTTGAGGATGAATACAGTACAATGCAGAAAAAATACAGACATGCTAAAGTCAAGACACAGAATGGTAAGTATATACTCTTGGGGATTTTCAGGATTAACAGGTGCACGACATGGGAGAAAAGATGGTACCAGGAGAAAATAACAGAACCCAACTCTTACCTCATTTCACAGATTTGGCTATTTGACAAAGGCAAACTCATACCAACTCAGAAATAGAATAATTACTTCGTACAACAGCTTTTAATCTCTAAGAGATTGAATTGACCAATTTGGCTTTTAATTTGCAATCAACACATTGATTTTGCATAATGATAACATCCATCACAAAAAAAAAGAAAATAAAATCCTTAAGTCCCATCTCTCTTTCAGGGGTTCCTGCATCTATTCTTAAGCACCATTGCTCTAAGCTAGGCAGGACAGGAGCTCTGGTACCAATGGAGTCTTCCAAACATTAGTTTATGGAAGTATTTCCCATGAAGAAACCTGAGCTAATTTCTGGGATGGAAGGCCATAAGCTGTATCAGTTTGGTGCTTCACTGAAGACAAGAGAGAGAAACTGAAAGGGGGAAAAAAAGGAATTTAGTTGAAGAAAATGTGTGGGGCAAAGTGCTTTAGAAAACAATTGCACACTACTGCAGAAGTCTTAAGGTGCAGTAGCCCATTATCCCAGATGGCTTAGTATGAAAACTCTGTTGCACGTTTGTTTTCTACTAAAAGCAACTAGTTTCACATTTTACTTCTTATTTAAAAAAAAAATAAAACAACAACTTACAATGGCATGTAGTTGGTTTTAACATCAAATTGTAATTTGGATTTTCTCCAGTGATTTAAAAAACCCGTTTTTACTTTCCCAGTTCACAATGCCTGCAGCAATTCCTCACCTTCTAACAAATTACGATGTCATGAAACACCAAATTTCATAAACAGGCTGTCTGACAAGCCTGTGCTGCCGACACGTGCTACAGAACTGGCAACCAAATGGCCAGACAAGCTGTCTTAATTGACAGCTGCTTCTATTTGAGCACATGAATTATCCTCCTGGGTTATTCCATCTTCACCTGCTTCAGAGCTCATGCCAGCTCATAATTTATCTATTCTACCATTCTGTCCACCTTGTGAGGTGGAGGGAGTGAACTGCACTTCTTGTGTCCCGAACACCTGCTCTAAGCAGTCGTCAAATTTCACAGAATCACAGAATCTCAGGGGTTGGAAGGGACCTCAAAAGATCATCTAGTCCAACTCCCCTGCCAGAGCAGGATCACCTAGAGGACATCACACAGGAACACATCCAGGTGGGTTTTGAATGTCTCCAGAGAAGGAGACTCCACAACCTCTCTGGGCAGCCTGTTCCAGTGCTCTGTCAACTGCTCTGATGCCATTCATTTGCATTTGATTTGGCACCATCTGCAGCAGTGGTTGTATCTGCACATCACAGTTGTCACAAATGTCAAAACAGTTTAAACACATAGGTATTAAGACACATTTAACTTTCACTTCATCAAAAATTACTAACTTCAAAATACAGTAACTCTTACTGTGACTACCTTGAAAAATGTAGCCTGTGCCTGTGTACAGCAGGGTATCTTCCTGCAGTGCTTGTTGACCAAGCAATGCTGTGTTTCAGACTGGGTTTCACAAAAGCATGAGGGGTCTCATGCCACTAAATCCACAAAAAGTTACAAACTGGAATAGGTAACTTGCAGCTCCTCCTCCCCAAAGTGTTTATTTGCACCTAAAAAGTACATTTTGAGATAGGAATAGAAACTGGAATAGAATCTGCTTACTATCACTTTAATACTGGGTACAAATAGCTGTGCAAGAAATTCTTCCTCTCCTTCTTGCCAGAGAGGACACAAGCATGAAAATCTGCTTTATCAGTTATTGCACCTACTGTGAGGCAAAGATGGATGAATTTTGCAAGTTTTATCCAGCAACTATTCTCTACAAAATACAGAAACACTTTTGTAAGACTAGGGTATTGGTCTTCCCAGTTCTACAAACAGGACTTAATCCCGAGGCTATGTATCTGTTTTCATCACACACAGTTTACCTTATTTGTCCAGCAAATCTTATTTTTGCACAGACAAAGCTACAAGAGAACCTATGCCCATAATTTCTTACCATAAGAAATTATTCTGGAAGGTAAGGACACTAGACCTTGAAACAACTGTGAAAGCTGAATTAGCTTCATTACATTAAAGAAAACAGTAATACAGCACCTTTTTGTTTATAAAGAGAGCAGCAGCCACCATTGCATTCTGTGGAAACCTTCATCCATAGGGTCTATGTCTAAAGTGACTCAGAATGATCAGTCCCACCTATGTGCTGCCTCCCAATCAAGGTCAGCTTCAAGTGAAGTGTCAAGCTCTTAGTCTTACAATGCACTGTAAAATTTTGACAGGAAAAAAGCAAGTAGGAGGTATGAAATTAAGCAAACAGCCCAGAAAATAAAAAAAAAACCCCTACTTTATCAATGCTTGAGTAGCCTAATAACCAGTCTCAGATAATGCTCAGTAGCTGATGCTTAAATAAAGGATGTGAGAACTGGGCAACAATACCCTGGTATTTTACACAGGATGCCTTCCCAGTTTTCAGTACCACAAGCTGCAAATTGTATCACAGCATTAAGCAGCAAACTGAACAGGACTTTCATGTCAAGCAACTAAATTCTGTGTCCTAGATTATTTTGGATTTAATCCAAACATTAAAAATTCAGTGCAGTTCTGGACAAATTCTCAAATCAGAGCCAACAAAAGCATGACAAGGGCAACTCTTCAAGTCATTGCCACTTAAGACATTCATGCTAAAACACCACAAGGTCCACGGCTCCTTCTGAAACCTCCCTTTTCTGTTGAACATGCGCATAGGCTAATGAAGGTCCAACTTACTCAGGAAGCAGCACACTGTTCGGAATTTGTCTATGATAGTCTAAATGCTAAACCATTATAGCAAATAAATACTCTAGTCTGATCTAAGTCTTCTAACACATAAATGCAAACCAGGTCATGTTGCATCTTAATACAAGTAGTGAGGAAAAAAAATATATTCTTCAAAGAGTGAGCAACTCCTACCTTTGCAGCTTCCAAATGCTATCAAAATGTAAAGCTCCAATGCTGTGCCTGTATGGTACATAGAGCCCTCCTTATACTATACTACTGAAAGAAGAAAACTGTCAGCATGCTTGCTTCTTTCCCACCGGGTCCTTGTTCTTTATCTGTTCTATGTGGAAATGAGAACGTATTTCTTCTATATGGAAAGTGATTTTCATATAAAAGAATGTAGGGAAGACAAACACCCATGTGGAGCCCACAGAGGCCTCCACTGGTGCCATGACTCTGCTGGACACAAATGAGTTTGTAGTAAACTTCATCCCTACTGGCTGTAACAAAGAAAAACAAGAGTGTCTGGTGCAAACCAGTGAGTTTGCCTGGAGATTAGTTAACTTAAAAGGAACACTGGGAGAGTTAAATCTGCCTGATGACCAGTAGTGAAAAGTAACATGGAAACAGTAACAGCAGATAAAAGGACTAGTGATAGGATGATACCATAAAAAATCATTTCACGATCCGTTTAACACTCAGGAGGTCCCAGACACAAACCCTATAAAGGGCAAATCAAAGCTCAGGGAAAAGCCTTCAAAAGCCCTAAAGAAAAGTTCACCTGTTGCAATGAGTTCAATAGGAGCAGGGCCGAGTAATGACACGACAATCAATATGGTCTTACATATGGTTCTCATTTATTGTTAGTTTGGTTGCTACTTACATACTTTAAGTTTTTGTCCACGCAGCTGTGCATGCAGACAGATACCTTATTTAATTGGCTAAGCATACCTGTTCATGCGGCAGGCTCCGTTTTGCTATTGGTTATGACTTTATGCATTACAAGCACTATTTAGTTACATTCTGCAGTTTTCACATCCATCTGCACATCCTTGGATGCCCAACCAAGATAAATTTCCTCAGTCTCCCAAGGCTAAAGACAACCCTTGTTGCAAACAAGAACAATTGCTAGCTTCATACTTTGCTGCTACAGCAAGGATTGTCAGGCCCTCCCAGGCTCTTGAAATCATGACCCGGCTGTATCAAAAATGCCTCCACATTCACCAGTAGGCTCATCTGCAGCATAAATCACTGGAGCCTCAAGAGAGCAAGTACTGGTGCCTTACTCTCACTGGTGGACCGAGAACAAAGTCATCTGTGTGGTGTGCCCCTGTTTGGAGCAGGGGAAGCACTACTCCACCCTGAGCAAGAGGAGCCAACACGGGTGTCGGGACGCATCTGTAGACAGCACTTCACTGTGAGTGGTCATCAGTCTGACCTGTGTTTGTTTCACTTGTTACTACAACAGCTGAAATAAGGTCCTGCTTAGTATTAATAAAATGGTAACTAAAATCAGTAAAGCATTAATCTCATTTAATATAGCAGCTGAATTAAGCAAGGATTTGTCTGCTTCCTCAGCATACCCACCCATACTACTCAGTTAACTGTCAGAGTACACCCTGATGAAAGTTGGTGCACAGTGGGTGGGTGAAGGGCATGAAAGATACCAAGAGCTGCAAATCAATCCCTGCAAGCCTGCGGCAGGGCTGCCCTGCCAAGCTAGCACACCAGGTGAGTCATTTTTCTAAAAGTATCAGTGTCAACATTTCCTTGAAGAACTCAGGCACAGATTCTGAAAATTAAGACTGAGAGGGATAAAGACAGGTCTAGGAGTACCTAGCAAATTTCTAAATGTAAATATAGAACCTGTCTTGAGATTACAAGTGCCAGCATACTTTAGAAATAAACAAAAGATACAAGTCTGTTTAAGTAACTATAAGCTTATTTTTTTTTTCCTGAATTACCAATGTACTTATGTACCTAATTTTCAGTTAATTTAAATTTTTAAAATTCATGTATAAAGAATTTTCAAGAAAACTGGTAAAAGAGATTGTCTCCATGTATCATGGAACTTCAGCTACTCACTATTTTCTAAGTCATCCAGTGATTCTTTGGCACCTTAATTATACACAAAAGCATAACCCACAAAAACCCTATTAATAAGTATGAAACTGGTAAAACTACTGCAATACTATAATCATATTTACAACAAACTGCCAAAAAACCCTAACACCCCACAGCACAGGATAAAAAGGATACTCTTTCCAAGATTCACAAGCATTCATGGAGTTCTGTTAAATCTGACATTGTTCCCTGCCCAAAAGTTCTAGGAACCTACTATTGAGAATAAATCTTAACATTAGCAATCTGTGTTTAACAGAAATCTGAAATTAATGGAGAAAATAAAGTGAAAGGCACCTTCTGGAATTATAGAGTACTCAAGGACAAAGAGGAGAAAGCTTGGCAGAAGGCAAGACATTTTTGGTGGCTAAAAATAGGTGGCGATGGGGAAAAGGATGGAACATGAAATATCAAAGAACACAAAACCAGCAGATAATTGAAATAATACAAACCTTTAAAATTATATCCTGAACTCATTCTCACCAAGCTAACAATAATGGAGGGCATTAATCTCAGTCCCAGAAAAGTAATTAGGCACGATTCTCAGATCTTCACTGGAAGTTTGATACCCAAGTACTCAGGTCTAACAACTAAGCTTCACTATTATTCAAAAACAAGTCAAATGCAATCTATGGATTTGCTGTGAGTTAAGGATTTATTGATATAGTTAAATGCATTTTTTTCAAATCCCTGACTCTACTAAATGACTCCTGAAACCCTTGAAACTTTTAGAGTAACACAAATGAGTTACATAGATCCTATTGCTAACTTTATTTCAAAAACTTATGTAACATGTTTTTCTTCAATAAATGCAACCTATAATTGCCTAAACATTCCTATACTATTTCACATTACTTAACTTCATGCCCAGTTATGTTTATCTGTTAAACTAAAACAACAAAGAACATATATGCAAAGTTATTTGTATATGTGTCCAAACGCCTGGGCCATTTCCCCATATTATACCAGTATTATTCCAATATAATTCCACCTGGGGAGAAAAACACCATCTACCAATATAGATTAGGGGTTGACCTGCTAGAAAGCAGCCCAATGGAGAAGGACTTTGAGGTTCTGGTGAACAAGTTATCCATGGGATAGCAATGTGCCCCTGGTGGCCAAGAGAGCCAATAGTATCTTGGGATGTATTAAGAACAGTGTGGCCAGCAGGTCAAGGGAGGTTCTCCTCCCCCTGTACTCTGCCCTCATAAGACCACATCTAGAGTATTGTGTCCAGTTCTGGGCTCCCCAGTTGAAGAGGGACAGGGATATGCTGGAAAGAGTCCAACGGAGGACTACCAGGATGATTAAGGGACCGGAACATTTTTCTTATGAGGAAAAGCTAAGAGATCTGGGGTTGTTTAGTCCTGAGAAGACTGAGAGAGGACCTTATTAATGTCTACAAATATCTGAAGCGTGGATGTCACAAATGGGCCAGTCTCTTTTCAGTGGTGCCCTGTGATAGAACGGGAAAAGGCACCAAGTTGCAACACAGGAAGTTCCACCTGAACACGAGTTTTACTGGGAGGGTGATGGAGCATGGAACAGGCTGCCCAGAGGTTGTGGAGTCTCCTCCTCTGGAGACTTTCAAGACCCATCTGGATGCAGTCCTGTGTGATCTGCGCTAGGTGTTCCTGCTGCAGCGTGGGGGTTGAACTCGATGCAGGGGTCCCTTCCAACCCCTATGATTCCATGATTGATAAGCCATAGAATCATAGAATGGTTAAGGTTAGAAGGGACCTTAAAGATCATCAACTTTCAACCTCCCTGCTGTAACAGGGACACCTCACACTAGACCAGGCTGCACAAAGCCCCATCCAACCTGTCCTTAAACACCTCCAGGGAGGGGGCTTCCACAACCTCCCTGGGCAACCTGTTCCAGTGCCTTACAACCCTCATGGTGAAGTATTTCTTTCTGTTGTTCCTGTAGATCACAGACCTACAAGTCTTTAAACACCTAAGTATAGCCACACTAAATGGAAGGCAGCATGTGCTTTTAACTTATGTTTACTTTATAACAAGCACATTAATACCACATCCAAGTTAGAGAGAAACCTTTTGAAACAGCAGCACTCACAGCAACAGAGAACTTCCCTGGGAGTCTGGACAGAAAAAACATCAAGTAAAAGGCACCAAAAAGGCTTTTTCCTCAAAAAAAACCCCCAAAAAAACAGTAGAGAAAGAACAGTTTTTCTCCACTTCAGGCTAAAAAGCAATTTTCTAACATTATGATCCCCCTGACTTCACCCAGATGCCTCCAATATTTAGCCCCAATTATTATTTGTTCGGCAGAACGTTTTGTATTTTAAAAATAAACAACAACAGTTGCAAAAAACAATAATTTAAAAACAAGTGATGCTTTCCCCACCCTTCACTTGAGGAAGCTTTGTTTCACCAGAAGTGAGACGTGCTGCCTCCACCCCCCTCTGCCGAGCGGCAGGGCAGGAGGAGCCGGCGGCCCCGCAGGGCAGCGGGCAGGCCGGGCCGCTCCCGGCACGCCATGGCCCGGCCCCGGCCCCGGGCCGAGGCACAGGCCGGCACGTCCCGCCACGCGGGGCCGGGGGAGGGCGAGTTCCGCACACAGGCCGCAGAAGACGCGGCCCTTCCCGCCGCTGCTCTCCCGGCCGTTTGCCACACGCGGCCGTGAGGCAGCCGCCAGCGCCCCGCCCCGCCCCGCCGCGCTCCGAGCGGCCCCGGGGAGGAGCAGCAGCCCCGGCAGCTGCTGCTGGAGAGGAGCCGGGGCAGAGGGGGCGGAGGGGCGGCTGCGGGTCCCGGGGCGGCTGCGGGTCCCGGGGCGGCTGCGGGTCCCGGGGCGGCTGCGGGTCCCGGGGCGCCACGTCCCCGCTCCCCCCTCCCGCCGGCCATGGCGGCGCAGCGCGGCCCCCCCCCACCCCCGCAGGAGCCGGCGCGCGCTGGGGGCGGGCGGGGCCCGGTCTCGGCCAGCGCCCCGAGCTGCGCGCGCAGCCGCGCCCGCTCCCCCTGCCCGCCCCCGCCGCAGCGCGCGCGCGCCGCTGTGACGCCCTGGCGGGCGGGGCCGGAGGGGGGGAGGGGGCGGGGCCGGGACCGGCGGCTGGCGGGGCGGCAGCGCCACCTGGCGGGCAGCGCCGCGCGGCCGCGTCCCGAGGGCGCCCCCTAATGGCGCGGGCGGGAAAGGCGGCCCCGCCGCCCGCGGGGCTGCGCGGGGCTGCGCGGGGGGGTGATCCCGCCGCGCCTCGCCGGCTGCCCCCCGCGTCCCGCCCCGGCGGCCGCGGGCCGGGGGTTCACTCCCTCAGGCTCTGTGAGGAGAATCGCCGTGCCGGCTTCGCTGCGCTCCGCGAGGAGCCTTTCCCCCAGAGGGCGAGGGTGAGCGCTGGAGCCGCCTCCTCCCGGCCCGGCGGGAGCCGTCGGGTCGTCCCGGTTGTCCCCTGGGGGTCCGTGGCCTCACCGCCTCCTCGGAGCCGGCGGTGTGCCCGGGCCGCGAGGGGGACCCTCGCTGTTCCCCTTGGGCTTTGTCTTGGGATAAAAAATGTCACAGCTGGGGCCGGCTTTCCTCCTTCATGAAATGACCCTTCCAAAGGGCCGTGCCTCAGTTTCCCCGCTGTAAAGAGCACTTCAGCCTTCCTGCAGAAAGCTAAAGAGTAATCTAGAGACAATCCGATTTTCACAAATAACTTCTGCAACTGCACACACCGGTGGGAAGTTACCGCTTCTGCGCTCAAAGCTGCAGTCACTGGCGTACAAGCCCTGCACGTCTGAACGGCTCACTGCTTGTTCCATAGTCACACACACGTTTCCGAAAATGGCATCTGCAGTGTTTGACACAGCCTGCCCCTCAGTTGTACCTGACAGGCGTCAGAATAAATCACTGTCTCAGTCGAGAGAAAACTTCAGAAAAATAATTATGTCAAATCTGAGATCTGATTAGATTGCCTTGATTGCAGGAGTCTTAGGAGTCACAGGAACTCCATGGGTGATGTCAGTTTTAAACGTAACATTCACCCAGATTCTCTCTAGGCAGCACCAGCTGCCAGAAGCACACGACTGAAATCATGGTTGTGTTTCAACCATTTGCTTCTACTGCAGTTTTTCTTGGGAGAGCTGAGATCTTCTGTTAGTGGTGAGAAAGCCTGAGCTCAGCTCTGACCTGAACACAAAGGAGACTTTAGACAAAAGAGAAAATTTTTCTAACTCCTAGATTTTTGCACAGCTTAAGAAAAGAATGTCTAAAATACAATATTTCTGAAAGCATTTAAGATTTGCTTATTTGTTTTGTCATATTCAAATGAGCCTGAGCGGGCTGATTTGGACAGTCTCATTTTTGACCTTTCTGGTGATATATAAAGATATATAAAACCCATTTCTTCAAAGAACATTACATTTTGGGGCATGAACGGGCAGGATATTGGGAGGGAGGAAGAAAAGCAATTCTGGATGCTGCTGGAAGCTAAAGTCAGGCTGTAATCACAGCTCCGTTAATTACCAAGAGTGAAGTCTGGCAGAGGATCAGGTCCAGATTTGGAGGCTCAGCCTCCTATCTTGACGTCACAACACTCAGGATAAACTGGTAGAACAGAGAAGGCTTTGAAGTCTAAATCTGAATAATTTTACAGTACACCTCCTGGTGCCAGGGGAACTTGATTTTAGTTGTGGTCCTTGTCATTTGGTTCAACACTAATTATAATAAATAAAACAATTTATTTTTTTCCTTAATAAATAAAACACAAGCATATTGGGCCTATCAATAAAAATATTTTAAAATACCTTTTAAAAATAAGTTATCTTATTTTTTCCTTCAGGATGATCTACTATCATTGACTTTTTGTCCTAAGTGTTCACCGGACACTGGAATTTATATTTTTAATGAAACTTCTGAACGTATTTTTTCCTTTGAGTTTCTTCTATTATATTTAACTGGCACCTATATGAAAAATCATTATAAATTAAGTAATTATTTCATCTTTTCTCTTTCCTTCTCAGTGTCTTAAAAGAGAAAAGCCATACTGTTCTGCCTGGGTCTGCTGAACTGTGTAACTTCTGAGTATTTCAGATCCTTTCAAGCCAGTCTGAAAGATGGGAAGAAGTATCTGAGAGAGCAAGCTTCCAAGTGTGATCAAAATTTGTCACTGGAAACACATGGAGACTCAAATGACTGCCCACTGGAAGCTGAAGATGAGGAGATAACAGCCCATATCGTTTCTGAGCAGTCTCTGAGGAGCCTATCTGTGCTAACTGCTCAGGCAGCGAAAAGCTACGTACACCAGAAGCACATGTTGTCCCTTGCCAGAATTATGGCAGGGAGGGGAGATTCTGGGGAAGAGGAAATAGGGGAGACATGGGCAGGCATGGAGAAAAGAGTGGGAAGTGGCATCTAGAGGTAATACAGGAATGCTAAGAGGGTATAGGAGCATGGCAGAAAAACAGAGGTGGGGAATGGATCAGGGAGCAGCAGGTGCTGGAAGGGGTGAGCCAGGATGCCATGGGAAAGCTGGATGCATTGGTTCTGCAGGTTGCTGGTGTGGTAATCTTAAATCTGAAAAACACTTGGGAACACTTCTTTACTTTTCTGAGGTAATAATCTTGGTGTGGTAATAATCATTGTGCGGGAGGTGATGGCTTGTTCAGTTCTTATTCAGTGATTTTCTAGGATTTTTTATCAATTATCCCAGACTGTTACCTTTTTTAATAAGGAGGAAAGGAGTTTCTCAACAGCTTCTGTTTAGGTATCAGTCCTGCTAAGTTGCTCCTTGCAGAGCCCTGATGAATTCAGTGAACTTCATTAGAAGCCCTTCTCTAGTGAGCAAGGATCAACACAGGGATGTATTTAGGGCCTTTCTGAATGCCGGGGGGAAGAGTAGTGGGTTAAGAACATCCATATAAAAGAAGTTTAAATAATTATTTTTGTGGCAAAATTGCAGCAGAAAGATACATCACTGAAAATCTTTTCTGGAAAAAAAATGTCATGAGGAGTGAGGAAGTAAGCTAGTATCTCTAACTAATAATACAGTTTAGCACAAACAGTAAGTACTGGAGTTATTTTAGGGTTTAAGATTGACCCAAGTTAAAGGGAGGTGAAAGCAAGTTTGAGGACACTGTTGAAATGAGAAAATAATTATGTTTGATGACTAGATAAAATTAGCTCCAGGTATTACTGTACATTGTTCAGTTTTAATGTTTTGTATCCCCTGTTTGAGAGGGGTTATATGTTGTGGCAATTCAATTATAAGAGGCTTGTCAAAATGACATAAGGACACTGATCATAGCAACAAATCTTGTGTGAAGTTTTGGAAGTGAGAGAAATGAGTGAAGAGACACATTTTTCTTTTTGTTGTCTAAGTCTCTTAAATGCCTGTACTTAATCATTGGGATCTCCCTCTGGAGGTCTTCAAAGACATCCACTTTTCCTCTGTCCATATAAGGAATTTATGTGCTTCACTTGACAGATCGCTTTTTATATCATGTGGAAGCTGGATATGTTCCCTAACACCCAGATCCAGATAACATTATGCTGATGTCTAAACTCTGTGTTGAGGCAAGACCTAGTGTGCACTTTCTCAACTCCCACTCCTTCTTGTCTTTCTCCCACATCAGTAGTTTGTCTGGGAAGAAAATTAAACTATGAGAGCAGCAAGCCTACTCCACCAGGCCCTGTGGATGGTCAGGAACCACAGATAGTTGAATGCCTACATTTTAGTCTAAAATTAATTGCCTAAATTACAGAGATCAGATCTTAGCCCTTCCTCACCAAACCGATGAAACCAGCAAAAGCTTTCAACCTGGAGAAGTGTATAGTCCTACAGCCAAGGTTTTGAACAAGCCACAGGTTCTACCAAAGACACTTCTTGCAATTCACCTCTCCGGACTGCTGGGGTTTTTTTCACCACCCATTGTTTGGTAAATTCATACATATATGTTCCTGCTACCTGCCTATGCTAAAAGCCACAGTGTCAGGTGTGCTACTATAATGCTGTGCTGTAGTTTATGCTGTTTCTTTTTCCCCTAAATGGCAAGAATACTCATGAGAAAAATAGAAACTAAGAAGGAATTAGGTGGAGTTTAAAAGCTCAATTAAAGATCACCACCTAATGCAAAAGAACAGTCACCTGTCTGTGCATGCATATGTTCCTTAATCCCTTGCCGATTTACATAGCATGTATTTTGTCTTATATTTTTAATTTAATGATAATTATCTTCTTTCAGAATTTTAACTACATTTTTCCTTTCAGAGATCAGAAACACAGACATAAATACCATATGAGTGATCAAAACAACTTTCAGAAATGTAACTATTAATGGTATTTTTAACTGTTCATGGTATTTGTAAACAATAGTTCTGTATTGCTAGAATTAAAAACATGTAACAGGGAAGTATGTAGAAATGTTACATTATTAACTGCATAATGTTGACTTGTGTATTTTGCTCTCTTGGACATCTTACTTTATGAAGACTTTCATGGCTTTTTAAATCATAAAAAGAGAAACAGAATAGTGCTTATAGATTTTAGCATGTCCTTTTTATCTTGGGAAAAAATAACTGTTAAAAAAGAATAAACTACATCCTGTTAAACAAATCCTTTTGATCTCTTCTGTGAAGAAAAGTTGTTCTGATTGAGTAGCTCTAGGCATCATTCTTGGAGGAAAAAAATAATAATTTCTGTATCTGTATGTAAACATATTGATTATACCATGTAAATATTTTTGTGTAACTCAGATCTTGGAGGTTGTGGCCTAGAGCTCAAAGTCTGTAATTTTAATAGTATGATGGTCACTACATAGCAACAATTACTGCTACCAGAACCTTAAGGTTCATTTTCTGTCCTTTCTTAAGAGATCTTCTGCTGGAATGTGAGGGGTTGAGAGAGTGGAGTAATCCCTAGCAGTGTTTTTTATAAACATACAGGAGTTCTGCTGAATCTTCAAGACACACACGCGTTGAAGATGTCCTGAGGAACATGAAGCTTTAAGCATGAGCCTGTCCCAGGGTTTGCATTAGCAGGCAGAGGTTTAGCCTAACCATTGTTGACTTCCAGTTCTGACATACGTTACATTTTTAGTACTTCAGTGTTATTTGCACTTGCCTGGCTCTCTGTGGAGTACCATAACTGAAGGCATTTGAAAATTCTGTTTATCTATGTTGAGGTATTTGATAAGCTTTATTTATATTTAGAAAAGTAATGGTTATTTAAAAGAACAGGAAAATATTATTGTTTGGAATTGCTGAGAGAATTGTAAGAAAGAGGAAAAAAACCAAACCTGTTGTGTGATGAGTATCAGGAATGATATTTTCTATTCACAAGTATTTCAGTCTCATGTGATATGAAATATTTTAGCAAAACCCCATTAACCACAGTAATCCAAATTAAAAGATCAATCAACATAACTCTGGCAGATAACTCAAAACAAACGATTCCTAGCCTAATTCAAGGTGGCTTGGATTTCAGCTAGCTCCTCCAAATATGTACCTTTTTCAAGGTTTATAAAATATAATTTGAAATGCAATGGACTTAATAGCAATTATAAGAAAATCTTCCTAGCCAAAAAGCAGCACACTGTATAAATGCAAGATTTGCAGGTTTAAGAGGCATTTCTAGATATCCTCACAGAGAAGGCTGTATGTGCTGTATTAGCACTTGGGCTATACCCACACATTCTGGGATAATAGTTGGAAGGATCATAGTTTGTATTTTAATATTTTGTCATAATATAACACTTGTGTGTGCTAGAGCACACTTAGAATGAGACTGTGCATAAATGGATTAATAGATAAATAGTTTAGCCCTGCTGGAAAAAAAACTGGGTAGACAATGCAGAAACCACCCAATAGATGTTTAAATTCAAGATTTTAAATGCCAAAGTGTTAACAATTTCCTTTGGAATCTAAGTGATTTTTCTTTTTTTTAATTTAATTTATATTTGTCGATTCATCAAACTTGAATTACTTTTCTAAGACACCTTAATTTTGACAACCTTCCTCTGGGGAAAATACCTTTACCTGCCAGTTAAGCTATACAAGCTTCTTAGTAGCCCACCTGGCAAGCTGCTGGAGGCTCCTGACATATCACACCTAGACAAGGAATCATTCACTGTCATGGAGAATTTTGAGTCTCTGGGGAGGTTTTTCTGAGCTGAAGTAACCCCAAAATTAAAAAGAACTACTTCATTTGCAAAACTGAATGCTTTTATTTGCCATGCCATATCTAGAAAGATTTTTGGGTATATACTGCCAATTTTAAATTGGATGCATAAACTAAATTTTCCTTCTTAATTTTGTGCAGTTTGCAACTTTACTCTTGATGCTCTTACACATTCATTTTAATTTAACACAACTTCCAAATAAGAACACCCATCAAGAAGGTCTAGTCTTTTTTTTAGCTTAGGTACCTACATTCTGTTTAACACAGCTTAAATTCGTCTTAAGAACTTTAAACCGAAGTGGAAACATTGCACACAAGAGAAGATGATCTGAGATAAAGACTGTAAAAGTATGCATTCCAACTTACGGCAATTCTTATTCTTGTAGAGTTTGCTGTTATTTATTGCTTGTATTCATGCTATTTTTTTAATTTAAAAAAGCTTTATATGAGAACATCAGAATGGTAATTTGTTTTCTAAAGTCTATCATTCACATGCAAATTTCAGGCTTTGTCATGTCTGAAAAGTTTGGTTTCAAAAGCATTTTCTGAGGCTGTATAATGCACTTTTGCCTTTGCTTCAGAAAGAACAGATTTTGTCCCTGCTTGCTTGGAATACTGGGGGTTTCCCATTAAGCCTTTTTAGACCTGTTTCTCTCTTTTAGCATTCCTTTCCTCTTTTTTTGATTTACCTTGGTGGTGTTATGTGTCCCCCAAGACAAGACTAAAACTGTTAAATCCTTACAAGGTTTGAACAATTCTAGATAGCACGTGAGCTATAGTATACAGAACACAAAATGGAGGGCTCTCTTGATAGCCCTCTTGCATAAGAAGTGCATGATAGTATAACAACTTTTGTTTAAAAAAACCCAACAGCATCTTTGGAATATTCTTGGCTTCCAGGAGTAATCTTTTCTGGGGTAATCTTTCATCTCCCAAACTTATTTTTTTTCCCATGTATCTATATCTACAGTTACTTGTAATATCTTAGTAAACTCTAATAGTACATTAGGTAAAAGTACAGATTGAAAAGATCCTTAATTAGATCCTTAGTCTAGATCCTTAGTTGCACAGATACTCAGTACTCTGCTTTCTCTCAGTACTGATCTTGGTCAGGCATGTTGTCAATAAAAAGCAGCTCATTGCTGACTGCTAAACTTATATTGTTGTCTTGGCCAGTCTCTGTGTTCTTTCTTCTAGCTAATGGCTTTACATTCTTTGATCTTGGTCTTGAGGTATGATGTACTTATTAGAGAATGAAATACATACAAGTTGCAGTGTTATATTCTGTCATTTCTTGGCAGGTTTAGCAGCTTTTTCTGACATTTTTGCCTAAGTAAATCAGTCCCTGACTAACTGCAAAGACTTGCCACAGCACAAAATTGTCATTGCATAGCTTCTGAGATTTCACCATCATAATGTTTGAATAGGAACAATAAATACTAACTGCAAAATGTACAAGAGATTATATAGTATATCACTAAACACTTCATCACAAAGATTAGATTAAGGTTGGATGGTGTTTTTCTGAATACTGTATAAATAAGCTGTTAAAACTTTGACCCTAAAACATTACCTATTCCAGACCTGTTTTCTGAAACATGGGATTAAAAATCTAAATGCCAGAGAATTTCAGAATCCATAAAAAGCACAGATAAAGAGAGCCCAGTAATGCAACCCAGAAGTCTGGTGAGATTCTACTGAAGTTAATTTCTGGAGGAAGAAAATTTCAAATGCAGGATCTGGCCTCGGTGTCTTGTCCTTTTTATTTCTGGAGAACTCCAGGCTAATTTGGAGGTTTCGCTCTGCTGCACTGCAAATGTCTTAGCTCTGAGATAATTTAAAACTGGGCAAGACACTTAGTTTGGACAAAAAACTTGGATAGGTAAGAGCAGTCTATTTCCATTTTTATTAAAATTTAAAATACTCTATACTTTGATTAACTGTTCAGAAGAGTCTTGAGGGCAACAACATTTTCTCCTACACAGTATAACCACACAAGAATGTAATAAAACGAAACCTTGGATCCAGCATCCTGAAACTTCTATGACAGTCACTACATTAAAAAAATGTTTTGAAGTTTCTCCATATTTGTTTCAAAGATGGACCTCAGTGTTTGCACAGATGGCTGATTATATGGTAGCTGGTGATGTGGCAGTACCCAGATCATCCCAGCATGTCATATGATTGAGTCTGTGGTCCCA
Source organism: Apus apus (assembly GCF_020740795.1). Taxonomy (NCBI): domain Eukaryota; kingdom Metazoa; phylum Chordata; class Aves; order Apodiformes; family Apodidae; genus Apus; species Apus apus. The sequence continues at coordinate 23,753,249 of NC_067282.1, forward strand.
TGGTACTACCAAGGAAGTATGTCTGTTGCAACACTGGGCTAACATTTTATTGGAATTTCACACCAAGAAAAACAGAGGGATCCCAGGTATATCACTAGAATCCAATTTTATCAACTGTTCATGTGCTACCTAGGAAGAATATTCAAAAGCACCTAAATGCCTTATAGGAACTGCCATAAGCTTTCAGTGGGACTTTTGTGGGTATGAGGAAACGTCTAATTTGTTTTCCTTGCTCCTGCTCAGGAACTTTGCAAGATTGTTAATCCAGTAATATTTTGTTACTTTCTTTCCCCCCCCATACTGCAGTTCTACTGCTGGACTTGAAAAACGCACCAAATCCTTACCTATCAGCCAAACAAGCTTGAAAATTACACCCAACTTGAACCCTTCAGCTTTTGCACAAGTCTCCAGTCTCACAAGTAGTTCTGCTTACTGCCCATCCCATGGTTTACCCAGAATCTCCTGCACTACGAAGGAATATCTTAATTTCAGTGGTAAACAGATTAACAGATTTCTACATGTTTCTTCTGGTTCCTCCACCTAAGACCCAGTCTGCAATTCTCGCAGGTGCCTGTTCCCAGTGCTCTGACAGAGGAATGTAGATCTTCAGAGCCTTGACTTAGACAGGGCTTATTTTCTGTTGACTTTACCTCTTCTTCTGTAAAAATATGTGGAACACTTGAATGGTCTCACATTGCACAGGTTCCAGATATTTTCAAATATTTGTAAAGAATAATCTTGATACACCCCTTGTGTTTTATGGGCTTAGGGTGATCATAAACACATAATCTTTTTCTGGAAAGAGCAATAGTAATACTGCTGTTTCTTGAGGTGGCTGTATGATTCTGAAGTACTCAAATACATAACAAAGACAGGAGTCAGTATCTGAAATAATCATAACCCAAGTTACATATGGTTAATATTCTCCCCTTTTAGTATAATACACCACTTAGGTTAAGTATTTTTTCTCCTAAAGCTCTAAAGAAAGATATAAGCCACACACTAATAGAAATAACTTAAGCAGGAGTTCCCAAAATGTTAATCATGGAGCATCTTAATGCATGCACATGGGACCACAATGAGGCTGTGCAACAAAGCCTCAGTATCTTCTCAGCAGGACAGCTACGGCTAGGACTGGTGGTATAAAGCCTGTCAGACGCTAGTGCAGATAGTTGCAGTTAGGAAACCTCTGTCTTAAAGATCTTTCATAATATTACATAAACTGCTCAAGGGATAATTTCAACAGCCTGAGGATTTCACACCGTACAACATAATTCAATAATCTCAGCTTCTGTAATTTCATATTATTTAATTCAGCACAAAGCTGAAATGTATTCTGTACATTTTCTGAAGGAGTTTGAATGTCAAAGTCAGTTGTCTTTCTGAGTGATTATCTGATTTTCTTTATTATTTTGTGCTGGATTTTTTATTTCCTAAGACTATCACTATGTACATAATATATACCATATGCCACACATTCTTGGAGAGTGATAGTATTCTGCAGCACAGATTATTTCAAACTGCAAAAAAGCCCTCTGAATTTTCAAGTGCTAGTCCACCCATCACATGGGGGTTTGTTTATCAGCTTTGCTTTTGAAAAAGGACAGATTTTGTCCCCCTGTATTACAGCTTTTTTTTCAGGAGGACATTGGCAGAGCCCAAGCTAGGGCTGCTGAAAATAGTTTAAAGGATATTTTTTACAACACCCGAGTGCATGTTGTTTCTAATCTCAACCCAGCAGCCACTGATGCCTGCTGAAGGGAATCCTGCGATGTGCAAGACAAGAATCTGCTGATGGCAAGAAAATGCATCTTTTCTGGGAGCATATAGATTTTAATTTTTTAATACTCTATTGATGAGCAATGAAGCATGCATGTTTATTAAAACATGCAAGCAGAATGCAAGTATATGGAAAAGATAAAGGACAGTCATTTTGATAGTAGCTATGTGTTTTCCTACATGATTCCAGTACACCAGTTATCTTTTATATGATCTTTCAGCACACCCCTAAGTTACTATTCCTGATTCTACTGTACTGTTATTTTCCATATAGCTAATTTCCATTTTAGTAAGATGCAGATTTGAACTTAGTGATCCCTTCGATCACAATAAGAAGTAGGACACAAGAAATTCCATATCCTGGTGAGAAATGGTTTCATGATTAAGAATAGTGGGTTAGAGAAAAATGTAATCTGCACCTATATTCATCATTAGTCCCTCAAATTTGTGAAATTAATTAAAGACTCTTAAATTAATAATTAGAGTCCCTAAGCCAGCATTTACCTGACTTTATTATTAAGAGCTGATCGTGGTTATTTATTGACTGGTAGTAATGCATCATTGCTAAAGTAACCAGCAGTTCAGCTCCTTTCCCAGGCAGGCAAAACCCAAGCATAAATGCTAGAAACCTCCCAAAGTTCAAGTCACTATGCCTCCTCCTGTCAGCTCTAGAGAGTGTTGAGCTGACATAAAGTGCAAATCTCGCAGACACATGAAGGAAATAAGAATGTACAAAGCTCAGTGGATTGGTCCTGTCTTAGACAAGCTTTGTCCCATTTTCCTTCCCTTAACTTCCTACTCTCTTCTCCCTGGTAATTATTTCAGCACTTGGCTCTCCCACGTGGCTAGGCATTCCATGTCTGCAGAAGATGAACAAAAAGGAGATAATAGTAACTATTATTTCTCATGAAGAATTCATTACAAGTTTGCAACCATTCTCCTCCTCTAGTTTTAGGGTTTCAATTTGATACAGGGTCAAGAGAAGAACAAACTTCCAAAGTATGGGAGGAATAGAAGAAGGAATTTGTGCTTCACTCTGATATGTTCTTTTTGCTCTTGTACTATGGAATTACAGAAGAAGAAACTTGCAGGACAATTTTCAGATAGCTGAAATTCCACCTAAAGTCCCATACCTCATTAATGAAAACAGCAAAGTACCTTTCAGAAATGTGCTTCAGAGTGGCCAAGCAAGGCTCTGAGCAGGAATACAAGAGGTACAAGGACTTAGCAGAATTCAAGCCATCCAAATAAAAGGATAAGAAGCTTACTTTGGCAGGCCCAGTTACTGATCACAGTTGTAGGCTTGACTGCTGCTCTGTTTTGCTTATTTAACCTGCATGAACTCAATCTAATTTGAATAAAGCAAATTAATTTTCTAAGATTTGGAACTTTCTGATTCCTTTCTCATGGGATATGATCACTCGATTGAAATATTTACAAGCCACACAGAAGAATATGTACTTTTTAAGGAACCTTATCTTTAAAGACTATGCCTTTGAATACATTCTTGTGGATGTGTCACCTCTTACATGTCCTTCTCTATTTATCTTGGTTTGTTTCTTTGGTGAACTTGTGGTGTTTGTGAAGAGAAGAAAGAAAACGCAGGCCAGAAGCAGATAAAATGTAGGACAGATGCTACGGAAACTTCCGTATTACACCTTAGCAAATTATTTCAGACTGAATCTGAACTCTCATGGGCTAGGCTTATACAGTGATTATCAAACTTGTCAGTCTATAATGATTGTATAATGAGAATAAAATTTACCTCATTGTAGTACAAGGATGGAACAAGGAAATTAATGAAAATAAATGAATAATCAAGAAAAGAGAAACTGGAAAACCAGATAATCCATCTTCCTGCCACTAAAGGACTGTTTTCTGTAACCTTTTCCAGAGTACAGCTGGCTTAGCTTTAAATATCAAAAGAAGTGGGAATTTCACAAATGTCCCTTAGAACATGACAGTTTTACTTAAAACAAAGATTTTACTTAAAACAAAGTGAAGGGTGATGCCACACCTACTCCGTTGATATTACCCACTGGTTTACACAGAGTTGGTCTCCTGACATTGTACTGGCCACTCCCATGACTGTGCAGCCTCCTCTAAAGGTCTTTGAGTTTACTGTCTGAAGGCTAAATCCCAAAAAAGATATTCATTGCAAATACTACTTTAATTACCTAAATTATCTGCTTGGGTCATCTTGTCTCTGTTACCCCTAAGGAGTGGTAGCTCACTCTTTGTTTGACCCAGCTGAATAAGGTAATGTTCTATACAAACATTAGACCAACAGCATCTGGCTGTAAACCAAACAGCAGGTTTGGTTTAGATCTTCCTAAATGTGTTAAAAGAGACATGATGTAAATCTGTGTGCCACTCAGTCCCCTGAGGCTCCCAGAGAGGATTCCCAGTTTGCTGCTGTCTTGGTAACACCATGCTTGTCTCCCTGCAGCAGCCAACAACATTAACACGATTTCTATACAGACACTGAAGTGAGGGAAGATCTGGGACAATTCACTCTGTCAACAGTATGATATTGTAATACTTATTTTTGCCTAATACTCTTGTCAAGTATCTTCAATTTTTTACTTGATTGAAATGTTGCTCCTGGGAGTAATACATATTGTTTTGAGACTAAGGATAGGATAAGATCACTGATGTAAAGTTGCATGGTAGCTCCTCATGGCCACACTCAAAGAGTTGTGATCAATAGCTCCGGATGGAGACCTGTGACAAGTGGTGTTCTCCGAGGTTGGTACTCAGATTGATGCCGTTTAACATCTTTGTCAGCGACATGGACAGTGGGATTGAGTGCACCCTCAGCAAGTTCGCTGACGACACTGAAGTGTGTGGTGAGATCAACATGCTGGAGGGAAGGGGTGCCATCCAGAGGGACCCTGACAGGCTTGAGAGGTGGGCCGGTGCAAACTGCATGAAGTTCAGCCAGGCCAAGTGCAAGGTTCTGCACCTGCGTCAGGGCAATCCCAAGCAGAAATACAGGCTGGGTGGAGAATGGATCAAAAACAGTCCGGAGAAGGACTTCGGGGTGATGGTAGACAAGAAGCTCAACATGAGCCAGTAATGTGTGCTTGCAGCCCAGAAAGTCAACTGTGTCCTGGGCTGCATCAAAAGAAGTGTGGCCAGCAGGGCCAGGGAGGTGATTCTGCCCCTCTGCTGCACACTCATGAGACTCCCCTGGAGTACTGTGTCCAGTCCTGGAGCCCCCAACATAAGAAGGATACGGAGGTCCTGGAATGAGTCCAGAAGAGGGCCACAAAGATGATCCGAGGGTGGGAGCAGGTCTCTTATGAAGACAGGCTGAGAGAGTTTGGGCTGTTCAGCCTGGAGAAGAGAAGGCTCTGGGGACACCTCATAATGGCCTTCCAGTATGTGAAGGGGGCCTACAGAAAAGCAGGGATGGGACTTTTTACACGGGCATGGAGTGAAAGGACAAGGGGTAATGGATTAAAATTGGAAGAGGGGAGATTTAGGTTCGACGTTAGGAAGAAATTGTTTAGGGCTAGTGTGGTGAGACATTGGAACAGGTTGCTCAGGGAAGCTGTGGATGTCCCATCCCTGGAAGTGTTCAAGGCCAGGCTGGATGGGGCTTTGAGCAAGCTGGTCTAGTGGAAGGTATCCCTGCCTATGGCTGGCTGGTGAACTAGATGTTCTTAAAGGTCCCTTCCAACTCAAACCATTTTACGATTCTATGATTCCTGCTTAAATATGGTTATCAGCTGGGGCCTGCTGAGTGTAGTTTGAAGAAATGGCAATCTAGCAAGATGTTATGTTTCAGAAGCTATTCTGAATAATTTATTGCCACTGCATGCTGAGCTGGTTGTATGCACAAGGAGAGTATGTAGTCTAATTCAAAGACTTAAAGTAAAACAAGCAAGGAAGAAGGGCTCAAGAGACCACTTCAGAGTTTCTGGGAAAAATCCTGGACAGAGCAAACCAAACCAAACCAAACCAAAAAATCATAAATAATATTAGAAGCATGTGAGTGATGTAAAAAAATTCCCATTCAAGACAGAACAGGAGTTTTGCAAGGAAGGTGTGCAGGGAAGACAAATTTATAATGAGGGCACAGAAACTCACTGGTTTGTTTAAGGAAGTGCTGTCTTTGTGATGATGTAACCTATGTCACCACCCCTTGAGAAATAACATGAACAGGATTTCAGACATCTATATAGATTTGGTTTTAAATCTCCAAATTTTTGCTTCCCCAGTTGAAATAGATGTTATTTTCAATTTAAGAACTCTACTTGGGCTTTAAATGTACCACTGATTACACACATCTGACAAGGAAAAAAAAGGTTGCCAAATTTAGATTTTATGAGAAAGCACAGGAAATATATGTGGGACTGGTCTAAGGGTGGAAACTCAGGGACCATACTGAATTCATAAATTGGACAGAACTATAATTTATCTTGTATCACTCAGAAAAGGCAAATGCTGTATGTCTTTGGAAAAAAGAAAGCTTATTTTTTTGTTTTAATGGGCACCATTATGTAAATTGTTTTCAGCAGTTTATTCCACTTGTAAGAGAGTTGGCAGCATACACAAGCTGTGTTTTTTCCCTCTTCCCTCCAGTTGTTTACTGTCCATGTACGTGGATGTTTGTTAATTAGAATGAAACAAGATGTTCAACAATTACCACTTAAAGGCATCTAACAATTATCGAAGAGGAGATTGAGACACTGTCTTGCCTCCTGGTGACTGACTGCAAGGGCCAGCCTGAACAAGGTGGCAGTCCTTCTTCCTTTTCTAGACAGCAAATAGGAGATTTGCAGTCAGTCACAAGGACATTCACTTAGGCATGCCTCTTCAGTGTAGATCTTAATCACTATTTGACTATGAACTCTAGTGACAAAGATTTAGCCAGGATCCCCATCAGGGTTCTATGTGCCTGTATCTGTACAGCTGAGGGGACTTGTTTGTTATACTATTTTTAAGTCCAAGGCTTAGCAGTAATGATTGCTTTTGACAACATTTTTATGCCATGCTGTCTTCATTTAGTTAATTTCTTTCCACTAGAAAGACGTTTTTCCACAGCCCCATTTCTAAGCAATAACAATAAGTAACTTGACAATTACACACATTTCCTTGAACCAGAGTCATGGGGTAGAGTTTTCAGTCTGAATAGTAATGCATGGCTGCTACTAAAATTTCAGAGACAAGATAATCCTTTTTCTTGTTAATTCTAGGATGCTTCCCTAGAATTATACATACTTATTTACATAAGAAAAAAGAAAAATCAAACCCAGGACTGCTTCATTGCATCAGTACCGTTTTTGAGATGTTTTGACACATTCTCTGAGATTTACTAGGTAATTTCACGTGCTTGCCTGGCAATTTATAATCCATTATTTTGTACTACAAGCTGCATCCTTGAGTTTATTTTATAGCACAGACATAAAATAAACTAAATTACAACAGCCCCTGGCCTCTCTCTTTTATCTATGGCAATGACCTTCAGTAAACAGAATTCAAGGGATGTTGTGCAAGCATTTTGATATATTTATTTTAATGGGGATGTTTCTGAGTAAAAGACGAAGCAAGCCTTGGCTTAGGGTAGAGTAAGAACGCTATTATTTAATAAACCACGTGCCACGAGTGTCTCAGGATCAGTATTGCCTCAAAAGGTGCACTGTTTTGGAACCATCTTTGTGCCTTGGTTTTCTAATATTAGCTGCTGAGAAAAAACGGTAAAAATCTTCCTTATTTCTCTAATCTGATGCAGCTCCACAGTAAAGTTGGGATATGTATGAAATACAGCACAAATTCCCACTCAGCTAAGGCTGGAATTAATCCCCCCAAATTGGAGATAGAGTAGTATTAAAGGAGATAATTAAGTAATGTATACCATAATTTTTATGTTAACATGGACATCATTGTTCCAGTTCTATTGTTTTTCATTTAATTAGCAATCAGAAATCAATGCAGGAACTCTGTGTTATAAGCTCCAGAAGTAAAAGCAGAACTGCAGATAAAGAAAAACAGAACAGACTGGATAAAAGACTAGGGCTCCACTCAATTTTTCAAGGCATGGAAAATAGCCTTAAAAAGATGGAGGAGGAGAGAGGAAGGAAAGGTATGCCTGACCTGCAGTTTAAGATGAATGTATACTGCAAGGTCAGGAATGTTGGAATTCTGAGGGTTTGTTTTACCTACTGTTTGGAGTCACTTCGCATTTTTGTACTAGAGCTGAACTTCTCAAATTATAAGCATGTTTAGCTCCAGGCATTTGGTTTGTCACTGGCTGGGAGCAGGGGGAAAACCTTGCTTATTCTCCAGACTAGTGAGAACTCATTTGGAAAGCTTTCTGTTCCCCCAGTTCCAAAAAAAAACAACAGCTAATCTACTCAACCTTTTTTTTTCCTCTTTATTTTCTTTTTTTTTTTTTTTTTTCCTTGAAAGTTTATAGTTGGATGATTCTTATTACAGAGCTTTTTTCATTTTGTCCTAAATATTCTTATGTTTTCATTTTGGACATTGGTCTGCAGAGCATTATGATGTATAACAGTACAGATATAACAAAATCTATGTATTTTATTTTAATATACACAAAGGGCTGGAGCACCTCTGCTATGAAGACAGGCTGAGAGAGTTTGGGCTGGTCAGCCTGGAGAAGGGAAGGCTCTGGGGAGACCTTATAGGGGCCTTCCAGTACTTGAAAGGGGCTACAGGAAAGCTGGGGAGGGGCTTTTCATCAGAGAAGATAGTGATAGGATAAGGGGTAATGGTTTTAAACTGAGAGAGGAGAGATTTAATTTAGACATCAAGAAGAAATTCTTCACCACAAGGGTAGTAAGGCACTGGAACAGATTACCTGGGAAGGCTGTGGATGCCCCCTCCCTGGAGGTGTTTAAATCCAGGTTGGATGAGGCTTGTGCAGCCTGGTCTAGTGTGAGGTGTCCCTGCTTATAGAAGGGAGGTTGGAATCTGATGATCCTTAAGGTCCCTTCCAACCTTAATCATTCTATGATTCTATGATACACCAGATTGCAACCTATTCTACATATTATTTTAGTGAAATAAGAACACAGAAAACACTGTTAGTTATCAGAAGCAGTGCTGTGACTTAGGTGGTGTAAGGCTACAGCGTCACTATACTAAAAAAGGTCATTTTCAGCATGAAGAAGTATACTCTGCTCTCAGAGTTAACCTGAGCTCTATCCCTTTGGAACAGTCCATAGACTCAGGGAATATATGCTGTATGTGGGATGATATGTGATCTTGTAGGAACTGGGGAAACTGAGCCAATGTTCCCATTTTAAAAAGCATGGTAAAATAGAAAAGCAGAATTTGAAGTTCAGACTAATAGAAGTGTGGTCAATCTGAAGTAATAGATTTGTCTAATGTAAAAAGCTAGTATACTTCCACAGTAGGTTTATATGCTTAATTATGCAATTCATATTAATTATCACTGTGTAACAAATTATGCAACTCCTGTTCTTGTAACCAACCTTAAATAATACCACTGATTTAAAACACACTTAGAATAAAAGAGTAGCTTGTATTACCTCCATGTGTTTTTCTTCCTTGTCATGGTCCTTCAGTGCCTTTTCAGAATGATCATCACAGTCGTCTAAATGACAGATGTGTTGATATTTAGTAAGTTCATGCTTAGCTTTCTTTCTGTGATAAACATTCCTTCTATGAAGACCATTGAAAAACACCTCATACATTGGCAGTTCTGTAAACAGATCTTTATCTCTACCGTCTGCTTCTTCCCCTTCAGATGAAAAATCTTCTGCATCTTCTGCCTCACAAATATGGAGTTTAGTATTAGCTTCATGTGATAAAAATCCAAAATCAGAAAATGTGATAGCACATGGTTTGTGTTTTATAACTCTGACCTCATGAATCTTTTCTGGTTTCTTGTCTGAAAATTTTGCTGTACGCGCTGACCATTCTGTGTGCAAGGGAAGGTTTAAAGGATCTTCCTTTGGCTTGTGCCTTGCAGAATAGAGTAATTCTTCACAAAGGTGCTTTGTTTCCGACTGACAGGTGGCACTGACACAGCCTGCAGCCATGTCAGGTTGCAAGGATCCCTCATTGTGGTCCAAGAACGAAGACAGCAAAGTCAACTCAGATTCCAGTAAAACATTTGGAAGTTCAGATGGACTTGCCTGTTCTGTCTTTCTTTGGTATTCTTCATGCTTTGCTTCCTTTGGAGTCTCCAGGCATGTGGCAGATGCAAGATTAGGTGAGCTCTGTTCTTCATAGATGTTAGTTTCCATTCCAATGAGTTTCATCCATCAGAGATCAAAACTAGTTCAATCTTGGGTTTCTTAAGAAACATAACTCTGCGTGTGTAGCCAGAAAAAATGCTTATTTTTGCAAAAGCTTGATCACACAATCCTCATTAACACTCGGATTCTCATACAAAATGTCTGAATCCTCTCTGCTCCTGAAAAACAAAAATAAATACATAAATAAAAATTGACAGTGACATGCTTGCATTGGAGTGCATCAGCAAAAGAAATCCTGAAACATTAAATTCTCATATCAGATTTACTTGAAGGTCTCTTAAAAAATATTTGATGTATGCAGATTAAATAAGCTTAAAACTTGAGAACCTTGACTTGTTTACCTTAGAGACTAGGAAAGAACTGGCAAATGCCAAAACGGTTTTTAAATATTGACTCTATGTCAATTGTTGACACAATGGCTCAGAATCACTCAAAGCTATGTTAGGTATATGCTTGTTATCAAGTCGTAATTCTGTTCACTATATTTTAATTGTCTGTTAAATAATTGAAAACTTTCACAGTGTTTTGATAGAGCTACTAAAATGTGATCAGGAGGAGCAGGGAGCCAAAGTAATTGACAGAAAAGAAATAAGATTTCAATATAGGTCGAATTTTCTGTCTCTCAGCTTCTGTGTGTTGCCAAGGAAGTGCAGAACCTGCCCACTTCCAATAGATTTGCAGAGCAAAAAGTGGAGGCTAAAAACAACAGAGTTTCAGTAGTACATCAGAGTTGGGCATGTCCGGTTTAAATCAGTCTCAACTTCTGTGCTCACATCCAGGCTGTGCACATCCAACACATGGGAAGAAGGGAGCAGCTGAAGAACCAGTCTTGCATCACTGAATAGCTACATCCACCCATATATGTAATTTACTTTTGTAACAGATTGAATATTGATAGTATTTATTTTAATGATTGTTTCACTACTCCATCTGCGAGACAGCAAAGCAGAACAGAAGCTTTTAAAAATAAAAAGAGACACTTAAGACTTTGATGCATGTGGCAAACCTGTCAGTGATGAGGAAGACATGTCAGAAGGCAGCGCTGTGATTGTCACAGTGGGAAGCAGGCAAAGTTAAGATGCTGGCATGTGACATGCTTCTCACTGCATGTGCCATAAACTGAGCAGAGTACACCAGGCAGAGATGTTTTAATGCTGGTTACTGTGTATTTTAGTGTTATAGACACACATGGGATAATAGAAAGAATACTGTTGCAGGTAATTTGGATTTATTATGTTACCTTTGTCATCAGAACTGCAGCTGTAAATGGTGTGAAAAGACAGGTACACACTGGTTAGGTAGGCTTCCTCTCAGCTACGGCTAGCTAATTAAAAACCAGACATGATTGTAAGCAACTGTCTAGCCTCCTGCTGGAGTCAGTGGAGAGAGAAAAATGCTTCCAGAAGGTAAATGCTCTCACTTATCTTGGATACCTACTTTAACATGGGATGAGTCTCACTCCTGGCATGACTGTCTTACCAAAACCATGGAGGAAGTCTAGACAACAAGCTTAAACTGATCACCTAGCTTTTAGAGGGACAAATAAAGGCAAGAAGATTCTCACCCCATATCTTTGTTACACAATAATAATTGATTACATTGTCTATGCATGAATTAGAAACTTACTTGTGAAGCCTTCATTTTCTCAGCTTCACTGCCTACACAGATGTGACTTCACTGTCAGAAGTGCCAGACACTCATGGTTCTCCCTAGCATTAAGTGAACTAATTGAGCAAAGTGCCTTTGAGAAAAACCCACAAAACCCCCCACATTCCCACATTTGTAGAGAATGACTGGAATAACTAACATTTCACATAATATTTTGTATATTTTGGGCACAGTGAAAAAGCCTCCTGCCATTATCTGTGCTTCACTCTGGGCCATCACCTTTGTTTTTCAGTCCCTGCCCCTCTCTGCTAGAAGACATGCTGCTAGCACCCACACTCTCATGGTGTGGACTCAAGTATAAGCAAAGAAGATTCACCTAGAAGATTCACCAAGAGGCTGCAAAAGAACTTTGGCCTGGCTGCCCACACCAGGCTGTTGCCATGAGGTGAGAGGATGGGTTATGTTCACCAGCCCTTGCTGCTGGTGGCTGCTGTGTTCCTCATCTATTGGTAGATCCAGCAAAAGAAGCAATGCTCAGGTCTCCTAGTCTCCCCATAGACTCCCAGATTCATCCTTTCCTATTTTCACTCCTCTTTTTCTGGCAGAAATTGCTCATCCTTGGCCTGCTCCCTGGACCCTATTTAGTTCTGGTAATGCTGCCAAGCAGGCTCTGCTGTGGTGACACCTGCAAGAATACACCTCTGTGTACAAAGGACCACCTTTGCTGTCATAAACTCAAAATACAGCATAAAACACTTCAGAAGAAGCTACAAAAATTCTGCAGTAGGCAAGCGTGGGATGAGCAAATTACATGTTTCTAATTTCTAGTATTTTAGGATGATGCTTTAGACTCCAAAACATGAATTAGCATGCCTGTGAAAATGTGTATTTTTCATTATCTCTGCATATTCTTATCATCTAAAATAAATGCCCAGCTTCTTTTAAAATTTTCCTAAGTTCTTTCTCTCAAATGATTTTCAGTTTTACAGAATATGGTGTGAAGCTGTATTTTTCACAGTTTAATTGCAAAAGGTGTGAAAAAACTTTTCCTTTTATTCTATTTTCTTACTCCATTGGAATTTATATATTTTTAATTTATTCATTTATTCATTTATTTATTTATTTATTTTTTTCCCTGTTATGAGACTGGAACAAAGAAAGCATGAAAGAGCAGGTTGTTTCTGTGCAAGTATGGCAAGAAATCTCTGAAGAGGAAGTGGTAAGAAGAGAGAGTGGGAGTTTACCCTTATTTCTCCTGTGGAACATCTTTCTTTACTCAGTCTGGCAGTGACAGGGAATAAAACTCCACTCTTATACAAGAGACCAAATTCCATATTTTATAAAGAGCTACACAGAGACATTTATAGCCCCTAAAAATGGAGCATTTTTGGCAAAGCTGTGGATTTGGAAATCCTGGCCATAGCAAAATGTGTAACTCAGAGAGGTCTGAACATTCAGAGCTAAAACTGTACATGCTAGAAAAGGCCTGTAACACAGCCCTGCAAAATAAGATAATTTTTGCCACAGTTCTCAGTGTATGCACTTACAAGTTCTGAAAAATAATAATGCTTCTGGAAAAGGTCTTCAAGTCTTTATAAATAGGGAAATTACTTTCATATGCATACGTAATTCTAAATATATACTGTAGCATTAGCTCTATTGATAGGCGCTGGTGTAAGTAAAGATGTTGAGTAATAAAAGTCTCTCACATATACGTGTGGGTTTTGCCAACTAGAAGGGAAATGTGGGGGCTATCACAGCTAACTGCCCAACCAAAACTGACTCAAAAACAGCTTAAGGAAGAGCACAGAAAAAGCAATGCAGGATTTTTTATTTTAAGCTAAAATGTGAAACGCATATCTGGGTGTAGCAACTTCAGCTTTTTACACACGTGACTAAAACTTACAACCTGAATTTTATTTTCTAAGGAAAGCTCCTTACAAATCAGCAGTAAATTAATACAGACTTGTGATACAGCTAGTGAAAAGCTGTGCAGGGAAATTCCCATATGGTCTGGCACATGCAAATGTGTATCTGCAGACCCACAGAAAAAGTTTTGTGTATAATGCTCTATTGACTTGATTTTCTTTTGGCCAGACAACCAAAATTTGTGTTAAAACCTACCATATTTCGCACAAAGATCACATAAAAGGCATATACTAGAGTTAACCGCTAAACAGGAGGATTTTATAGGTAACTTAATATTCATAGACTAATTTATATTTTCTTGAGTCAATATAAGGAGAATTGTTTTCTGGGACAAATTATTACTCTTTGTTTCATAGGGTTACCATAATAGCAAATCCCCTAGACTAACTTTTCAAACATCGCTTAAATTAGTGAATTTCAATAATCATGATGTATTTTGGCTTTACAGAACATGTGAATGTGTGGGATGTTCTTGTCTCCTTAAACTCAGTTTAAACTGGAACTGAAATTGTAAACCAGCAAATCAGTCTTGGCTGGAACAGTACGCAACTTATCTAAAATATTGAGTTTTTACCCCTCAGCCCCTAATGCCTTTCTTTCCCTTTCACAATGACTTTGCTTAATACTTCCCATTGACTTAAGCTTCCCCTGAAAATATTAAGCAAACAATCTAAGAGAATGTGAGAGACACAAAGAGAAAATTAGGAAATTAGGATTTTTTTTTTTTTTTCCTGAGGATTTTTTTACCTGTTTTGCAAGGTAACCCCATATTTTTCCAATTCAGTTAATTTCCACAAGCGTAACAACAGGAACTCAGTTAGTAGCCAAAAGATCCTCCAAGCGTTGGGGCAGAACAGACAAAGAAGTGAGCAGATCCTTAACAAAAGGCATTTCAGCTTGCTTGCTGCACAAGAACTCTGTCAACAGAAGTATGTGTGAGAATCCCTGAGGCGAAAACAGCTTTCTGCAAGCACTGGCCAAATTATTCACGGAAAAAAGACAGAAAAAAACATAGGAGAGTGGAGAAAAAAATAAAAAGACAGAGCGCGAGCATGCTTCACAGGAACACCAGGCACTTCTAAAAATACAGCGTGACCTCATTCTTCACATTATGGCAGACTTTTAACATTGTGCTTTGCTTTATCACCTGGTGCACCTGGAGTCAGGTTCCCACTGCACACACTCAACTTTGGATGTTGTCAGGTTTGAAAAGGCAGGCTATGAAATGCCTTTTGATGTAGTATAAAGCCAGTATAAAGGAGTACCAAAATTAGCTTTCCATGTCACTTGCAAATTCTATTTATTTTTTGCCTGTGTTTCTTCAAGATCTACATTTGCTGCCAAGGTTTCATGAGTCTTCCCTTCTCTATATATATTAACAGGATCCTATCTTGCAGACAGGCTCCTGCATACGCTGTGAAGCATAGTTATAGTGCAGGTTACTGAACACGTGAGATTCTGCGTGTAATCATAAATCAGTTATTTGCAAATCTAGCCTGGAAAGGAAAAGGTTGAACTGTCATTGGAAATACAGGGTGAGAAGACTCGTGAGTTGTAGTTCAATTCTAGAAGTGTTTTTTCTGTATTGCTCTTGATTTGAGCAAACAGCAAAAATTGAAAAGCTGCAGTACCCTTCTGCTTGTGTAATGGATCTTGCATGCTAGCAGCAGTAGATTACATTTTTCACCTTGAGATACCCAGGCACAGATACTTGATGCAGATGCTGCCAAATCCATGTCCCTCCTGACTCATTTCGGTGATTGAGTGAAGCAGCACTTAGATGCTGGTCTCTCTTGCACCTCATGCACCTGATTGCTTTTGCTGAAATTAAACAGTATTTTAGTCAGCAAAGAACGTGGCATATTTATGAAGGAGTCACTCAGCAAATGAAGCCACATCGAGGCAACTGTTTTACAGGAATTACTTTGTATGACAGTTTAGTGAGGCTTGTCACAACTAAGAAGTGTTTGTTATCCCAGGACAGCTATACTACCAAGTCTCTCTTTAGTTTTGCCATGTCTGTCCCCACCTCCACCACAGCAGAAGCTCATTTTACATTGCCAAGAAAAGTAAAGTATCTTCTCAAATGCAATAAACTACAATGATAAAGAGACACTTCACTAATTTAACTGTGCTTACATTCATGTTTGTCTTAGGTGCAACTGTTGGTCACAGACGTACTGTTTTCCAGCTATGCAGCTGGAAAATGCAGCTATGTCAGCAATTTATTTACAGCTGGAACTACTTGCAATATATAGGAGTTCCAGAAGGGATCATTGACACATTTTGTGGGATTAGCCAAGCCTGAGGTTGAGTTTAATCCAGCTAAGGTGTTAACATCCTGCTAGTGTGCTGACTCAGCTGTGTTTCACTCTGAAACAGCATTCTTAACAGCTCTGACATTGTCATCTTACCACCATGTGGGATCCATGGTGTGATTGCAACTAAGGTGAGAAAATACCCTCTGTAATACAATTATTGCCATTTCTAAGAACTTAGATCCATGGGCAATTCTTAGTCCTCATAGTTTTACATAAAATGTAAAACTTTTATATTTACATAAATGAGCCTTCACTTTGTAAATGATTCTGCTCTGTGCAGCCCATGAACAGTACAGTTACAATCGTGACCAAAATCCAACAACAGGAGTATGTGAGAACCAGTAAAATGAAGGACGTGATTCTTCACACTTGGAAAAGTCTCATACTTGCATACCTGATGGCATCCATCCTCCCAAATGAAGGTACCAAAAAGGAGTCAGATATGAACAGGGAACTGAAGATATACGTCTTTCAGCACATCTCCAAGAACATGAATGATGCATCTGAAACTAGTAAGATCTGTCTTGCCTTCTGCCATTACACTTCTAGCATTGCATTCAATATATTGCTTTTGCATTCCCTGTTCTGCCTCACATATTTTGTCTTGCATCTATGAAATGCAGTATCAAGCTCCTGGTGAAGTATTGGCCTGAGGTTTGTTTGACTACATGCATTAGAAGGCAATTTCAAGTGATTTAAGATTACAGTCTGAACTACTTGAGAAATTAAACCTGATGTGAATTTGTGCAAGATCCTGATACTCATAGGAAAGGAGTGAAAGGGGGAGGGGGTGTGTGCATATGCTTTTATCTAAAATCTTTGGTATTAAATGAAAAGCAGATTTTTTATATATATTGCCCTAGATTACTTTGGCTTTGTTTTTATACGAATGGTGCAATCAGCCTGAAACAGGAAGAGCAGCCAGTCATACACAGACACTGTTCATAAACAGAGGCCCCAAAACCAGAACCAACACCTAATAAATATTTTTAAAATAACACTGGCTAAACCACATGGGGGGGGGGGGGAAAGTCTGCCTCCCTTTAGGCTGAGGATCTTGGCATTGGTAAGATGCTAGCTCTTCATCTAATAGCAGCCAGTCCAAACCAAAGTTAGGAAACAGCCTTTCTGCAAGCAAAGACACACAGGTATGAGCTGCTTCTCCCTCCAATTTAATACTACCACTGCTTCTTCAGCCTGTAAAGTGAGTTCCATTACATATGTTCAAGAGATGCTCAATGGGCTGGCTGGAAATGAATCTTCATTTTGCACAAGAGGCTGGAAGAAACAAGTATCTCCTATTGGAAGACATCTTTATTAAGATGAACAGCTCAAGGGCCATATTCATTATATTTTTTTCAAGCTCATGAAGCCCACTTCAAGGGGTTTCCAATTTGCATTCATCCTCTGAGAAATTTTGCTGAACCCATGACACCCACCAGCAGCCAAAGACACTGGACAAAGGCAATTGTTTCAGCACTTCATAGGGCCAGAGACCGGTATAGATCTATATTTATTCTGTGGCTCATAATTCCTTAACAATGAAATAAATGAAGTTTTTTTAAGTTACTTCCTTCTTTGAAGAAGGAAAACATATCACTGCCTTGGATGCCTTCATGATAAAGTATCAATCCATATTAATTTCTCTTATAATCATTATTATCCACTGTCTGTATATCAGGAATCAGATGCTTGTGTCTGTTGTGACCACACAGCCAGTAGAAGCCATTTAAACAGGAATCAAAGTTTATCACACAAAGCTATTTCTTAATCACATCTAATCTTCCACCCATACAAATTGTTTTATTTACTAATTGTCATGATTGAATTTATATAATGAATGGAAGAGACAGAGGCTTCAACAGGCCTCATGGCTGAGGTTCAGCACTTACTTTAACAGGCTGAACTCTTCTTGCTAATTTTATTTATAGAGAAGAGTTGCATTTCATTAGAAGTGCCCACCCTTTTTCCCCTCAACTGAGTTATCTTAAACAGGGATAAACCAATTATCTTAACCAAACCACCACTCCTTGGAGCCCTTGATTTTCCCAGAATCTATTAAATTCCTGAAACAGCTCCAACAACTTTCATTAACTCTTTAGTGCTCATCTTTTGCTTCAAGCTTCCCTCACACCACCAAGTTAAAATTTAAGTTCTGATCCTACTCTTCAAAGTTGTTTCCATGCCTTGACTCTTGCTTCAGCTCACTCTGTCCTTGCCATTGGCAGCCATACCCACTGTAGGGGTGAAAGCCTGACATGGGGGAGAGACTTCCCTGCAACTGCCAGGATCCACTGTGCTCAGCTCATAGAATCATGGAATCATAGAACATGGAATCATGGAATCATAGAACCATGTCAGCTGTAATGAAGATAACTATACCATGTGGTATAGTTTGGGTGGGAAGGGAATTAAAGACCATCTAGTCCAACGCCTCCGCAGTGAGCAGGGACATCTTCAACTAGATCAGGTTGCTCAGAGCTCTGTCCAACCTGACCTTGAATGTTTCCAGGGATGGAACATCTATCACCTCCCTGGGCAACCTGCTCCAGTGTTTCACCACCATAACTGTAAAAAAAAAATAATTCTTCCTGAGACCTAGTATAAAACTACCATCTTTCAGTTTAAAACCATTATGCCTTGCCCTATTGCAACAAACCCTGCTAAAAAGTTTGTTTGTGAGAAACCGCAATAAAAATAAACATATCTTGCTGTTTTCTGAGAAAAGTATAAACAGAAAAAAACTCCACAGAACACTGCTGTTTGGGATAAGAACAGGCTCATGCCTCTGCAAAAATTCCCAGCTAGTTTGAAACCAGCCAGCCTGGGGAACTGGCTGCAATCAGACTGTGGTAGCTGCTGAACCATGCACAAGTTTATTAATTCTCCTCACAGGACTGGGCTGTTTCTAATTCCTAAACCAGCTCACTGAATACCTAAAGGAAAAAAAGGGGAAAATTCAATTGCTTAAACATAGGCTTCTCATGCCCTTTGAGACATCCTAGACTATCCCACCCAGCCTTCAGCTGCCAGCTCAGAGGTGTTAAGCTCCACCAACCCCTTTGACACACCTACTGCGTGGATGTTGGAGGACAGCAGAGTATCTCAAAGGGCACTACTAGACACCTGCAGGTAGGCACTTGTTTAGGCAAAAAAATTGTACCTTCAGTTTACTTAGTAGGTTATTCAGAGAATTCAACTTCAGGCACCTAGTTTTCATGACTAATTTAGTATTCTTAGGTAAGAGCCCTAGCCTCTCCTTTGCCTACATAAAAAGGGTATGTTCCTAGTGTATGCAGCTGGAAATAAGTACTATATTGCTTGAAAAAATAAATTATGTATGAGTCTCATGGTTAAGCTAAAAAGCTCCTGTAGAAAGCCAAATTGATCAAAATTGCCAGCACCTCTATGCTGTGTATGGACCCGCATCTGTGCTGCACTGCACTATTATGGAAAGTTTCAGGGCTAAATCGGAACCCACTCAGAAAACAAACAAGAACAAGTCCTTTAATGCCACGTGTATTGAGTCAGTTTGTGGCACATTGGCTCCCCAGGTTGGTACCCCCCATCAGTCTTTTAAGGTTTCTGCAGTGTTTTGGCAACTTGCTACATACATTTCTCAGTTGAAATACGCTGATGCTTAATGTAAGGCTGGTAAACAGCTTGAATAGACAGGGCTTTGATTTATGAACTGCATTAATATGGTAATGAGGGTGTTGGCTGGGCAATTAGTTTTAAATTGTATAAGCTCATACTAGCTCTTGTTATTATGAGTACAAAGGTTTGTCAGAACACCTCTGAGTTCAGTATCTCAGAATCCTCTGGCGTCTTTATACCTATTAGACCAGAACTGCAGCAAATTAAAGCTTTTGCTACACCTTCAGAATCTA
The DNA here is from genome assembly GCF_020740795.1 of Apus apus. Classification (NCBI taxonomy): domain Eukaryota; kingdom Metazoa; phylum Chordata; class Aves; order Apodiformes; family Apodidae; genus Apus; species Apus apus. The sequence goes on from NC_067282.1 coordinate 23,773,031, forward strand.
TTATCACTAAACCGTTGGTATGAAAATGTAAATAGATGCATTAATTTATTTTTTTTTTACTTTTTTTTTCAAGATGGTCTTTGCACTCCAGCAATGTCTTTATCACTCTCTCTGATCACCGTCTGTAATGAACGCTAAAGAAATGGTGATCCCTGCAGTAAATGCCCATTACTACAAAGGCCATGCAGGAGGGCAGACTCCTCCTCTCAAGAAGACCTGCTGGATGCATGAGATATAAATGGCAGCAAGGGAGGACCATGTCAGCTGTAACGAAGATAAGTTATTTCAGAGGGTTCAAAAATTATTTTGGAGGAACCTCTGGTGATCCCCACTTGTTCATGCCATAAGGCTAAGGTGAATCCTGCTCAATCAGTTTTGACCAATATTTTTTACAGATTACCCAATATATTTTTGTTTAATCTGAAAAGAAAAAAATAAATTAATTTATATTGGGGGGTTTTTACTCCTCTTGATTAATCTGTTTGATTTTTCAGAGCTTTCAGAAGAAAGAAGTATTCAAATATATTCCCTGTATACCTCATCATTCAAGTGATCAGATGAGTACTTCAGTATTTTCATCCTTTCTACATCTTGCTTCCCCATTTGATTTTTTGGTTTTGGCTTTTGGATGTTTTTTTGGGGGGTATTATTAAGTAATCAGTTAATGTGACGAAAATTCACAGTTCTTGTGAATACTTCCTTTTTTGGATAAGTTTATGTGGGTTTTGCCCAGTTATACCAGGAAAAGTCAAAGCATCCAGCAATACTTTAGTGACAGCTGCTTTAGAGGTATCCAAAATTTTATTTATGCAGAAAAGGAAGTGTTTCTGAAACCCAAGGTGCATATTTGAGGTGTGAATTGCTATTTTGAACAAATTCCTGGTTTGCCTTCCTGCTTTTCAGTTATTTCTTCTCGTCCCTTTTGAGATCTTCCAATAATTACTTACACCCATCTGTTTTCCAGTTTCAGTTCTTAAATTCCAGATTTTTACTTACCGAGATTTCTTGTTCTGATTGCTAAATTAAAGAGACGGTATCAGATGATCTTTTTTCCCCACAGAAGGAGTCTTTCTAGACTTTTTGTCAAATAACACCTGTCATTTTTTTGATAAACTAAAAAACCTAAACGTTTAAATGGCATAACAAAAGTAGTCTAAAAATATCTAAACTAGCTTTAAGCTTACAAGGTTAGGTCTCACAAATAATAAATCAGTGGAGCTGAGGCATACTTCTCTGGTACACTTTCTTTGGGGCATCCAAAGAGTTAACTCAATAGATCTTTTCATGGCACCTCAAATAAATATATGCCAAGTTCAGAGATCATTTACAAAAGTCTTCTCTGGATCCTCCATAAGTTTGGTTTTTTACAGTACAAATTTCTCCTGTTCGACTTCCTCAGATTTTCTCTACTCATGATGTCTTTCCACTACACAGGATAAAAATGCTTTGGGCATTTCCACATCACATTGCAGAATGAATCAGCAAACAGACACCACATCATATAAAACTGTGCAACCCACTGGTGGGTGCTGCTAGAAATTTTCAAGTGTCTACTACACCTGAAGCATAGTCCACAAATAAAGAAAGAGCTGGATATTGTTTTCCAGAAAGAAATTTGAAGTAAGAAGAATATCTGAAACTCTCACTTTATATGCAGACTCAAAGTTATATGAAGCAAAAGTGCAGGAAAATAATTTTTAAACTTTTTTTCTAGCTTTCCTTTCCTCCATAAGCCATTTCTTTCCAACCTTTAATAAATAAAAGTAAAAGATAAATTGAAATCTTAATCAAAAGGGATGTCCATTGCCTGGCAGGATGAAGCTCACACAGAACATGAAATTCAATTAATCTGATTCCCATGGAAACACAGTATGGATGCATACTCTGTTACAGAGTCCTTTAAACAAGCAGAATGGTTATTTCCAGGTTCTACATTCTATATAAGCATTCAGTCAAATGGTCAACACTCTCCTTCCTCTAGCCAAGGGCCTCTGCCACTCTATTCAAATGCATTAATCTCTGAGAAAGGTGGCATTTTTTATCTTCTCCTTTACAAGTACAAAGTATGTTGTGTCAAAATAAGAGAGATTTTCTTTCCTTCAGAGTGCTGCAGATGAGTCATTAATTCAGATACCAGAGAGGAGCAAATTATTTATTTTTTTCTCTTGAGACATGAAAAAGCTTAGTTGCCTTGACTGAGCTTCAGAAGTGTCACAAATTCAGTGTCAGTCTTCCCTGCTTAAAAGCACCCGCATGTTCATTTGTGCATATTGCACACACTTTTACAGATACTCTATTACGGTTCAGGCTGCCTGTGCCATCATGGTATGATTTAAAGATCTGTCAGCAAATCAATTTTTACTTCATCTGTGTGGTGATAAACATTCTGATTTCAAAATATCAAGCTCTCTTTGACTGTTTTTTCAAACAAGTTTTAGTCCCTGCTGTTCTTAAGAGAAGCTTGAAAATCAGAAGTGACTGTAACTAATGCAATATTAGTTCCCTGAGCTGAAGCGATGACAGGATGAAGCAGCTGTATGAAATATGGACTTCCCTGTATACCTCATCCAGGCATAAATTGCGAACTGCCCACACCAGGAAGAGTGGCAGGGACAAAAAAGGAGTAATGTCACCTCTTCTGGCCACCCACACCAGAGCACTTACTGCTGACAGTGTTCTTGCTGCCACCTCTTTCTTTCTTGAAACTGCAGTAAATGAACGCTGTGCTTCTGGGTGGTGGGGGAACACGGGAGCGGTCTTGTTCATCTGTCATCATGACAAGTTGTGTGAACAATGTGGCAGTGCCTGCAGCCACAAAGGCACTGTGTTTTTTTAGCCATAAGGCTGCTTTGCTTTAGTCAAACTCTGCTTTGCAAGATGATGCTCAAAAGCAGTGAAAAGCTGAGTTACTCTCAGGCTTTCTTGGGAAAAATAGAGCCCAGTGTAGGAAACAGCAAAACAATTGTGGCAAGGGGGAAATCAGATATGCCAGTTTGTAAAAACTTACATCCTCAGGGCTTCAACAAGCCCTGAAACAACTGTGCTCTGAGCTCAGGAAATGGGTTTAACAGTAAGAAACAAATGGGCAAATGAGGATTTGTGTCTATGTAAAATTCCTGTTCCTCTGACAGATGAAAATTAACTACTGTGGTCAGGGTCAGATTGTGTACAGATACACAGAAAACTATAACACCTCCATTAAATTACTTCTATTCACAACTTAGCAGACTTACTAGCCTTTTTCTATCTCATTTTAACCTATAGTTTTTATGTTCTAAAAATTTGAAATCCCATATACTAAGAGAATGTTGGCACATATGCAAATGCTCACACAAGAACTCTGCTTATTAGAGAGTCTGGGTTGTACCACAAATGTGTTTGTCATAATGCACAATGTCAGCAACCCTGTAAATTGTTGGAAGGGCTGTTGTGATTTTAGATTCCTAGGGGTTCCCGCTGCAGTGAGAGATTGATGAGTATCAGACTGAGAGCTGCCTACACCACCTTCATCTTCTTCCCATTGAAAATATGTATTATAATATGGTTCTTAAGTACATGATTCTGCAGTTTTTTAGCCTGTGGTTTCCCGCTTCTCCCTGCACAAGAGACTGATGACTGAGAAAATGTCAAGGTAGGAGATGCACTGGTGAAACAAGACATGCCCATTTTTTACTACATGCTGTCTTAAGTAATGAGTGTTGTTTTAGCATGCTTCTGTGTGAGTTATTTACATGTATTTGTATAATTGTGCAACAGGCAAAGTTTCCCTTTGATTTTAATATGGCACCTACTTGGCGGCATCACATTTTTAGTGAATTCTTGTCATACATAACCTTCAGTTAAGTAAAGAAATGTTAACTTACACAAACAATTCCAAAGATACTTGAAAGTATCCCAGACAAACACCATACCAGTGAAGGTACAGGCAAGTAGAATGTTTTATGAGATTCCACCTGAGATATTGTTGAGTTTCCTTTTCTCAGGGCGAGATATGGAGTGCCATCGAGTTTACTTCCCACATGTTAACTGCTACAATTCTCCCTCACCGCTGTCCGTTTACCCATATAACACAAAAACATGGAGAGAACAGCCATGTCCACCATTCATTTGCACCAGCCAACCTCCAAGCTAAAGACAGTGTCAGTGTTCTGGGTGCCCAAAATAAGCTGTGAACCTCAACCTATGCAAATAAGGTGCCTGGCCTACTAACTTCCAGGATTTGCTTTGGGAAAGTTTTTACATTGTGGCATCACTCAAGCACTGCATATGGAATCAATACTTCAGACATAGTTTAAATGCTACTGTAGAAATGCCCACCATGCTCCAGAAGTTGCATTTTAAGGGGTAAATAGTATTAAAAAGACAACTGGGGAGGTTCCCTCAAATATGTGTACTCCATTCGTAGCTGGCAGTGGCAACTAGTTACATACTGCCTACTTTAAATGCTCTTCATCAAACACCATGTTATCTCAAAATAACATTTGTATGGCAAGATTTCTGTTTATCCTGATGTGTACATGACCAGGTAATAAAATAAATAAAATTATGTCAGTTTCAGGATTTTCAAATTGTCTTTTCCCACTTGCTTAAGGAAGATTTTATAGCTTTATTTTGTGCAGTATCTTCTGTATGGAGTGTGATTCATTAGTACATATTTGAAGAGCTTATGCTAAACGGAGGTAAGACAACTGAGGATAAGCAGTAACAGTTTTGCATGCCTGTTGTTACAAACACAACAACACTTTGAGTGCCTCTCACTAATATGACTAGTATGACACTCAGGAATTTCTAAACACAAGGTACTTCTTCATTTAACCAGGAACTATGGCTGAGGCTGAATTAAATTCAGTTTTTTTCCTCTCCTGAAAGGTATGTGACAAATCAGTCCCCACAGAAGTGCCGAGGAATGTGGAAATCCCTTGCAGGAGGACCTGACAGACCAAAGAGCCTCTGTCCTGGGGAACTGCCTGGTACAGCAGAGATAAACTGACCACTAGTGATGCAGAGAGAGAGAGGCAAACATTTTCAGAAGCCGAATTAGGAATTAAAGATGAGGCACTGTATGCTAGGTGTGCTGTAAATCTGAGCATTCTTTGGAGTTAAAACAACTGGAGATTTTCCAAAGTGCTGCTTTGAAGCCTCATCCACGGCTCCTTGGTATTTTTCACCTTCTCACCCAGGCTAAAAACCTTTCGAATTGAAAAAAATTGTGTCTAGAAATTCAGCAAATCGAAAATCATCAATCTTGCAGAATGCATTCAAAGAGCCTTCTGCATTGAAATGAATATCTGACTTTAGAGCTTAATTTATGCTCTTGTTTCTTATGACATTTGCTAAACATTAGTCTTCTCTCTTGCAATGTTGTTCTTCTACAAGCTAGCAGACATTACAGGCAGGCAAGTACTGAATACTGGAAGGGACTGAGATGTAGAAATGTTACTGGGCTGAAGGTATCTTAGCTTAGTATTTAACAAAGTGAGCTGAAGCTGAAATTGCAGCTGTCTTCCTGCTATCAAAGTAATTTCACATCTTAAAAATAGATACTTTTAAAAGGACTGTCTGAAGCCATTATTCAGTAACGCATCTGCCAACTTGCAAAAAACTTCTGTTTCATAAATGAGTAGAAGATACTGAGCCATAGGATTTCTATATCTTTACTATCAGTCCTTTGCAGCCTCTTTAAGGATTTTTTTCTGTATGATCGCCATTATTAAGTTCTACTTTTCAACCCTACCTCTTCCTAACAGCAATAATGGTCTCTGCTCAAGGGAAGGTTAAAGGCCAGAAAGGTGAAGCTATTATGGCAGAAAGGTTTGTGGCAGTAAGAGATATAACCAGATGTCTGTCTGCTACAGAGGTATGAAAAATCAGGGAGTCAGAATAAAGGAGTGAGAGGTTGAAACACAAGAACTAATTCCAAGCTCTTCCCAAGTCACCCTCTACAAAGGGGGGTGATTGAACAACTCTAGTTGTTCAGCTCCATCTGCCCAGGGCTTGTACTCTGCCAGAGACTTCTCTGCCAGTCCTTAACACCCCAATCCTACTTATTTCTCCTTCATGTTCCCTGCATGCCTATTTGTCCTACCTAAGCCAAACATGTTGGCACTTCTGATGGTCCCCTTCTTGTGATGGATGCTCTGCAGCAAATGGTACCTTGCAAGCAGGATCACAATTGTCCTCTAAACCTTGGTTAGGCAGGCAAGAAACAGTCCATGACCTCCCATGGGTTCCAGAAGCACCTTTCTCCAGGCAGCCTGCAGGGAGGTAGTAGGCAGCCCAGGCAGCTCTGCCTTCTGGCAAGCCCAGGCAACTCAGCCTTTTGCCAAGCCAAGTTGTCTGACTCTGATGGTGTCTCCAGCCTGCCTTTGTAAGTTTATCGTGCATGAACAACACAGCTAGTATTAGGCCTTTTGTATCTCTATCTTGACTTGTAAAGTGAGAATAAGGATTAAAATAAAGGACCTGAGGAGCAGAATTGTCTTTATGGCAAGGGAGGAATCTGGGGGAGGGCTCCCATGGATGGAAACGAAGGCTGACTTTTCCAGAGGGCTGGAAATGTTTTAGATTTAAGGTGAAGGTTGATATTTTTGAGCTATATGTTACTCTGAGTAATGTAATTCCTTACTGGCACTAGTCAGAGAACAGGTGAGCTCATACTCTGTAGTTACATGTGGAGTCATAACTCAGCCCGTGTTAGAAAGATTTTGAGTCGCAGTATCACAAATATACTGGAGGGGGGAAGAAAAAAGAAAAAAAAGCCGGGGGGGGGGGTGGGGGGGGGGGGGAGAATAAAAAAAAGTGGGAGCAAGGAGCAGGGCTTGGGACTCTGCCTTTCCAGGGAGGTTCCTCTAACAACAGGCCAAAGGCCCCAATACCATCTTGATCATCAGCTTTTGCCCTATAAATCTCATGTCCCTTTCAGCAGAGTGTTTGGTGCTGACAGGAGAACTGTGTTCCAAGCCAGATTGTGTTGCAGCCTGGTGGCTGATGGACTTTCCTGGAAAGTGGAAGCAGTGTTTCAAACTGAGCATCTAGAAAGCTAATGTTCCAGCTCCTGGGCAATCAATGAGAAGCCTGTTCTGCTGCTACCATTACAGCATCAACTCTTCTGGGTTAAGGGATCCATCTACTATAACTGCCATTAAGCAGAAAATCTGCTCCCAGAAACAGGTCCTGCTTTACAGCCTGGGATCCTCAGCATAGGTCACTGTGAAGGTCTTGTTATGGGATGGGTCAGGAGGGTGTGGGGGAGAATGCAACACCCCAAGCTTTTACACTTTGACAGGACACTGAGTGGGCCAAAGCACTGGTTGCTGCTTGCGTTCAGTCTTTTTGCTAACCAGGCCTGAGTTTCCATGCCAAGCAAGCCAGCAGGTCCATTTTTAAACTAAAGCCACACCAGAAGCCAACATACAGGCAGCACTGGTAAATCTGGAGGTCGAAAGGGAGAATATGTAGAAGCTGAGTTAATCAGTGTGGATATAAGCACGATAAAAAGATACTGCATCTGAACAAGGAGAAAACTGCAGAAGATCATGAGAGTAACAGTAAAATCCTGGTGGCGTATTTCCCCACAACCTGGTTAAATCACTGAATTTCAGTACTAACAGTTAAAAAGTAGTGAGAGAAAACGGAAAAGTAAGAAATCATCTTAAAGCAAAAATCCAGAACTGAAGATATAATGCAAAGGTAACTCACAAGCAGCACTCTGGTTTTAGCTGGCATGCATAGGGCACTTCCCTATTAAAGGGAGCTAAACATCTATGAATGCCAGAGGACTATTATGACAGCAGTTTTAGCCACCCAAATGGTGTTTTCTAACAATTTTCTGCCTCCTAATAAGGGAACACCAAAGCTGACTCAGACAACTCTGAGATGGGAATCTGCCCAGAGGAATAATATGAATTATCTAAACCACTCTTAAAGCTCCCTCTGTCAATTTACTAAAAGCATCATATCTATAGTTGTATCTGTAGTTTAGAAAATGTGACCTAGGGCAGGATTTTTTCTTGCTGCTATGTCAATACTTTATAAGATCCAGAATGTGTTTAATACTAGGTTGATGTGGATTAAAAAAATGTCACTAGAATTCTCAAAATACAATTCTTGCTTTTTCTGGATAACGTCTCACAGAAAGACATGCTTCAAAACCCATGATTTCTGTGACTCCTCCTTTGACTCAAAGGAGTTGTGCCAATAAAAAAAACAAAAGTTATTTATAATGTGGCAGGGCCAGGGCACCATAGAAAGAATCAGTTCTTTATTGTGCAAAATGCAGTAAATTCACAGGAATGAGTCCCCACTCAAGGAACTCACAGCTTATACCTCAGAACATGACATGACACAAATAACTATGGAAAGCACAACCAACCATACAGAAGGCAAATTGTAATGAACGTATATAAACATAAAAACTGGCCAGCCAGCCCCTAGAGGCTCATGAAGCTGGTTGAAAGCTGAAAATACTCATACATCACACACTGCTAATTTTACAGTCCCATCAGAGATAATAATTAAAAAGCATTTGAAAACATTCTTGAAAAGCGTAAAAGCATCACTGAGCTGTGCCTCAGTACTAAAAAGACATTAGGATGTTGTGGGAATTTTTTGCCATACTAACTAAATTCAGGTGGAATCAAGAAGCAAAAGATAATTAAGAAATGGTGAAAATATTTTCAGTGATCTCGATGGATGACCCCTTAGCTAGTTGACGGTCTTATACTTTCTTTACAGAAGTTGGACATAAGGGGAGATTTGAATGGTTTTGCTCACCCAGACTACTTCAGCCACCTAAAGTAACTCATTCTAAAGTGTTGATAGGTCAATATGACCTCAAAGTTTTCTTCTATGTGTTTAGTATCATTCTTTCTAAGTGGATTTTCAGTCTATTTTGAAGATTAATGAACCATTTTTTCTCAGCCAGAAATTTATTTAAACCCATTCATTCAAACAACAATAATTCCAGCTACTCAAAGCCATTTTCTGTGTTTGTTCTTCCTTTCCAAGATACCATAAAGTGAAAATAAATAAATAAATAAATAAAATAATTTAAATGTATCACAATTATGGGGGGAAGAAGAGAGATGTGTATATAATTTTTAGAACATTTTGCACCTTAGAGCTTCTGGAATTAAATTTTACATCAAATGTAAAAACAAAAGCCTTCGTATTTTACCCTTCATTCTGAAGCGATGTGCTACTTAACAAGATACATTTATTTCTGAGCATTTTGTTAAGTAATTATCAGCCTGTCATCATGTTTATTTTTAAAAAACAAAACCAAAAAACCTGGAGAACTGCTCTCCAGAGAGATGCAACTTGCTTTGGCAAAATAAGTCCTCAACAAACTTAGTTTGCTAGCATAACATGAAGCAATTTCCTGGGTGTAATAAGCCATACAGGCAACGGCAACTGTTTGCTCTAATAACAATCTATAACTTCTTCCATGAGAAATCTCTTAGTCAGAGATGTGATTCTCCTTCTTTAGCTACTCTGCTCTTATTTAATGCACTTCTTCAGATAATACAACACCAAAGAGCAACAACAACAACAAAGGATTAAACCCAGTTGATGGTTTGCTCTGAGTCAGAGCAGAGGAGACTGTGGAGGTGTCTTCTGCTGAGGCTCACACAGTCTTGGTTTGGCATGTTTACAGCTGTATCATCTAGCTGTATTTTGGTAAAGCTGATCAATATAAGTCGATCTTATAGATATATCATCTATTAAAGCAATCCACAGCACTACTCTGAACTTTCTGTAAAATATGTCATTGCTGCATTATTAATTTATTGATGAGTGCCCCCAGGGAATTAATCAATCTGAGCTGCAAAATAAAATAAGTATTAAGTTTTTTAGTATAGCTAGAAGAGTCAGCTGAGCAGAGATGTGAGGAGATGGGACAGAAGCAAAACTAAAGCTCCTCAAAGGCATTTCATTTTTAAAATGGTTATTTTCATGACACTGTTAGCTAAATTATTTCCCACCAAAAAGAAAGCAAAAACTGTTTTGAAATAGGAAAAATTTAGAAATGTTAAAAGTAGGTTTGTGTTTGGTACCACTACTCTGACATGTTGTGGTATTACATTTGACATAATTGGTCAAATACACTACTACTTTTCTTTTTTAATTATTGCAGGGAAGCATTTTACCTGCACTAATAAAATGACTTTTCTGAAACACCAGAAAATAATTTGAAAAGATAGAAAAACAGTTTTTAATACTAATTATTTCAGGAATCCCTGTTTTGAAGAAATAAATAAAGTTGTTTCCAGCCTGAGATGCAGTGAAATACATTTTAAAATGCTAAAATTTCTTGCAAGATATAAACTAAGGTTTCTACTATGCACCAGAAAATAGTCCTTGCTCTAGAAAATGCACATAAATTGTCAAAATAGATAAAGAAGGATTATTAACTTAATTTTAAATATCAGTCTCTCTGTCATAGATACTGGTCTAAAGATACACAGATGAAAAAAACTGAAGCTAGTAGAAGACAGTCACTTTTTTGCTTACTGAAGCTGACTTGGGACAGAAGTAGCAAGGAAAGCCCTGGAAAAAACAAAACTGTTGAATCACAGAATTGTTCTGGTTCAAAAAGACCTTTAAGATTATCGAGTCCAACCACAACCTAACTCTAGCAAGTTCAGTGCTTCAACCATATTCCTAAATACCCATCTGTACGTCTTTTAAACACTTCCAGGGACGGTGATTCAACTGCTTTCCTTGGCAGCCTGTTCCAGTGCTTGACAACCCTTTCAGTGAAGAAGTTTCTTCTGATATCCAATCTAAACCTACCCTGGTGCAACTTAAGACCATTTTCTCTTGTCCTGTTCCTTGTTACCAGGGAGAAGAGACCAACACCCACCTCACTACAAACTCCTTTAAGGTAGTTGCAGAGAGCAATAAGGTCTCCTCTCAGCCTCCTCTTCTTCAGACTAAACAGCCCCAGCTCCCTCAGCTGTTCTTTGTAAGACTTGTTCTCTAGGCCTTTCAGCAGCCTCGTTGCTCTTCTCTGCACCTGCTCCAACACCTTGATGTCTTTCTTGTAGTGAAGGTCCCAAAACTTAGATCAGTATTTGAGGTGCGGCCTCACCAGTGCCGAGTACAGGGTGTACAATTGAATCTGGATGGCTGCAGTTATGGTAACTGGGATAAATATTTCCTAAAGTTGCAACCATAACTTGAGAAATGGTCCCAAGAGCCTGACAATTCAACCAAGATTTACTCCATAATCCAAGTTTAGGAACAGGGCCTGTTAGTCACAGTCCATGTGACCATTTTTCAATGTTTTCCTCAAAATGACTTGCTTCAGGGACAGCAGAAGGAGGATAGGAGGATAGGATAACCATTAAAAATAAGCTTATCTCTGCTCCTTGCATTAATCTCACCAGTACCATCCAACCCAAAACCATACATTCCCCTAGAAGAGACAAAAAGCAATCTTGTGGGAGCATTTGGTTTAGCTTGGAGCACCTCCATTGCTAGAGGGGACCAGCACAGCACTCTGATGTGCTATGGGAAGCAAAGTCCCAGTGCTTCAGTAAGGACCTTTGAAGGATGCAGTAGTTCTAGGCATGCCCATCCCCGGTTAATCTACAGATGCTATAGATTTGGGATTAGCCTATCAAACTTGTTAATATGATGTTTACCATTAAAAAAACTAAACTGTGCAGAGAATGTACAGAGAGATGGGAAGAAAAAAACTGCTGCCTTACTCATTATTTTCTTGCACTTTGGGTGGAGTAAATAAATCAAGTCTGAACATTGTTCAGGGAACTTGCAGCAGAGTGTCTAAAATAATAACTTGCTTATTGATGGTTCATAAATCCAACTTCAGTCTCACACTGACCTTTTGTCTGAGTCTCTTTTTCATGTATACATTATTAAGTCATTGGAAAAGGGTGAAAACAAAGCTACTGAGCTTGCAAAGGGCAGACCAATGTCTCGGTTGCCTCCATGTGTCTTGACATTTTTAAGAGCTGGAGGCACCAGGTGAAACTGGGCCATCTCCTGCACAAACTGATTCAAAAACTTAAAACCAAACCATTGCAAATTAGTAGAGATATGTTTGTGGGGTTTTTTTGTTTGTTTGTATTTCTGCTTTTTAAAAAATGTTTTAAGGCAGCCTAAGTTTATGCTTCACATGCTGTACTCAGCTTCCAGATTAGATCTTTTATTTCTCACCTACTAATTAAACATGAAAAGGGTGAATGAGGTAGAATGTTTATTTATGTTAGTACCATATTACTATTTTCAATGTGACAAACCCCTTACTTTTCACCCGTCAGAAGTTCAGCAGAATTGTGCAGCATTTGCTGTGTTCTTCTGCAGCATCAGACCATAGAGGGAGTCATGCCATTTTGCAAGACCTAAAATGCTATGTGCATAGACTTTCAAAACATTTAATGACAAAAATAGTTAGGTATTTCTTAGTTAGCCCTTAAGTATTTCCTCTTAATTTTCAATCCCTGAAAGCTCAGCTTTGGAAAATCTCCCCCTGAAAAAAACTCAGTATACTAGATTGAAACACCAAAAAACACACACACAAAAAAAGCCATTTGTGACTGACAAGAACCATGAACAGGGCAACCTGACCATGCTGCAACAGTAATACACAGGTTTCTGCATCTACTACTGGTTTGTACTACTCTGGTTGCCAGATTATTACATACACAGAGTAGCCTTCTGCTGAGAGAAATACACTCAGTTTCATCCTGTGACCTCATATTTTACCTTTTGTTGTAGATTCAGACCTAGTTCTGTGTTCAACCCCTTAGGTACGCTGTAATTAAATCCCATCTCACCTGCTTCTTTTTCACGGCCCAGCATGTTAAGATCTTGGAGCCATTTCTTCAGAAGACATATTCTCCTGTCTCCTAAATTAGCCTTGTTCCTTGAACCCCTTCCAAACCTTCCTTAGGGAATGCACCAAATTACAAACATCTTGAAAGATTTAGAGGTCCAGCAGGGCTGCTTGTGTTGCAATAATTGGGGGAGACTGGCTCTGAAGGATGTGGCCTGGCAGGTTAAAGTCAATGGAAGTTCAACCCATGGAGAGATGAGAGGACCAGAGTTTAACAGTCTGAACGCAGTATGTGACCTAAAGACGTTAGCAGGCATTCAGGCAGTGTCTGCTCAACATCTAGCCCTAAATCTAGGGCTAACTTCTACTGGTCTGCGTGCATTTTAGTACCTGGTGTAGTTATTGCTGTGGGGAAGCCCATGGAATAATTGCAATTTGCTCTAAGTGGTGTGTAGCTAGAGGGAGATACCAGAGTGTGTCTAAGATGCTGCAGGGAAGGAGGACAGCAAAGGTCCCTGCCCCACAGGCTTGGGGGAGGCAGCAGGGGAGGAGCCACTCTGGAAGCTCCTGGATTCCCATCTTGCCTGGAGCCAGGGCCAGGAGGCTGCCTATTGCCTCCAGACCCTGTCCTCCAAAACTGCTGGCAGGGGAGAGAGGGGGACAGAGCTGGAGCCCAGCACACACAGCTCCTCACCTCTGTCCTGCTCTGCTGCTGGCCAGGCTGGCCCAGGTCTGCATCTCCAGAAGGGTGTTAGACAGTTTCAGGGGTTGCCTAAGTGCAACAAATGCATCACATAAATAAACCTTAAGTGTAATTTGTCCTGAAAGTGAAATAAATTGTCTGTTTCACTTTGACAGTCACTATGATGTATTGTGTTCAGCCGAATAGTCTCTTAATAACAGCTGGGTGACAACTCATAAATGACATTTTAATAACAGCTGGGTGACAACTCATAAATGACATTTCTCATATATAACACCTGATAATATCAGCTTCATGACACTCCGTTCTTTAATATCTAAGTCTTTCAGACATTTGGAGAGCAATGTCCACCTAAAGAGCACAACCATTTTTGTGCTATTTGTCAGAAGATTTTGCCCTGTGTCTTCCACAGAAAATGGTGATGTCCTTTCTGTGTCATAGGATAGTCCTAATTCCAACATGAATATAAAACATTAAGTAAAAATAAGGGCAGGAAAGTAGATTGCAGTATTTGCCCATTTATTCCATGCAAATGGGCCTATAAAATAAGTTATTTTAAAAAGCAGTGAAGAGAGTGGGTCTGGAAATTCTGAAACACATTATTCAAAGGCCCTTCCTGTAAGAAGTGGAGTCCTAGGGCTAGACAGCATATTCCCAAAAACTGTGGAGCTCCATGAATATTAAGATAAGGACTGTTCCTTAAAATCCTCCAGTGTGTATTCTCCTAGCGATCCCTATAAATACATGTCAAATCTTATAGTTTGTGTATCAGATCTGCCTTTCTCTAGAAGAGATCCTGGCCACAGATCAGCTAGTCTTGTTTAGTCTTCCTCTGGCAATTTTATACTCAGACACCTAGAATCACTCTTCTATCTTTTCTCTACTTTTTCCTGTATTTCCTTTACTCTGTCTCCTCCCTTTATATTATAGGTGGGATGAAGAAATATAGTGTAAGTCAATACCTTCAGAGTATTTCCTTCCAGAACCCACACTGAAATGCTGGTCATTTACCTGTGATCTCTTATACTTGGCAACCAGCTAACAACATGGTTTTTAAAAGATAATGAAACAATGTCCATTAGTGGGACTTATGCCAAAGAGTTAAGGTATTTGCAAAGGATTAAAATATGCACAATAGCAGAACTGACTTAATGTACGTGGTTTAGACAAAGTGGGAGAGAACTGCTGTAGCCCCCTGTGTGAGTGGGAGCCATTGCCAGTTGTCTGACTTATCTGACCACAGACGACAGACTCTAGTAATCTCTTGTGAGTAATGGATCTTGTCTGAAGGAGCTTGCAATTGAAACATGCAAAAGAAGAGGCTGAAAGAAAAACAGTCAGAAAACCCAAAGTCAGGCAGCAGGTCAACAATTTTATAGATCCATATGCTCTCCCCATTGAGTTTCTTTCAAGGACTCCAATTTTTAAATAATTCTTACAACAATACAAGTAGAGAAGGAGCAAATTAAGACAGCCAAAGTCACTATCTATCTGTCTGTCTGTCTGTCTGTCTGTCTGTCTGTCTGTCTATCTATCTATCTATCTATCTATCTATCTATCTATGGTCTATCACTTTCTATCTAAAAGGTGCTAAAATCCAACTGGAGATTTTTTCTTTTCATTATTTAAATTAATTTTAAACAGGCCTCGAATAGGCTCTGCAAGGCTACCTAGCAAGTCAGTGGCAAATCAAGGAGTAGAGTTTAGGAAGCCCAGACACGGGTTACAGCACATGTTGCTGGTGAATCGGTCTCACTGCCAGATTCTTAATTTAGTTCTTCACTGCTCCCTCCAACTTAAATACAGCTTTCAAATGGAGAGCATAATGATTGCATAGTATATTGATATAAAACTTTCTCCTCTTATTTTCTAAATCTACATTTTCATTTTTGTTTGTTAAATGGCTTAATGTTTAAATCATCTTTTCAACAGAAAAGAAAATATGTTCTGTTAGAAGATTCCTATAGTGAACATGTGGCCTCTTCAAGTAACCTTTTTCCCATCTTCTCTGTAATCGGAGGATTTGAATTCTAACGCAACACATTCATGCTAGAACCTGATTATCTCCCAGAGCTACAATTCTGAGTGGCATCAGTCCATGGTATCTGACGGTATTTGCCTGAAACATGTCAGGACTCTCCTATAGTTCAATTCACCCCATAAATTCTACAATTACACAACATCAATGACCTCATACTCAAGGCATGCCTTAATGATCAAGCAAGTGGAAACGTTCAGTAAATACACTGAATGTTTGACATTGTTATCAGTGGGTGTTCCCTGGATCTCTTGCGAAACAATCCCAAGACTAACACACAGCAAGAGAAGTGTCCGCCCAGTGAAACCCTTAAAAGTTCCTTAAGAAACTGAAATAGCCAGCAGTATTTTTCTGTGCTAAAAATCAGCAAAGTATTTCTTAGAGAAGTACTGGCAAAACAATTATTTATTTTTTTTAGCTATGAGTGATATTCATTGCTTTGATTGATTTTAAGCCATTGCTACTGACATTTGAGGCAAAGGGGAGTATACCAGCCTCAAGAGGAATTCTGAGAAATAATAGATTGAGAAGTCTACAGAAATCTCATCTTTTCAACCTCTCTAAATCTGACCTTAGAAATACTCCCAATGAAAAAAAGGTTGATCCCAAAAAGTGGAGTGCAGTGCCCCCTTTACAATGCATGAAGGATTTGGCTACTTATTTCCATGTCAGCAGAAAGCATTGCCATGCTATAGTTACATAACTGAGGGAGAAAGGAGTAGAATCAGGAAGAAAACCAAATGTTTATATTCTTTTAATTCTCAGTCTTTCACTTTAATAACCGTATTGACTTTCCACATACATGGTGCTTTCCCATGCTGAACATCAAGTGCCATCCTGTATCAGACATATGGGGCAACCTCTCAGGCCCATGCAGGCAGAGGGGGGTTTATCCATATGGCTTTACTAGCCTGAGCAGCACATAAAAGAAGAAATGCTGAATAACTTTGTGTCAGAACAACCATGATTACCCTTGTTTTTCTTTTGTAGCCTTATTAGGAAATAAAGCCTGACCTGTAAATATTACACACATCTGATTATGTACCTGATTATTCTGCTGAAGTAAAAGGGACGACTGAAGTGCTCTAAGTACACGTACAAAGAATAATACAGGGCAGGAGTTGAGTTTGAAAGCTTCATGTTAATATATCTTATATCAATACAGAGACATAAGAGACACATTAAAAAAATCCCATAGCTAAACCTATCAACAGCCAGAAGTGAAAAACTGATTTCCTGACCTGCTGCCTGGCATTTAGTCAAAAGCATTGCCTGCTTACCTTTGCACTGAAATGATTTCCATCAAATAGTTCACATTCATGAACTAAAGAACACAAATGGAACACTGCAAATGACAGATTTGTGATGGCCTGAGCTGAAAGGAACTTGCTGCCTAGGATTACAGGTACCTGTATGACCCTACAAGTTGGCTATAATCCTGCTCAAGGTGGTAGTAAAAATGATGGATTACAATCACATGTATGTGCACTACATTACTAAGTAATGAGCTGCACTGTAGTATGTCTTGCCTCCAGGAACATCTACTTATGTCACTCTCTTTATTCATTTTTTTGGCAGCAAAACATCATAGTTTGATAACCAGCATCTTCAGTTTCAGGGCTGTATCATTGTGCTAAATCTGTGGTCTCAATTAATGTGTAAAACGAAATATTCACATCAACAGTCCAAGGACTCTACAGATAAAAAAATAATTAAGCATGAGCATTCATTAGTAAAAGTTTCCCACTTTCTCTGCCTAACTGCAGAATTCAAAACCTCCCCACATCGATGAGCACATTCACAAGTAAATAACTGAGAGGACAAGCTGTGTGATACCCCTCCCAACAACACTTGTGTTCTCAGCTCTCTTACCTCTTACATGACCTTAACCTAATCTGATGGCCTGAGTTTTAACAATGTCCACATGCCTAAAGAAACAGAAAAGCATTTCAAGGGAGGTACTGAACACCTAAACAATTTAAGCTTGTCCTTTTTGCTTCTATACTTTACGAACAAACTAGGAAAAGAGCAAAGCCTGGACTGAGAAATGAGTCGGCTGATGTTTCTTCCTGCATTGGATCCCATGGTACTGAATATGAGCAATGGGGTGCAGTTCTTTGGGCTAAGGTAGTTTCTTCACCCCTCATCAAATATATAGCTTATTTTCAGGTTTTCTTTCCAATTTTTCAACCATCTTTTTTGTTTGTTTTTGTTTATTTATTTATTTTTTTAAGTTAGGGACTTCACATGGATAGCATTATATTGGAATAAGTGATACTGGTTGTTATGTGATAGATGATGGCTCAGTAATGATTTTTAATGTGGGTAAAAGGCTATATTACAATAAACAGAAAATATGTTTATCCTATTACAGCTAATGCCAAGGATAAAATCCTCTGTGACTCCTGCACACAAACCAGACACTGACAGGCCCAGCTGCAGGTCCCATTTTACCAGTTTATCGAATTCGTCCTCAGTGAGTAATTGCATCTTGTCTTGTTTATAATCTAATTCCATCCATTATCCAAGATGGATAATTTCCAGGGATGCAGTACAGGGGCGGAAACATCTGCAAAGAATAAAATCTGTGCAAATCTGTTTTCTGATATATGCAGCCCATGCCTCTTCTGCCTATACTTCTTCCATCTGAATTGGACTGCATATGGTGAGGCCTTGAGTACTGTGTCCAGTTCTGGGCCCCTCACTTCAAGAAGGATATTGAGGTGCTGGAGCAGGTCCAGAGGAGAGCAAAGAGACTGGTGAAGGGACTAGAGGGGAAGTCTTACAGGGATAGGCTGAGGGAGCTGTGGTTGTTTAGCCTGGAGAAGAGGAGGGACCTTATCACTCTCTTCAACTACCTGAAGGGAGGTTGTAGTCAGGTGGGGGTGGGGTCTTTTTCCAGGCAAGTAGTGACAGGATGAGAAGGCATGGCCTGATGCTGTGCCAGGGGAGATTTAGGTTGGATATTGGGAAGTACTTCCTCATGGAGAGGGTGATTAGACATTGGAATGGACTGTCCAGGGAAGTGGTGGAGGCACCTTTCCTGGATGTGTTCAAGGAAAGGCTGGATGTGGCACCTAGTGCCATGGTCTAGCTCATGTGGTGGTGTTGGTCATAGGCTGGACTTGATGATCTTGAAGGTCTTTTCCAGCCTTGGTGATTCTGTGTGTGATAGACAGAGAAGAGGGAAACAAGAGGCACAAGCCACAGTCTGAATATCCAATGTTTCTGCATCCCACATGGGAAAAGTTAGTGTACAGCCTGCCACTTGTGATGGCATGCTAAGAATACTGCCTCTAGCATGTACCTATATACTTACTTGCACTCTTCACCTGTCCATACCTCTGTTTCTTGGCTTGTGTTGGATGGGAAGCTTATTCAAGCATCTGTCACCTTTTTGTCATGTGCCTGTATGGCAGCTGAAACAGGGAATTGATTCCCAGTTCAGAAAGGGTGTCCTATGCCACAAGGCAGCACAAATTAAAATGTCTCTGTATAAAAAGGACATAAATTATGTCATTGCCTACATGAGGCAATGCAGGATCAAATTACCCAGTTCTGGAGGGGCAGAGGTCTCCTCTCTTCAGCACTCCTCTCTCCCCATTTTTGTCCCTACAAAGCCATCTGGGTACAGAAGGATGTCTTAGCAGCTTCTCAACAAATGTCCTCCATCACAGTGTCTCAAAATTCAACCCAGTGTTTCAGCTGGGTAGGGACATGATTTGGAAGTGAATCTGAAGGAGCAAAAGGTAAGATAACTCTCTATGTCCTGGGAAAGAAGAGCAAAATAAAAAAGCAAGGAGTCTTCTTTTCCGAAGGTGTAAATTAACCTTTTAAACTCACAGTCCCAGGGGAGCTGTATATGAAAACCTTAAAATCAGATTGTTTATTACATTGGATGTTTGCTTAATTCATTGGTGTTTATGTGCCTGGCTCACGATAAATCTTAAAATGTAAACCACCCAACTACATAGATTTCAGCACATTCAGAGTTCACACTGATTTCCATAGAAAAGATGTTGGAGAATTCACTGTTTAGTTATTCACTGTTTTAAAGGGTATTTACAGAGTCAGAAATGTGTCTCCTGCTCCCAGTCCTTCATCAGTAGCCTCAAACCCTGCAAGATGAAGGGGGGTTTAGGGCCCTGGGCGGCACTCCAGCTGCAAGCCTGGACCCTGCTGCCCTCAACCCAGCTTCTGTGGACAGAACTCTAAACCATAAACCATGCCGATGCAGTGCGTGTGCCTTGAGCCCACATTGTGGTTTGGGTCCCTCAAGATACTAATTTGGGCACCTAGGTCCCTCTGTACCTATTTCTGGATCACAGGGGGACTCCAGTGACCAGTGGTGCCAAAGGCATCAAACAGATGCTCATTTCTGTGCTGCAAGGAGAATCACATGGACATCATAGAATCGTAGGATGGTTTGGGTTGGAACGGACCTTAAAGATCATCTAGATCCAATGCCCCTGCATGGGCAGGGACACCTTCCACTAGATCAGGTTGCTCATGGGAAAGTTTAAGCTATCACTGCCTCAGCTAATAGGTGGTCTGAACTGGTCTCTGTAAGTTTGCAGCTCAAGTCAGCCCCCTAGCCCATGTTAGGTACCAAAGCAGACAGCAGAGTGCATTTTTAACTGAAGAGTTTATAATGCCAGTGTATGTGTTTTCAGGCTCTCAATGCCATGATGCTGTTGAGGCCATTCATCTCACAGAAAGCAGCAGCATGATGGAGCATGAAAACACACCACTGACACAAAAGCAGGCTGAAATTAATTTAAAAACAAAGCTCAACATCTGTTCCAAGAACCAGCTCTCTAATGCATAGATGGGAGCACTAAAGTTTTAAACATTATGGGGTATTTAACCAGTACTACACCAGCTGTTAGACGTTTTTGGCAACATTGCAGATATTATCTGGCACGGTCTTGTGAGCACCTGACAAGAATGAAGAGTGACAGATATAAGAAACCGAAAATGCCAAACATATGGCATGATATTATGATAATGTTTCAGGTGTCAAGCAGTAGTCACTTGTGTTTAATTTGACTGTGCAAAATTCATATGGATTTTAATGATTAGACAGTGTTATACACAATTACATTTACATCTCCATATTGTTAAAACTGTAATTTTGCCATTTAACTATAATAGACACTGCTTGTAATTTGACAACTTAGGAGCAATGTTGTTACCTTTATGGCTTTAAGAACACATTTCCACCTCACAGGTGTAATATTTAATCCTACAAACAGTGCCGTTGCAGTCAATGAACATGCTTGTGACCCAGTCTGCAAGATGCTGCTGCATCCTGCAGACATTTGTTTGGTAAACTCTACCAGCCCAGGGGAAGTGCAGCAGCTGTTCATGGGCATGTCTCCACAAAAATCAATTATGCCAATGTGATCCCCAAACCTCTTCACGCTGCTGGTGGTGACAGCCTTGACCACACGGAACACCAAGAGGCCTCAAGGCAGACAGGGTGCCTGAGCAGTGAAGGGGAGCCTCACAGGCAGCTCAGCTCTGTCAGGTTTCCTGAAGGGACCTGCTGCTAAGGTGTTTTACAGACCACATGCCACATCAGAAATGAATTTGCTCCTTAAAGAAGTGGAAGTAGCAAAGCCTGGTGCCACAAAATTCTGTGTCCTACTTGCTCTGCATCTTGCACTTGAA
The DNA here is from genome assembly GCF_020740795.1 of Apus apus. Classification (NCBI taxonomy): domain Eukaryota; kingdom Metazoa; phylum Chordata; class Aves; order Apodiformes; family Apodidae; genus Apus; species Apus apus. Next base: position 23,794,247 of record NC_067282.1, read on the forward strand.
GAAACTTAGATCACTCTGATATCTCTGATGACAACAGGAAAGGAAAACCAGCTGGAAGTGCTGGGATTATCAATAACTAGCTCACATAGACAAAGCATTAAAAAGTCTATTTGGTGAGAACAGACTTATTTGGTGGTTCATTTTGGGCTAAGGCTGCATCTCTGTTAGAGTAAGTGAAGTATGTAACACTTGTGACATACCAGCTAAGGCATGGGCAGTGGCTGGACTGACTGCAAAGGTGACCAGCACCATCCCTGTTGTCCATTTACAGATGGAATTAAAAAAAAGGAAGGGAAAAAAAAAAGGAAGGTGGTGATGGGTAAACAACACAACATGGAAAACACTCTGTGACTTGTTTTTAGTTATCAAAAAGGCTTGTGCTGGTAATGAATGTCAGTTCAGGAACCAGCCATCTCTCAAGGAGCTGAAGAAAACAATCACCACTGCTTCACTCAGGTAATGGCAGAACATTTCAAACTTATAAGTTGATGGATGGCAACAGGGAATTAATGGAAAATTCTGAATCAAGTAGCAGCAAAGGTCCTATTGGGGATGAGGTGCTGGTGGACTGCTTTGCCAGAAGAATGGACCTAATGCAGAGATTGATTGGTTTAGTGGTAGACTTGGCAGTGCTAGGTTAACAGTTGGACTTGATCATCTTAAAGGTCTTTTCCAACCAAACCAATTCTGTGATTTACTTACACGCATGTAAAAGAGTCAAGTGGCATAAAATCTTTTAAATACATTTGCAGGGAGGGTCTCCACTCCTTGTGGCATTATATGGTGGCAATATCATGCAGATATAAGAAGCATCAGCTGAACTGTGTTATGAAGAAGAGTCAAGAAAAACACACCAAGCAACTGGTAGAGCAAATGTGGGAAAGACCCAGGTGGGGCTGGGAAGTCTGGACACTCCCTGGCTCTGAGTAGAAAGGAGGAATTACTACATTTTGCAAACACTCCTGGATGTATTTGTGATTCAGCTCTTTGCTGTCGTCCTGAAGTACACTGAAGATTGAGTAGATAAGAAACGCCTGCCTGGCCCCACCTGCCACAGTTGCAGTGTTAATATTAAGCTAACGGAGGAGGTATTTGCTTTAGCTGGAGTAAGCACTTTCTGGCATGAAAACACCAAAAGACAGCTCAGGTGTTGCAAGACAGACTGAATATTTACCTGGAGATAAAAGTCAGGTCATTCTCTGGTGAGCTTCTCCTTACAGAGGCTCTCTGAAGGGCAGGCTGGCCCCCCCATGGCTCTGACAGCATCCTTGCTGGCATAATAGTGGCATGGGTAGCAAATGTAACACCCATCTATAACAAAGGTAGAAAGGAGGATCCAGGAAACTATAGACCTGTCAGTCTGACCTCGGTACCAGGGAAGGTCATGGAGCAGATCATCTTGAGTGTTATTAGAAGACATATAGAGGATAACCAGGGGATCAGGCCCAGTCAGCATGGGTTTATGAAAGGCAGGTCCTGCCTGATGAACCTGATCTCCTTTTATAACCTGATGACCCAACTATTGGATGAAGGAAAGGCTGTGGATATTGTCTATCTGGACCTCCAAAAAGCATTTGACACGGTTCCCCATAGAACTCTCGTAAAAAAAACTGGCTGCTCATGGCCTGGATGAGCATATGATCTGTTGGATCAAGCACTGGCTGGACAGTTGGGCCCAAAGAGTGGTGGTCAATGGAGTCACATCCAGCTGGGGCCAGTCACAAGTGGTGTTCCTCAGGGCTCAGTGTTGGGACCGTTTCTGTTTAACATCTTTCTTGATGATCTTGATAAGGACACAGAGTGTATCATCAGTAAGTCTGCAGATGACACCAAGCTAGGCGGGAGTGTTGATCTGCATGAGGGTAGGGAGGCTCTACAGAGAGACTTGGATAATTAGATTGTTGGGCTGATGTTCATGGTCTGGGCTTCAACAAGGCCAAGTGCCGGGTCCTGCACTTGGGCCACAACAACCCCAGGCAACACTCCAGGCTTGGGGAAGTGTGGCTGGAAAGTGACTGGCAGAAAAGGACCTGGGGGTTCTAATAGACAAGTGGCTGAATATGAGCCAGCAGTGTGCCCAGGTGGCCAGGAAAGCCAATGGCATCCTGGCTTGTATTAGAGATAGTGTGACCAGCAGAAGAAGAGAGGTGATTGTCCCCCTGTCCTCAGCACTGATGAGGCCACACCTGGAGTATTGTGTCCGGTTTTGGGCACCTCAATTCCAGAGAGATATCGAGGTGCTGGAGCGAGTACAGAGGAGGGCAACGAAGCTGGTGAAGGGCCTAGAGAATCAATCTTATGAAGAATGCTTGAAGGAGCTTGGAATGTTTAGTTTGAGGAAGAGGAGGCTGAGGGGAGACCTCATCAGTCTCTACAACTACCTGAAAGGTCATTGTAGAGAGGTTGGTGCTGGTCTCTTTTCACGGGTAATTAGTGACAGAACAAGAGGGAATGGCTTCAAGCTGCAACAGGGGAGGTTTAGACTGGACATTAGGAGAAATTTTTTCACAGAAAGAGTGGTTAGACACTGGGATAGGTTGCCCAGGGAGGTGGTTGAGTCACCATCCCTGGATGTGTTTAAGAGTTGTTTGGATGTGGTGTTGGTGGATGTGGTTTATGGGAGAACTTTGTAGAGTAGGGATGATGGTTAGATTCAGTGATCCCAAGGGTCTTTTCCAACCTGAATGGTTCTACGATTCTATGATTCTATGATATAGTTTTCATTGCCCTTAGATGAAGCTCATGCTTTCCAGGTTCTTTGGCAGCAGCATCTTCTGCTTCTTCTAGCAGGCCTTGGAGTCTAGCCAGCATCAGAGGGTCTCCTGTAATCCCTCCCAGCCCACTGAGGCCCTGCAATTTGCTACCTACCTGACACCCTAATATCGCCTCAGCATGTCTGCCTACTCTTGGGTGCTATACTGGTATTCCAGCCAGCAGGGAGAGGCAGAGCAGCTCTGTCAGTATTTTTATTTCCCTCTTTCCCTGGGGCATAACCAAGTATTTTCACAGTGCAGTCCGCCTTTTTCCTATTTGAAAATCTTCAGGCAAAACCTACATCTCATTTTCCTTTCCTTTATAGGGTTTTGAACTCCAGGAGAGTTAGCTCACAATGTTTTCGAAGCAATATTCAATGTATAATTCATATTAACACAGGGCTGGTGCTAGTCCACATACCCAGCTTTCAGGTTAAGTTCTGGAAACTGCATTTTTATATGTAGAGAACTGCTCTGGTCTTAATGCTGAGTGAAGTAACAATTACAAAAGGAAGAAAACCAAAATTATTTTGGAAGTGCCACAGAAGGAATGATCTGCACAGGTACCAGTGCACCGGCAGCACCTGCAGGAGGAGGCAGAGATGTGCCTGATGACAGGCCATGGGCTGAGAACCGTGTTGTCCCCTTCACAGCCCCTGGAGAGGAGGATGAGGATGGGAGAACTGCAGAGAGTGGAGCTTAGTGCAGAATAGGGCAGACAGGAGTCCAGGGACTGAGCACTGCTGCTCCCTGCCTGGTGCTCATCCTCGGGTTGCCCTAGGGAATGCATTTCACATCTCTGGGTTTCTCTTCCTCCTCCCACCTTGTGTTTGTGATCTTTTCAGTGCAGGACTGTACCTTAATACATGTTTATACAGTGACTAGCACGGAGGCCCTGATCTTCCTGGAGGCCTCTAGGCATGACTGCAATACAAATGATAAATCATCATCATAAAACAGGACTGCGCAGATCCATAACTTCTGTCATAACTCACTGTTGAAGTGTCAGCAGCTCACAGACATATGGCAAGGTCAGGGAGACCATGAAGGGCCAGAAGAAGTGACTCCACAGAGAAAAGAGGAGATGCTAAATGGCTTTGAAATATTTGTAATACCCTTCAGTGTTATTACACCTGTGTCAGTTCACAGCTGATTTCCTTTACTGATGTCACCTCCCGACAGCACCAATGTGGCTGGGAAAAGGATTGAGCCATGTATCACAGCAGAAAGCCATGGTGGTCACTGTGGTACAGCCTGCAAGAAAATGTGCTCATATGGTCAGCTGGTTCTCCCCATCCATGGTGTCTGTGCTGCACTGTTCCCCAGGCTGCACCAATGGCACCAAGCAGGCAACCAAGCTTCAGCAAATGCATTTCTTTGCCCTTTCATAGATTCACAGAACAGAATCATAGAATCATGGTTAGAAAGGGCCCCTGAGATCACAGAGTCCAACCATCAACAACAAAAAATGCACCCACAAAAAAAGCCACAACTTCAGCCACTAGAGCATGCCCTGAAGTGCCACATCTACATGTTTCTTGAATACTTCCAAGGATGGTGACTCAACCAGCTCCCTGGGCAGGCTGTTTCAGTGCCTGACCACTCTCTCATTTACATGGGATCAGAGGCCAACACCCACCTCACTATGACCTCCTTTCAGGCAGTCGTAGAGGAGGTCTACACACGCTTACTCGTATCTCCTCTTTTTCTCCTCTTCCCTGTGGAAGAAAGATGTGTGGATATCTCACACAGAGGATTTCAGCAGCTCTGGAGACTATCCCTCCCACCTATGAGTCAGCTCAGATGCAGACAAGGCATCGATGGCTGGGAACTGCCTCCCTGTCAGGCACTCCTGGGCAGCCTCCAGGCACAAGGGCTGAATTCCCCGCCGGACCCATTGTTGCTCAAATCTGCACCAGTCAACAATATGCTTTGCAAAAGCTGTCATCACACTCTAGATTAATACATTTTTTCAGTGTCCCCTAACCTGCAGAGGCAAGGAGTTTGGGAGACCTGGTGCATAACAGGAAGGAATTTGCTGCAGGAATGTAAGGAGCTGACAGTACAGAACTCAGCAGTTCTGACCATTCAGAGCAAGTCAAGTAAGCATACAAATATCTTTGAATCATTTTATCTGGCAAGAAGCCACACAGTGTTTTCAGCCAAAATGTGATGCTTTGAGAAAATGTAGCTTCAGTGAGCTATCAGATGAAAAGCACCAAGGAAGGTTCAAGATGCATTTAATGTATTTAATGGAAAAATATTTTGTTCTTGATCAACTGAAGGATTTATGCTATTCCTCCCTGTAGCTTTGCATCTTCCAGGTACTAATGACCAGTCTCATCCTTATTCTTGAGATTAGAAGCTTCAAAAGAGTTGTAAATGTTTCAAAAGAAATTTAGTTTTTAAAGGTTTCCCTGCTATAGGCTGCTGAAGGCTAGCCTATCTGGCACATGGGTTTGATGGCTTACCCAACACGGAATACCATCTTATACCCAGTTTTGAGTGTCTTGTCAGGAGGTTCTTTATTGCTGGATGACATTGTTTGTTAGACAGATAATTACTATAAGCAGGGTTTTTTTTTTCTGAATTCCTCTTCTAAACATTTTATATTTGGTATTGAGTACTCTAAATGAAAGCAGGTTATTATTGAATTACATTGCCAAAATCATACATGCTATTGAAAGAAAGGAATCAGTCCCAGATATAAATCCTAGTGTATAAGAATATCGGAATAACTCCTGTTACTCCATCTTTGTGGAGTAAATCTCCATGATTAGGATGAGAATTGGGCCAAGTAGCTTTGGCAGGGCTGACAGTGTAAATCAGATGAACACAGAGAATTAAAATAATGGAGCAGGAAGGAGAAAATTGGAAAGGGCTGAGGACATAGTAGATGAGGATTGGGTTAGGGATCAGTTGCATAATCTGGACATCCATAAATCGATGGGTCCGGATGAAATGCATCCAAGGGTGCTGAGGGAGCTGGCGGAGGTCATTGCTAGTCCACTCTCCATCATCTTCGGTAAGTCATGGGTAACAGGAGAGGTGCCTGAGGACTGGAGGATAGCAAATGTCACTCCAGTCTACAAGAAGGGCAAGAAGGAGGACCCGGGTAACTATAGACCGGTCAGCCTCACCTCCATCCCTGGAAAGGTAATGGAACAACTTGTCCTTGGCACTATCTCTAGACATATCAAGGAGATGGGGGTCATCAAGAGCAGTCAACATGGTTTTACCAAGGGTAAGTCATGTTTGACTAACCTCATAGCCTTCTATGAGGAAATTACTAGGTGGATAGATGATGGTAGAGCGGTTGATGTGGTCTATCTTGATTTCAGTAAAGCATTTGACACCGTCTCCCACAGCATCCTTGTAGATAAGTTGATCAAGTATGGGTTTGATGATCAGGCAGTGAGGTGGATCAAGAACTGGTTGAAAGGAAGAAGTCAGAGAGTTGTAGTCAATGGGGCAAAATCTAGTTGGAGGCCTGTGACTAGTGGAGTCCCTCAGGGGTCGGTACTGGGACCGGTGTTGTTCAATATCTTCATCAACGACCTGGATGAGGGCACAGAATGTACCCTCAGCAAGTTTGCTGATGACACCAAGCTGGGAGGAGTGGCTGACACACCAGAAGGCTGTGCTGCCATTCAGAGAGACTTAGACAGGCTGGAGACTTGGGCGGGGAAAAACCTGATGAAGTTTAACAAGAGCAAGTGTAGAGTTTTGCATTTGGGGAAGAAAAACGCCATGCACCAGTACAGGTTGGGGGCTGACCTGCTGGAGAGCAGTGTAGGTGAAAGGGACCTGGGGGTCATGGTAGACAGGAGGATGACCATGAGCCAGCAGTGTGCCCTTGTGGCTAAGAAGGCCAATGGCATCCTGGGGTGTATTAGAAAGGGTGTGGTTAGTAGGTCAAGAGAGGTTCTCCTCCCCCTCTATTCTGCATTGGTGAGGCCACATCTGGAATATTGTGTCCAGTTCTGGGCCCCTCAGTTCAAGAAGGACAGGGAAGTGCTTGAAAGAGTCCAACGCAGAGCCACAAAGATGATTAAGGGAGTGGAACATCTCCCTTATGAGGAAAGGCTGAGGGAGCTGGGTCTCTTTAGTTTGGAGAAAAGGAGACTGAGAGGTGACCTCATCAATGTTTACAAATATGTAAAGGGTGAGTGTCAAGACGATGGAGTTAAGCTTTTTTCAGTGAAGACCAGTGATAGGACAAGGGGTAATGGATACAAGTTGGAGCATAGGAGGTTTAAGATGAATATCAGGAAAAATTTTTTTACTGTAAGAGTGACAGAGCACTGGAACAGGCTGCCCAGAGAGGTTGTGGAGTCTCCTTCGCTGGAGACATTCAAAACCCGCCTGGACGCCTTCCTGTGTGATGTGCTCTAGGTGACCCTGCTCTGGCAGGGGGGTTGGACTAGATGATCTTTCAAGGTCCCTTCCAACCCCTAGGATTCTATGATTCTATGATTCTAAGTGACATGAAATAAAGGAGATGTGAAACAGATGTGCTTGAACCTGGGCGAGGATGTGCTCTGGGATAAATGAGACAGACAACAGTGCAAGAGGCAGTTTTCCTGGGAGAGCTACCCAGTAGTAAAGTGATTTAAAGAAGAATTTGAATTCTGAGAATATGCCATAGTCCACATGATACATGCATGAATTAGGCACAGAGAGAGGAAGGCCAGCATAGAAAATAATCCAGAGGAAGAAAAGGACAAAAAGTGCTCAAGCAACTGGAAGACTGGACAGAAAGTAGAAGCTTTGAGAATGTTCAGGAACCAGGCTTGAGAAGGCTGGACACTACCTGAAAGCAAAAGGCACACCAGTCTTGCTAAAGAAAGCAATTAATACACTTTGGACTGCCCTTCAATATGATGGAAGTGGGCTACTGCCACGCTTAATGTTAGATGCAATGCCACTAAGATGTTGCTTGGGCAGTTGTGTCCTTCATTTTACTGCTGCAATGGCAATGCAACAGAAGCATCACTAAAATGGTCCTCCCTTCCAAGGCAACACCAAAGGAGTCCTCTTTCTAGGCTGACTATTTTAGTCTATAAGGGCCAAATCCTGGTAATGTTAGGCCAGCATCCCATCCTCATTGAAATATTCAGACACCCTTTGAACTACCTCATTTAAATCCATACAAAACAAAGTTCTTTGCATCCTGGTTTCAGAAGACCAACTTGTCATCCTCTCTCATTCTCCCCACAGACAATTATTTGTGATCCTACCTGTAACGTCCCTTTGAGTTCACTTTTTCTATCAAATCTTGCAGCTTGCAAGACTGACTCTTCCTCACTTTGCCCAGCTAACAGCAGCACATTCAGCTTGCAGGCTATCATCTATCCTTCTTTCTTTCCTTACACTCACATGTGAAGTTAGCCTGGTAAACTTTAAATAAACATTTAAATATAATAAAATTTTAAAATATAGTTAATTTTTATTTTTTAATACATCTAACAGTAAACTTATCTTCAAAATCCTTCCTTGAACTACTTCTTTTACGGTGCCCTGCATCTCATGCACATCTGACAATAATTAAATGAATGTGGACTTTTGTTCCTACTTCTTTCTGCTTCTACTTCTACCTGTTACTTTTTGTTGCCATCTCATCACCCCAGCCTTCAGTGCTGCTAAGTTTGGAGCGAGGTGGGTCTGTGAAGCCATCAGACTGTCAGTACAGTCACTGTACTGCAAAGAAAAGTCCTCCTAACATAGAAAGTCTTCACTATGGGCAGGGCTAGGGACTATTTGCTCTCATTACCTTCATCTCCAGGAAGGCTAGGAGACATCTGTTGAATCAGTGTAATAGCCCTGACCTCCATTTGCCCTTTGTCTTTCCAGCTGGAGAGACCCACGCTAATCTCTCACTAACAACTTAAAAATAAAAACATTGTTTTGTTTTTCCACCTCCAGGCAGCTGCAGAACCTTCCCCAGCCAAGCCAAATCTCTTGTCCCTGGAGTCCTAACGCATGGGAAACCCACCAAGCAGTCTTGGTTAGCGATCAATGAAAAGCAGCATTTCCCCCCATACTTTCTGCCTTTTGACTAACTTAATCTGGGATCAGCAACAGCAGGAGATGATAGGGGCTGAACTCAAGGCAAAGGAATGCCATGGAGGGAATGGCAGAGGAAGAAGTTAGATGCTTCACTATTTTATTCTTCAGCTGGAATATTCACTATTTTAAATGAAGACTAGCATGAATTACTCTCCCTGTTCAGAATCCCAGTGTTTTCTGTTTCCTCACTTCACAGGCTTACAAGGCTTGGGCTTTTCAGAAGGCTTTTCTTGGCTGTCTTGGCTCAATATATTGGCAAGCTGTTGACACTGATTTAGCCCTAGAACTGTTAGCCAAGTAAGATCATTAGCAAAGATTGGTCTCCTTGACTGACTTGGCCAGAGACATCTCACGTGCAGAAAAAATGAGATGTGGGATTTACTTTTGGGTGGAGCTTTACCAGGACAATCAGGCATATGGTCTCAAACATATTTTGCATGTTTTCTAAGACCTGCCACACTTCTGGAGACTTTGCTGTTGCAGTTCTGCCCCCTTAGCATCTCCTGGAGGAACGACAAGGAGCTGGGCAGAGCACAGGGACAGCCAGATTGCCTGAGACTGCCTCCAGAGGCAATCTCATGGACAAAGGAGGAAAGGAACTGGAACTCAATCACTGGCACCGACATCAGAGCTACATCCCCATGGACAGATGTGGCCTTGTTTCCATTATTTCTTGGAAGTTTGGAGGTTCATCATCAGATAGGATTGCTGACCAGATCATGTGTGGATGCCACGGCTCTAGAGGCACAGCAGGATGAGTTCCCTGTCCTGCTTCTGCTGAGGTCAAGGCAGAGTCCTTATCAGCCACCATACACACAAGGATGTGACATTAAACTCACATTTTAAACATTTTGGAGGAACACAGATTGCTGACAGAGACTTTGAGGTAATCTAAATCTTAGGTGAGGAGAAGAACTTGGTGAAGGCAACTTCAAAAAAGATTTTGTTTGGCTATATCTTTAATCTGGGGATTGATTGAAAGAAGAAAATTTACAATGACAAAAGTTTATTAAATACACAACCCAACAGCTGCAGAACCTGACACAGACATTGTTCTCCTGAGCTTTTGGTAATAGAGCATTTCAGATGATTAAATAACTAATAAAGTCAGTCCTTGGTAAGTAGATGGATACCAGAAATATTACAAGAGTCATTACAGATTTCTATAAAAAAATTCTTGACTAAAAATATTTATTCTTAGAGTGAAGCTAATATGCTGTTCTCAGTTAAAGACAAAATATTTTAGCCACTATTAAAAGGTTTCAAATTTGCACTACTATAGTGGCTTTCAATTACAATCAGTTTCAAGGTGTTTGTTTACAGATTGAGTATTTCTTTTTTTCCAGGTAAATTCTTACCAACTGTCACATGAAACTAGATCTTCCATTAATCATGATATTAAGTTTTTTGGCAGCATAGGGACCTGCATCTTTAGGCTGTTTATTTCATTTGCTCTTTCACAGGCATTAGACAGTTGTGATATTCGTATCTCTCTTAGATTGCAGAGTGGTAAGAAATGGTCAAAGGAACAGAAAACAGTGTGAGGGATGCTTGCAAAAAAACCCATACAGAAGAGTCCTGCATGCATAAAGCAATTAATTTGCCTCTGTTGCTATTTCAGCCAGTCTTTTTTTTTTTGCTGATCTTTTAGATGTTTTGCTCCTTTCCTGTGAGTGCCATTAGAAAACCAGGGGTTTTAAATGTCTTGCACACACAACTATGTTAGCTAACTCACAAGCTGCAGAAAAAAAGTTCTTTACATCAGCAAATTATCCCACTATCACACAGCAGCATGCAGCAGAGCTTGTATTTACACTCAAGCTAGTTTATTGCTATCTATGATTATTTTTGCCTGGTTTATTAAAGTGTAATAGATGGTAATTTCCATGTAATTGAGCCAACACACATCACACAGCAATGGCTGTGTCTGCTTTGCATTTCTTGATGTCATCTCCCATTTCTACATTACCAACCCCATCCGCTGCCTTAACACACTCCTTGTCCTCTTTGAATCCCTCTCTTAGGACTCAGTCCTACTGTAAAAGCAGTGAGAAATTAAAGGGCAATGCCACAACCATAGAGCTAGAAAAGATACTGAAAATATATACAAAGAGAACATGTAATTGCATTCCTCTCCTGCCATCTGGGCAGTGCTGCATTCCTCAGACAACGCATTTCCAAGAAGCTGGGAGGCGTTGGGCATACAAATACAACACCTGGGCTGGAGGGTGAGCTCTGCAGACTAGCCCATTCCGGCTGCAGATGTGGCTGCCTCCACCTCCTGTGTCTCCAGCATCACTGTCCATGGGGTAAAGGACAGCCCATGATCACCTCACCCATAAAAGGCAGCGTGGAGATGGCTGTGACTACAGCTGCATGTGCAGCTCAGCCTGCTCTGTGTTAAGAAACGCCCTCACAGATTTTATGTCCACATATAGTAAAACAGATGTAAAGAATGGGTACCAGACCGTGAGCTCCAACCCACCAGGAAGATCTGTTGTGGTCAAGAGAGGATTGCTGGCATATTCCGTCACACTGATGAGCTGTAAAAACAGCCGTGTCAAAACCATGAGCAGGACTGTCCCTTGGTTGTCCCTTATTCATCCCTTATTCACAGGAAGAACAGTCTCACAAGTGAACTATAAATAACGGATCTCAGCAGTGTGCACAGGGGATGCCTGCACAGTCAGAGGGGATTGTTGCACCATGGATGCAAGCAGCGAGTGCTTTACAACAGACTGAAACCTGTAGAGCTTACGACACACCTGTGCAAGTGCAGGATCCAGTAGGTTTTGAGGGTTCTTACAATACATATTACACTACTTATTCTTCTGCATCTAAATATGGTTGCCAGGTAGGCTGAGAGTTCGGTCAAAGACAGAAATTTGCATCAAAATCTTAATTTATATGGCAGAGTTGAAGGAGCCTTGTGTTCAAGTGGGTGGTGGTTTTTTTTGGTTGGTTGGTTTGGCTTGATGTTTGGTTTTTTTTTTTTTCTGTTTTGTTTGTTTTAATATTGCCTATCAAATTTATTTAATATTGCTATCAAAAAAGATCCTAGGTGCTAAATCTTTGCTTAGGATTTAAGGGAACTGTGGTTGGACCTAGGATTTTGGTTTGTTCCAATTTCCAGAGAAGTCTGAGTGTAAAAAAGAGTATTTTATCCTCTATTTATTGCACTGACCATCAGCTACGAGATCTTTTATTTCTACTGTCAGGGACAATAAGAAATTGGTGACAAAAATTACCATTGTGGTTATAACTGCAGTGTTATTTATAAACAGCTAGATGCAGAAAAAATGTAATTTAAATTTCATTGTGAGCAATATTCAGGCAGGCGTAGAGCTCCCTAATGCACAATTCATAGCTGCTTAAATTGCAGTCATTACTCTCATACTGCAATACTGTTTGTCATGATAAAGGGAAATTACTTTTCTGTCAATTACTCCTGCAAGATTAGGTAATTTACATTTGCAAAGTGTATGGAGCAGCATCTCAATTCCATGGAGATGTTTCTCAGGGGTATTTGGCAATTTAAGTTTTGGGAGGAAACGTAAATGGAAGTCTACTTTAAAATTTTAAAAGGGGACAGTGTATATGTGGCAAGGTCTTTGTACCCCAACGAAGAGCATCAGTGAAGAGTTGATGTGTCACGGACAGACTGCTAGCTTGTACTGTGGACCTGGAAGAGGTGTGCTCCTATCTGCTTCACTGCTGGGCCCCCAAGCTGGCAGCAGTTGAAATCTCTGCTCCTGACTACATGAGTTGTGCATGCAAATAATCTACATGAAGCATCCTACCCTTTGGCAACCCTTTCTGCTAACATCTGTATGTTTGTTTAATCCATGTTGGGATGGAGACAGCAAGAGCCAAAAACATAAGAAGGAATGTTATTTTTACTTACTTGCTTGGAAATTCTGGGTGAGTTTTAGCATGCCTGACTTGGATGCCCACCTGAGGCATCACACCTCCTGATCTTAAGCAGCATAATTTAAGGTGTTGAAGTTTCGTGCCTAAGCTCCTTGTAGGGGTGATGGAGTAACTGAACACAGTGGTGCCCAAGGGACAACACAGTGCTTTTCCACCAAAACTAAGAAGCTGCTTCAGGATGAGTGTTGGAGCATCCCCTGGGATCCCTTTTGCTAAAATCAGGAGAGGTGTGGATGGGAGCAGTGGCTGTGCCTCCTGCAGCCTGTGCCATGTTCCAGGGGGTGAGAGCACTTGGCGTGGCAGGACATGGTTCTGTCACTGCTCATCCTGCGGGGATTCACACCCACATAGTCTCAACAGAGAGAGTAACATTTTCCCTTCCCTGAAGGGAAGCAGTGGAAAGGCCTTTGGAAAAGGCAGTGCTCAAGCAAGGCCTCAGATTTAGCCCTGGGAGTGGGCAGGGTTATCCCCTACCTCTGCCGTGCAGCCAGGCAGGGCTGCCTAAAGCACCTCAAAGCTGAGGCAGTGGGTGTATTTTTGTGAGTCAAGCAGAACCTGTGGTGTGCACACACACCATGTAGGTGTACTGCCACGGACTATGGGCAGCTGGCACAGCAGAGCTTAACCTCTAGGTATTATTGCAATTAAACAGTGAAAAACATCAACAGCACAAGCACCCTTAGCACTGATGCTTGTGTTCAGGCACGTCAGGCTATGCTGATACTGACATCCAGATCCCATATTGGCATCACAGCACTCGTGGTGTTTTGCAGTGTTTTAAATTTTAACCTCTGCCAAATTCCAGCAAATACAGCAACAGTCCTCCTTCCTGATATGGCTCTTTTGATAGAACAAGGGGCAGGGTATCCTTATCTTTCCTCCCCAGCCCAAGCTGCATGCGGTTCCTGTTGCTGTGTTTCAGTGCAGATTGTTTCAAAGGCAGAAACTACACAGGAGGGAGTTCTCAGAAGAGTTTATGGAGTGTTTGAGGGCACCCTAATTATATATTATTTCTGTTCCCATTAGGTTTAGGGAAGTTGCAAGGCTGCTTAGCCCAAAACTGGCATCTGCTCCAACCACTCATTACAAATTTCACAAAGTGGTTAAAAATCATTAATGTTTAGGTTGCCTTTAATTATTTTCCATTTCAGTTGCTTGGATTTTCTTTTGAGATACATCTTCTTGGTTAATATCAAGGCTAGAGTCCTACCTTGCTCAAAAGGTGAATCTACATTTGTTTCCAATAATCAGTGTTTTAATTAGGTGGGGCTGAAATTATGCTGGTTAATAAAGATCGGTATGAAGACATGAAGGTCAGTGTAAAGGCAGAAAGGTATAGAGATATATAACAAGGAATAAAGATAAGGACTGGAATTTTTGAAGTTTCAGCTTGCAATTATGACACACACTATCCAAAAATATTTTCAGACTTTTTTTCTTTGGCTAAACTCCGAAATATTAGCAGCTATTCCCACTGGTTTGCTCACAACATTAAATGCCCCTTCTTTAAAATACACGTAATTTATCCATTTGTGTCACCATAATAATATGCCAGGGAAAGGGCTCTTAGCCCTTTATTCATATAGGGACAGACATAACTTAAACCATAGCAGTTGCTGGTTCTGTATGATACATGAACTTTTTAAAAAGGTAGGGTATTTTGGGATAGCCAGATAAACCATTCACACTGCTGTGATTTCAGGACACAATACGGTGGCACTGAAACAGCTGGGGTTTAAATGTCAAAAAATCCAGTTGTGGTTGTAAAGGTTTTGGGTTTACCTGTGTTTGGGATTCCTCTAATGTTTCTGAAGAGAGCTAGAGAGCTTGTGATCTGCGTTGCTCAGCTGTGTACCTCCCTCCTGTCCCACACATCCCCCTTACAAGTGTGTAAACCCAAACAATAAATCTACCTTTGACACACGGATACACCTTTTTTTTTTTTTCTTTTCCCCTTTTTCCCCTGAGAATGCACAACCAGCAATTTAATTAAGGTAATTGAATTTGTCTTCAAAACAATGCATTATGCATTAATTAAGGTAACTTAATTTGTCTTCAAAACATAGTATTCATTCGCCCTAAGGCATGATACACACAGCACAAAGGGTAAAAAACAACATCAGAGGTACATGACTCTTACTCATACCCTCATCTTTCCCCTTGCCAGCTCTTGTCCTTTCTTATTTTCAGTTTCAAGAAGCATTTGTGTAGCATTAGCGTGAGTCTGTTTTTTCAGTGCTTTCCTTTGCCCTGTAACTCCCTTCCTTTCACACATTTCTTCTGGACAGCTTCTCTCAGGTGACTCAAAGAGCCCAATTTCACAAAGATTTTTTGAGATTACAGTGTGATACTTCTCAGGCCTGGAAAAACAGTGATATTAGCAGTATTGCAGCCAAGGTGTTATCTCTTAGGTCCACAAACCTCCTTGAATTTGCGGAGTCTTTTGCATGTGCTAAGCCATTGCTTCTCTTCTTCTGCTTGATCCCTTTCATAACCCTGATTGACTAATTGCACAATAAATATCCCCATCTCACAAATATGCGGAAGCAGAATATTAATTTTAAAAATAATAGTATCAGGCACATTTTTCTAATTTCCTAGAGGAACTTCTTATTCCAAAATAACAGCCTGTGATATATTCTTGTCATAAACACTAGGTGCAGCAGAACATTAAATACTTATAAAAGGTAAGATTTTGTAAAACTTTAAAGTTTTGATAAAATATTATAAATCTTTGTTATTAGGCTGCATATATCATATGAATATTTTGTGTAAATCTTGTAATCTTGTGCCCATACAGACAGAAGTTAGTTGTTTTGGACTAACAGAGTGCTGTCGTTGAGAACATGCCCACATAGCACAAAAATATCTGAGTAATGATAAAAAGTACTTCAAAAGAAACTATTTTAGCTACAGTTCAGTTTAGCCTTAGCTTCATCTAATCCCCACTTCAGTGGTAGATATGAGCACACTTCATTCTAGGAACTTGTGAAGCACCAAAGAAGAACAGGCACACTCCTGCCTTTTGGCTTTTTTGGTGGTTTTTTTCCTTGGTGATGCTGAATGTTTAGAGACTTGAGCATCTGGGGAAATCCATGCAGCAGGTATCACTTGTAACAAACTCCTTAAAATCTGAACAGGCCATGTTTTTGTTACCAGTTGGTGTAACCAGGAAACCAGCCTCGCCCCACAGCTTATGTGGAGTCCTCTCCTTAAGATCCTTTTGTAGCTTTGGCATTTCCAACGAGCAGAGATTAATTGCTATTGGTAAAATTATCACAGAATTCAGTTATTCAGCTGCAGCAAGGGAGGCATGAACCAGATATTTCTGACCAGCAATAGCATGAGCTGGCTTTCCCATCTGAAACATGGACAGCTTATGCCTTTGGGATGAATTTCAGGACATAGGGCAGAGTGTGCAGATAGCCACACAAAATCTCCTCTCTGTAGACCAGCAGCTCTGGACTATCCTAGCATGCAGAACAGGGAAATCAAAGCAGTCATAAGGAAGCCCCACCTATAGTACAAAATAATCCCATTAGTCTCTCAGTGACAAAGACCTGGGAGTTATTTTGCTGGGTTGGTGGCCATGGGAACAGTGTGGTTATCATCACAAAACAGAGGCGGAAACAGAACTTTCTCTAGGAATGGGGAAGCAGCTTCCAGGAGGTCCCAGAGTATCACAAGGACCAGCATTTTCACAGCAAGAAGCCAAAGAACAACATAAACCCCAAAGTTGCCAAGGAAACCCTAAAATCTTTCTGAACAGAATGAAAGGAAAGAGAGTAACATGTTCACTTCGTTGTTTGAGGTTTACGTCAAAGGGTTAGAGAACATTTGACAGCAAGTAGTTAGATTCAGCACCTGTCTGCAAAACCATGCACAGTTTGAAGCAGCATAACTGAAGCTGGTGGAATAGAAGTGAGATTGTGCTGTTCAGTCTTTTATTTTGGGAGAAGCTGCAAGTGGAAGCACAAATGGAAGTTTGTAGGACCACAACCATCCTGGACAACTGCAGTAACCCTTCATTTACCTCCTCGTCCAGCCTGGCAGGGGAGGCAGCTGCATTTATGGAGCCACATTCCAACTCCAGTCACACCAGAACAGCTCCAGGGTCATGATATCGACTTCAATGAAGTTATTCTTTATCCATGCTTGCCTAGCTGAGAATCTGGCCCATTCTATCTAGGTAGCAATATCTAATAAAGTAAAGACTGCCAAATTAAGGGAACAAGAACTAGAGTACATTACAGAAAGAGGAAAAATTTTACATTCAAAGGAATACAGAGGCCATTTAGTTTAAGGACTTTATCAGCATTTAAAAGACAGGCCACTGAAAAGCATTTCTGTATGTGCCTAGATATAATTTTAATACTCTTTTTCTATTTTAGAAAAGAGAAAGAAAATAGATTGATTTTAACATTATTGAAATAAAAATACTGCAATTTGTTCAACATGGAACACTTATTCATTATACATTTATTAGAAGTAGGGCTTAAGATGTCTTCTATTTAGGATCTCCTCCACATCCATTAAGCAGGCCTCTGGCTCAAATATATTGAGTTTCATGGTTTTTCTCTGTGGGAGCATTTTTCCGTCTGTGCCCAATATGGCTTTGGGAAAAACTCCGTGTTTTGCTCTGCTGGACAAATCTGGGATGTCCCTGTTGAAGTGACCAACAAAAGACAGAGGAAAGGAATGAAGGTAAGGGAAAAATATCATTACTGTTTTATTTTCAGTAAGTTCAGATTCACTCAGGTCATGGCTTGATGATGCTGTAAATCTGAGTTAGAGATCCCAGTCCTAGAACAAAAACTCTGCAACCAATGATGCAAAAGTAGCAAAATGGTACAGATCTACTCTAGCAGTTCATTTGGTAAAGAAATACTGACATTTACTTGGTACAAGGCAATGGACTGCATTTTCTCATTGGCAGCTGCAGAAGGTGTGTACACATCCCATGCTATGCGCTCTAATTTGGCAGAAAGGCACTTGTAAGCCCCCACCTCATCTGGATGCTGTTGGTGTTGTTGCATGAGCTGCATCTGCCCAAATGGAGAATGTGTGGTGGTGGATCCACCAGGGGTGGGATTTCTACCATACCTAGTTAGCAGTAACAAGCCACTGATTTTTCTTTTAATATCCCCTTTGGATTTCAGCTGGGTCCACCAGGAGTATAAACTGTGCCAAGACACAGAAGCATGAAGTTCCTTGCTTTCTAAGGAAAATAAGGGTATTGAATTGTTTTGGGTAGCTAGAGAGATGTGCAACAATCCAGACAGGATTTTAAATATTTTTTTTTTTTTAGAGGATGTCTCTCAGCTTTTACTAACATATGAGTGAATCAACAAAAGTTGCAGCATGCAACTCTTTTCACTCAAGAATGTATATAAAATAACACTTTAGGAATGACAGAGATCATCCTAGACCATACTGGACGGTTCTCATAGGAAAGTGAAAAATATCACAAGCCTGGAATTGCAAACTGCCTGCTCAGGATTGGAGTCCTGACCTGACTATCAGCCTCTAGAGTTCTGCCACAGAAAACCGTTTCATTTTTCCTATTCAAACATGTTTAGGAACGAGCAGGTCATTAATGTTTCAGCTACAGGAATGATCCTGTGCACTAGTAAGTGTGTGTATGCACTAGTAAATGCATGTATCTGATAAATTATTTCTATACATTGGCATCATAGTGGACAATATTATCTTAAACTAATTTCTGGCAATCATCATTAATCGGCCAGGTTGCTGACACCTGGTACCAACAGATTTTTCATCTAGCGAGTGCAGTGCCACGTAATGGTAACTGCAGGCTTTAACCTAACCCCTCTCCATACACAAGCAAACATCAAATGACACCCCTGACAAAGACACACAGACCAGCCTGACATTTGCTGATAACTCCCAGGAGATTGTCCCTCAGCACAACTAGTTCTGCTCAAACACATTTTCCAGTGGGAAAGATAATGTGAAACCATTTCCAGCTAGACTAATTGCATTTACTGAGAAGAGCATCCTCCTCCTCCTCCTCAGGACACATTTGCTAGCCCAGCTGCAAATGCAGCTAAGGCTTCGTGAAGTTCCCTAACCCGATCGTTATGTCATCTTGCAAGACTTCACAACAGCTTGCTTGATAATGAAAAGTTATTAAGCAGATAGATGTACTTCATGCAAGGTTGCACATAAGAAAAAAAAAGAAAAAAGAAAAAAGCAGGCGTTTAAAAACTGATGTTTAAATTCCACTCACAGTTTGGAAGTCTAACTTCTTACTTTGCAGCTGTAGCTTCAAGCTGTCTGGAAAGATAAAGCAGTCCATCAGATATCCTGCTTTTGTTTTCTTGCATAAAAATATCATCTGTCACAGGCACGGGAGCGGGCTCGAAGGACCGGCCCCCTGTGCGGAGCACGCCAATCGGGAGGCCCCGGGAGCACATGTGGAAAGCCGCTCGCCTGCGCGCCCGGCACGGGCTCGGGCGGCAGATGCTCCGTGGGTCCCGGGTGCCAGGCGGCCGCGGTGACAGCGAAACACGGCCCGGCCGGACTGCCCGGCCCCCAGCCCAGCCGCAGAGGGGGAATGGAGGGGTGACAGGAGAGCACGACCTTGGCTGATTCTGCAAAACCATCAGACCCTGCGGCCAGGAAATGCACCTTGCTCCTTTTGATCTTACTCTTTACTGCTTTAATACAAGTAATCTCTTTTACCATTGCAGTAAATGCTTCTTCATCTTTTCTCCTAGTTGCAATTCTCACCCCACTTACGGCTTTTTATTCCAAAACCTCACCCCTGCTAAATCATGCCTGTGGAAAAGTGCGGGGCATTGCCAGCCCCTCTGCTCCGGACTCGGCGGGTCAGCCTGGCCTGGGTTCTCCTCCCTTTTCCCGACTCCTCGCCCTCTCCCTGCCGTGCAGCCCGCTCCCTGCTCCTCCTCTGCCCCCCAGCTGCCCGGCTCTGCTGTGCGAGCTCCCGGGCAACGCTTTGCTCCACACCTGTCAGTCGGAGAAGTCATTTTCTTCTTGCAGCTGTTTATCCTGATGACATTTAAATTCAAACTGCTTTGAAACCGAATTTAGAAACATTCACCAGCAGCTTCCCAGCTGGCTCAGCCCTTGCAGAGAAACAGGGGTGAAAAAAATGGGTGCACACAAACACAGGTTGAAAGTACAGCAATAACATAGTGCACAAAGTAAAAAATCTGACTGTACATAGGTGAGTGTGATGAACTAACATATGTAGATTTGTTTTTGCTCCCAGAAGCATACTTGCAAGTCACAACATGCTGGGAAGGGCAACTAGTAAACACACCAGTGCAAAAGCTGTGCTTTTTTGAGCTGAAGTATGAGACCTAAAGGCCTTCCCATCTTGCAGCTCTCATAATACCAGTGCTGGCTTTATTAATTCAGAGTAGGAGCTTTATTTTATCAAATAACCTTACTTTTGCAGACAGGGTGCAGGCTAGAGGGGACTGGCTGTAATAAAAAGTGCCAGCCCTTGTCTGTGAATAACTTGCTGTTTAATTAAATCAAATTCATTTTAAAATTCTAGCTTAGTAGACTAGTCACTAAAGGCTCATTTTACAATGCTGTTCCTATGGCAGATATAATCAGACTGGTGAAAAACTTTGACAAAGCTCCTTCTTCTACCACCAGAACCCACCAGTTTCTCAGAGGAAAAATTCCTGCAGAAAGACACTGAGATGGAATGGCCTTTGGTCAGTGAAGTAAGTTCCCGCCGGTTTCAGGGTGGAATTTCCCATTTCCAGAGGTCGAGGCCAGCACTCTCTGAGCAGGAAATAACTTTTCATTAGTAAGAGCCAAGAGCTGTAGTGGAAGTAATTTCTTTCATCGGCTGCTGGCGGGGCGGGGAGGAGTAAAAGGGACCGACTTTGGGGTGTGTGAGGCCTTTTTCAGATCTCCAACAAGGAGCAAACTTGTTTCCAGTTCCCAGACGGGAACATTGTGTTTGGAGGTTTCCTCACTGGGAGCGGCTGGGGCAAGGCTTGCTGGAGGTTTTCCTGCCCAATCCTGATCCTCATCCCAAATCCACAACTGGGGCTGTGCAGGGGTCGGAGCTGGGACATCCTGCCTGGCTCTCCATGGGGCTGCACCCCGCGGGTAGCACAGCAGGACCAACTATCGCCCCCTTTTGCTACACCATCCAGCAGCACTTTGGAGGGGGAGGTGGAGGAAAATAATGTTAAGCCCCATAAAAAGGTTATTTCCACCAAGTGTGAGACCTTGCCATGGTGATGCAGAGGAACCCAACCAGAAGCCTTGCCTGTATGGCCGAGGAATCAGACCGCTGCCTCTATTACCTCCACAGCCTCACTGGATTTCAACAAGCTTTAAAAGGGTCTAGCTTCTTTTTTTCTTTTTTTGGTCCCATGCAAGATGAAGCCTCCAAACCAGACAGTTATTCCCTATCCATTCTCATACCTGCAGGCAGTGACGAGCAGGACTATGGATCTGCACTGGCACACCCCAGACCTGCTGTATCCTTCCATGTGTCAGTACCGGCGACAGCTGCAGAGCTGGTGGCACAGACAGACCAAATTCACATTGGCCTTGGGCAACTCAGGCCACCAGCCCCTGTGACACACCCAGCCAAGCCAGCTCTTGAAAGCTAAGGACACATGCATCAGTGGCTGAGATTTAATGAGTCACCTTACTACAGCAGTTCAAGATGAACTGTCCTGTCATCTCTCTCAGCCTATTAACAGCACAGTGTGGCTTCCCACAGGACACTTGTGCCACCTATTAATTCCCAGGTCTATTGTATCTCACTGGCAAGTCTTCCTGAACTCCCAGAATGTATTTTTTTTTGCTCTCCCTTTAGTCCTGACTATGCCTGACTGTGTCATACTAAATTCCTGTACTTGGTATTTACAGCCTGCAAATATTTGCAGCCTTATCATATTGTAGTGGCTCACTTCGCCAGGCTCTATGTATTTTTTTCCTCATTAATCAGTTCCTCAAACCCCTCTAATTTTGCTTCTCTTTCCTGTAGTTTGCAGATCTTGTTTTTAGAAGACAGCATAGGGAAATTTAATTCTTTTTTCTTTAAAGAGGGTCAGTAGCTGGATGGAAAATAAAGGCACATAGAGGAGAGTTTAAGGCAAATTTGTATTTGATCTGACCAACTCTAAACTGATTTATTTGGATTACTAGAGTTTTACTGAAACCCTAGCAACACAAACTGTTGCATTGTCTTTTGTCAAACACATTAATAATTCACTGTCTTGGGTAAACCCATTGGCTTGCATGAAGCCACCTGGACATGTAGGTAAATGTGTATGCGAACAGTCGTACACCTTAAGTGGTACTAATATGCACCACTGCCAGAGAGGAGGGGTCTCAGCAGCCCAAACACAGAGCCCAGGAGGGGCTTCAGCCCTGCTTGAAATACCAGTCACAGTGGCAAGGCAGGAGCAGGCTGTTGGGTTGGTGGTCAGCTGAGAAGGTCAGTACGTGCAGCAGCATCTCAGCCTCTGTGTCTTGTCCATGTCATCCTGTGGCCAAAGTGCAAACAAGTATCTGAGTAAAGAGAACCATGTTGTGACATCCCGTGTAGACTACATGCATCTCTCCAACCTCTGCCACCAGAGGCTGCATGGTTGCCTGTAGCACAAGTAGTAACTTGCCAAAGATCCCACAGTAATCTCACTATACTTACTAAGGCTCAGTGGGAAGTGAAGGAGAAAAAAAAAAAAATCTCCAATTTAAATAAGGTTTTATTATCCATGGGAGCAGCAGGGGAATGCTAAAATTCTCCTGGGTTTGTTGGGAGGCTCTGACATTGCCCCAGACTGGTTTTGCAGTCACCCTCTTTGCTTGGATGCCCCTAAACCCAGGCTGTAACTTTAGATAAGTGAAATTCCTGCACAGAAGATGAAGAATCAGATGAAAAGTTGGGGCTGCCCTCCTTCTGGTCTATTTTGGGTGCTTGGTAGTGTTTGGCTCCTTCCAGATCCTGGGAAAAAGACTAAACTCTGCACCTTCTGTCTGACTGTTGCCATCAGGGACTATTCCCTTTGGGCCCCAGTCTGTCTGTGCAATGCAGGGGCCAGTGAGAACGAGGTCTGTGATTTTATTCCAGTTATATGAGGGCTTATTTTTATTCACGTGAACTGCAGCAAGCTGATGTCCAGCTGCAGTGTCTCCAGTAAGGCTGCTTTACCATTCAAAGGCAAACAAAAGCAACCTAAACAAACACAAGATAAAGGCAGTGAACAGTGATAGCTAGTTGTCTTTGCAATAATTTGCATGGTCTTGTGGTTTAGGCCTGTTTTATGGTCCTTGTAATTTCATTAAATGTATGGTATGCTTTCAGTAGTTTTCCCAGCTCTTGAAATAACTGATAGACAGAGTGTTCCATTTGAAAACCTCATAGCACAGATTTTAAAATAATACCTGAATTGAATTAAATCCAATCATGTTTTTCTAAACCAATTTCTTTAAGACTGTGAAAAATTTCTAAAATTCATCATAGCTCATACCAAAAAAAGGCAAGAATGCCTTCTAGCTGGTCTGATTAACAGTTAATATATCATATACTGATACAGCATCATAAATACATTTTACTTTCCCTAGATAAATTTCAGTGAGTAACTAAAAGTATAACCCAACTTGGAAACTAATTGTAAAAAGGAAGCATAACTAACTGCTGAATTCCATTCTTTTTTTCCTCCCAGAAAATAGATAAATTGTGGTTTAAAAGATTTTCATTTTTTCACTAAGGTTAGCAGGTTTCAGCCCCATAAAAACAGTACTTTGAGAAAGAATCCGACTACTCTAGACTGAACTTCTGAGGGCAACTGTTTATATAAATCAGCTCAACCAGCTCTCCTCAACAATACAGCACTTGTAAATGTGATAGCACCGTCCACTTTCCATTAATATGCAGCTATCAGTTGGTGAGTCACACTATAAAGCATTTAACAACTGTTCTCATAAATACCATACACCATCTGTTAACTGAATCAAAAGGCTACGTGCCAATTTTACTTTTGGATAGAAAGGTCTGTTTTAAACTTTCTCCAGCAGTCTCTGGGCGTATAGATATTGTAAAAAATGAGTATAGAGACCTGTCATTCCACTCAATTCCCAAAGAGAACATCTGAGAAAGAAAATATTTTTATCCAGTGGGATACTTTGACATTTCACCATTTGTTCTCACTGCAAGTTGCAAATACAGGACTTGAAATTTTCGTTATTCATGGCAGGAAATACCAATCTGATTTTTAAAATAGTATTAGGGATTATTTCTACATTAGGTTTCTTTATAACTTATATTGAAAAGAAGTGTTCTGACCTACACAAAATGAAAAAGGAAAGTTTTAACCTGAGTTTGCTCGAGTGACCTGAGATACTTAATTTCACAGGAGTTCACTTTAAGCTTCTACATGGTGACAACTGTATGTCACCTTAAGGAATGTGAGCTCATGTCATCATCCCATCCCTCTGGCTGGACACTGATTATTAGGTCACAGCTTCTCTAACACAAGGAGGCACAGAAGTCCCCCATGCAGCTTACACAAGGTTAAATTATGCAAGAGTTAATGAGTGGAAGCTTTGGGTATTGTCACTGCATTGGCAACCGTTGCACAGTTGAAATTCAATTTCTGTAAAACTCGGATAACCCAAACTGCTATGAGGTTTATTGCCCTGATGCAGAAGGTAAGGTCATTTTAGTGGGAAAGGGTTTAAATCCCTAAAAGATATGTTTGTTAGTCTGATGAAGTGTACTTGTCATAACACACTTTCTCTGCTACCTGTGCCTTTTTCAGTTTTCATTTTCCAGATATAAATCAATTATTATCTAGTCCACTTCACCGAAACTGCCTCCAGTCAATTGTAGAGTCTGAACTTCAGCTGGTTACACTCCAGAGGTCATAGTTGGAGGGAAAGAACAGTGGAGGTGATGGAGGAACTGCAAGTGACTGATATACCACATGGGGAGGTCAAGGTGAAGATGCATTATAGTGTGGGGGCCCAAGAGAGTGGATCTGCAAGAGTTAAGAAGCAATAAACCAAGACCCTCAGACATATATCCTCTTTCTTAGAAGCTGTACTTCTAATCCTGTCGCAGAATGAAACAAAATTTGAAATTCTCAAATCTGGTTGTAAAATTAAAATCTTCTTGTTCTACATGTATTTTTAAAATGCTGAATGTGCCATCTCATTCTCATCACCTGTGTGCATACCGTGAGCAACACGTGTCCTCGCCATGCTCTGGGCAGAGCTGAACTAGCTTTGCCTGTGATCCAAACAAAAGAAGGGAAAGTGGTTACCTTAGGAGTGTGCCAGTCGTAGGTTCATGGACTGTGCTTGCCAAGATCATATTGTGTTTTGCTTTTGGCACAAGAGTGTGGCATGCTCTTCTCTTTTTGGCAAGTAGACAAATCTTGGCAATGGCACATTTCAGGCTTGTGTGTGCTTGTAATATATAAGGAAAACAAACTGCCCAAACACCCTCCATGGCTACTGGAGGAATAATAGTCTTTGTTTTCTTGCCAGAGGAGCGTTCTTAGGGAGATATCGTAGGCTTGCAGAAATGTTGATTGGAAGGGTGGTTCAACCTGCAGCTCAAAGCAGAACTATTGCCAACACTTGGTCAGGTCAACTGTGCTTTTTCTAGTTGAGTTTTCAAGACTTCACCACTTTCAAGATTTCACCACTTCTCTCTTTAGTCTCTCAAACTGTTTCCCAAACTCTAGACTGAATCTCTCAATAGACAATCTCAATACACAATACACATTGCCTCTTCAGCAATGAGGCATCTCCCACTTGCAAGAAATATTTGATTCCGCAGTGTTTTTAATACCCTTTTGCATAGTTGTAGGCTGCTCTTTGATCACCTCCTGGCCTCCTCTTCATCCCATATACGTCAGCATCTCCTTCAAGTCACTTGCTTTAGGCCCAACCTTGGAGACTATTCTAGATGGGCCAGTGCCAACCAGAGGGGATAGTAGCATCCACTATGCTGGCTGTGGCCCTTGCAATGGAGCTGAGGAGGCAGTCTGCTTCATCTGTGATGACAGCACATTGCTGGCTCCTGTTCCACCTGGCACCTGGATACTTAGGCTCCTTTCACTGGGGCCAGCTTGCTGCTCAGCCAGTTATTTCCAACTTGTACTGGAGCAGGGCTTACTCTACCACACATGTGGGGCTTTACTCTTCTCCTTGGTGGAGAAGACGTGGAGAGTTCATAGCAATTCTGTTGGCTGCGTCATCAAGTTTCTCAAAACCATCCTGAAGTGAAACACACCAGTCAAGATCAGGTTTCCCCCTGGTTTGAAGGTCTATTAGTGGTCCACTTGATTTCTTCACTGAGGTAGTTATGAACGTGTTGAACAAAATGGGCCCCATGCCAATCCCTAAGGTACTCTGTGTGTTACCAGACTGCAGCTCAGCATGAGGCCACCACTGATTGCTTCAGATGAGCCCAGCAGTGCAGCCTTATCTGCTTTTCCAGATCATGCATTGGCCCTCAGCTTCTGAGGGAGAAAGTCATGGGTGTCAAAAGCCTCACTAAAATCAAGATATAGCAAACCCACCACAGTCCTGTTGTCCAAAAAGAAACAAGATAATTGGACACACTGGAAGACTGGGGAGGCCGTGCTATAGTGCCAAGCAAAGTTTTTCTAAATAAGGCAGTTCAGGCACTAGAGGCAATATAACTGTGTTAACACAATGGTCCCCAAAAGCTAAATAGCTCTGCTTAGAAGAAAACAATGCTAGTCCCACGGACTGTGAAGGAGTAAAGGGCACTAACGTGACTGTGTTGCTGCTGATGCCTTTGTTATCTTAAGTCTCCACTGGCTCCAGCACTGTGCTGCATAAACATATGCAGTGAGTTGAATATTAGCTTTTCACTTTGATCTCCAAGTCACATATTACGAAGTTTTCTTTTAGTAATTTCAGGGCCAATTTTCAGTATTGAAGCTGTATTGCTAACCACAGACTTCAACTAGAGTGATAAAGGTTTAGCATCTCTGTAAAACCTCCAATACTAAGCCATTTTTTCATGGAATCATAGGCATTCTAGGGATGGGGGATCTGCCACCTCTCTGGGCAATCTGTTCCAGTGTTTCACCATCCTCATTGGAATACATTTCTTCCTTATATCTAGTCTTAATCTACCCTTGTTTAGTTTAAAACCATTACCCCTTGTCCTAGTGCAACAGGCCCTTCTAAAATGTTTGTCTCCAGCTTTTCTGTAGCCCCTTATGGGGGTTATAAGTTCCCCCTGGAGCCTTCTGTTCTCCAGGCTGAACAGCCCCAACTCTCTCAGACTGTCTTCACAGGAGAGGTGCTGCAGCCCTCCGATCACTTTCGTGGCCCTTCTCTTGATTTACTCCAACAGCTCCATGTCCTTCTTTCATTGAGAGCTCCAGAGCTGGACGCAGCACTTCAGGTGGGGCCTCACCAGTGCCGAGTAGAGGGGCAGAATCACCTCCATTTAGCTGCTGGCCATGCTTCTTTTGATGCAGCCCAGGATACAGTTGTCTTTCTGGGCTATGAGTGCAAATTGCCAGCTCTTTCATCCACCATTTAGCTTTTCATTATCTTCTGAATGAGCAGAAAATAAAAGTTTAGAAAGATAAGTAACCTGGCTGGTAATTTAACAGTTTAAAATCATCTGAAATTCAATGCTAATGTCAAACTGCTAACAGAAACAACAACATTGAGATGAAAATCAAAATTCTCAAAATTTAACAGGAAGACATCTATTCCCCAGGCAAGTGAACACTTTCAGTCTGTACAATATTGTAGAAGAGGGATTTGAAAACAATCTACAGAGACTTTAATACTTTTATAACAGTGTAATTTCATTATCTTCAGACCACAACCTCAGTGACACTCATGCAGGAATCTGAACATTAATGATAAGAACCTAATATGGAAATGCATCTGTTTCATGAGGGTGGCTGAAGGTCTCATCTGTGAAGTGGAAAGGGGAGAGAAGGGCTTGATTGCAGGAGTCCCTTGTGAATTTGAAGGACTGGCATTCAAGAAGGGGGATAGAAGAAATTGCAGAGAAGCTAATAAGAGACCCTAAGGTGGATCTCCTTGATACTGCACATTCAGGGACAGTCAGAGTAATTTGACTGTACTGCTTGTACATGTGTACATGGTTAAATGCTGTAGTCTTCTTTTTTGAATTATAACCTTACCCTGGAATGCAAAAGTGTGTGTCAGGATGCATTAAAATTCATGATACATTATTTGAACTTCACAATCATACTGAAGAACTTCATTACCAATACACACTCAAATTCTCTTTCAGCTATATTTTCAATATTACTGCAGGCTGCTTTTGTCAATGCAGTGGCATTTATGGACTCCAATAGATGGCAAAATAGAAACAGCATCATCATTAACATTGTCTTCCCTAGCAAGTCAGGAACATATTGTGCACTGCTCTTTCCAAGTGTCCCCACCGGATAAGATCACAGAAAATAGAAGCAATTTTTTCCTTCAGCTACTGAAAGCATCTCAAGAGAGGACAGTGAATGCTGTCACACTGGTGTTAACACCAGACTGAGGCGGCCAGAAGAATAAGCAATGCTATTGAGTGAGAGAGAAAAGCTGCTTTGTTCTTGGTGCATTTCCTTTTATTTGCCAGAATGCCACAGGAAGCTCAAACTTTCTCTGCATCTCTTTGTATCAAAGTTGTCAGCAATGGCTGCTGCAGTCATTTTTTTACCACTCAAGATCTTGTACCAAACTTAGTACTGTTTTTATTTGCATGTGTATGAATTACTGGCATGTGCACTGGTGACAACGGCATCATTCCCATGTGTTACTCACTTCAGTGAAGTGATACTGCAATACAAGAAATAGCTAAGAGTTGGGCATGCAAGATTTGTCAGAAACTACAGAGCACCAAGATGATCACTGAACATGGAGAGGAGAGAAAATTTTCAAAGAGAACCAGAAGCAACAAGCAATGGGTTTCTATTTTCCACTATGTAGCTAAAAACTGTAGACTATTGCAGTACAATTCAGAGCTCTTAGTAATGAGTTGTCTCATCTACAGAATAACATCTATTGGACACAGCCTATCACTTGTAGTAAAATGAATGAGCAAAGAGGGGATGCTCAGAAAAAAATGGAGCAAGAGATGTTCAGTTTTCATTTAGGTACATAATGAGCAGCAACCACACTAGCCCACTTGGTAATCTAATTGCCCCTATTAACTACAAGAATGCTGCATCCTTCAGTCTCCTGAAATAGCCCCCTGCAGCCTCATTCTAACCAGACCCACCTGACACATTTGTAGAAAAATTGGATGTTTTAAC
The DNA here is from genome assembly GCF_020740795.1 of Apus apus. Lineage (NCBI taxonomy): Eukaryota > Metazoa > Chordata > Aves > Apodiformes > Apodidae > Apus > Apus apus. The sequence goes on from NC_067282.1 coordinate 23,823,303, forward strand.
ATAGTCCCAAATCTGTCTTCCCTGTACAATCCCTCTCTTGCTCTCTGTGATATCATCTCTATGATTTCTGGAGTCCCACCACTAGATCTGTATGTACAAGAGCAAAGGACACTTTTGAAATATCGCAAATTATTTAATGTGTCCTCCTCACAGCCAAGAAGCCTCGGAGACAAGACAATGGGTAAGTGAGAAATGCAGAAAGTAAAATACAGAGACCAGCTTGGGTAGAAAAAGATGTATACTGTGTTTTAAATGGGATGTACTGCACCAGTATGAGATGATGCCAAAAAATTCCATTTTGGAGAGGAGTGGTGAGCTCAGCTTTAAAAGAGGCTGGAAAGAGATACTTAAATCCTTAGTCTACAGATCTTCTGGGTCTAATTCTGTTCCCACTGGAGAGTTACCAACATGAAGGAAGCACTCAGCCCAAATTTTATGATGTCTGCTGAAGAGAATGCCTTTCGATGAGGCCCCAAGAAGAGATTGCACAGTATCACAACACATACCAATCCTGTGAGCATGCAGCATTTAAAAAAAAGATTAAATAGGGAGGCTCAAGATAGCCATCCTTGCAGATGCTGTTCTCACCAGGCATTTCTTCTGGTATAGCAGGCATGCAACCACCAACAGTGCTGCTTAGTTCAACTTGTCATATGCGGCACAAGGTTCAGAGAGAGCCTCAGGCACCTCAGGTGTGGGCTACTGAATAATTTGCCACAAGTACAAGAGCACCAGCTTGTGATACTGAATCATGGTGTGCCAACTGGAGGAGGAGAGTGGCAGGAGTGAGCACACTCCTGCCCATCCCTGGGAGTCCTCTGTTCCTGGGACAGTCAGCATCATGCAAAACCTGGACGTGCTCCCTCTCTGTTGCTTACTGCCTAACCAACATGGAAGATGACAGAGGCAAATGTGGAAGAGTGTCTCACTGATGTTTGAGTTAGGGGAAGATGTAGTACAGCTAATGCTTTCTGGTGTGCGTGTCTGGAAGCAGAACAACTTCCAGTGCAAGTAATGTTATACATTCATCCCAAAGGATGTAATATATCACCTGGTTATAGCTACAGCCACCAACCAAATGCCCATACAGCCCAACAACATACAGGATTTATTAATTTGGAATGCTGTAAACCAGGTAAAATCTTAGGATAGGGCAACAGATTTATTTTTCTGGGTTTTATAGTATAAGACTGGTTAGACAGCACAGTCTTGCTCTGCATAGCTGATCAGCCTTTGTCTTTTTCTCTCTCTTCAGTAGGACCATTAAAACTGCTAGCCTCAAGTTATAGCTCCAAAATCCTTGTGAAAAAAACTTAGTATGAGAGAAAGAAGAAAGTTACTTTCCAATTATTATAAAGCAGCACATTCACTCAGAGCTGCCTTTCAGGTAACAGATAAAGTCCCACTGCTGTGGGGAATTAAAAAAAAGAAAAAAGTAGAAGCTGAGGGTGGTGGTCTGGCAAATAAGGTATAAAGGTCATATGTAAAATGCAAAACGGTGCCTAGATGCAATCTGATACAGCATTGCGGGGTAATAAAATCTTGTCTCAGAAGCATGTTTGCAAAAGAAAGAGGCTGGCAAAGAAACTTGAGAAGTCTTGAGATATTTGTTTAAAATTTTATAGTTGTTTGACATATAGCTGTGGTCAAATCAATGCAAGCTTTGGAAGTGCTGGAAGGATTTAAATCCTATTCTGGTATGTTGGGAATATGAAGCAATGTAGAAAATTTTACAACACCACCTCCTACTCATTTGCATAGCAAAATGAGAAACCATTTGAATTCTTGCCATATTTTTGAAACAAGACTTTTTATAAATTCAAATAATTTAGGAAGAGATTCAAAAAACCTTCAGCTGCCTATGGCATAGCTCCAGCAGAATTCAGATACCTGAATTCAAGTGGGTGAGTCACAAAAATTCTGCCTGTGGCATGCATACCTGAAAGGCACCTAAGCTGTCATCAGTAAAGTTATTTAGGCACCTAAAGTAGTTACAATGCATATTCCCAGAGGCCTTCTTATCTTGGATGAGATGAGTGTTTCAGCAGGTGCTTTGTTTCATGGTGTGTTTAGGTGTTCTCAAACTAGCTGTTCAGGTGCCTAAAACCCTTTGTAGGTCAGGGATGGCTACACAATGCCCAGCCCCTACCAACACCTCTGAGCTCCACACAAAGCCGAGTTGTGACACCTACTGTTACTCCAAAAGCATTTAAATGAACATACTTGTGGAGTGACGCCCATCACTTGCACTATATAAAAGGTGAGGAACAATATCACTACTGCTAGGAATCTTCTTTTAAAGAAGTAAACACATAATTTTAAAATCATAGAATCATAGAATGTCTTGGGTCCTCTAAAGGTCATCTAGTCCAACTCCTCTACCTTAAGCAGGGACATCTAACACTAGAACAGATTGCTCAGAGCCCCATCAAGCCTCACCTTGAATATCTCCAGGGATGGGGGCCCCCAGCACCTCCCTATGCAACCCATTCCAGTGATCCACCACCCTCATATTAAAGAAATTTTTCCTAATGTCCAACCTAAATCTACCGTTCTCTAGCTTGAAACCATTACCCCTTGTCCTGTCGTTACATCCCCCAGTGAACAGGTCTTCCCCAGCCTTCTTATAGGCCCCTTTCAGCTATTGGAAGGTCGCTATAAGGTGCCCCCAGAGTCTTCTCTTCTTCAGGCAACAACCCAAACTCCCTCAGCCTGTCCTCATAAAAGAGATGCTCTCTTTATACCCAAGCATAAACTCCAAGCGGCTAAGACGGACTACAAAGCTGTAAATTCCTCTTTGTCATGAACACTTGGATCCCTGAGAGGGAGGGGGCGGTGTGGAGAGAGAGAGATTTAATGCATCCCTCTGCCTGGCACCCTGGTTGCTGTGGGTCCTACCTGGTGCCCAACTCCTTTCCTCTGCTGCATAGGACAGTGCAGTGAGTAACTCAGGACTGTGATTGTCCGCCCCTAAGCTGGGCACTGGAAAGTCAGGTAGTCATCAGATCTGGGTCCCTGGGCATCTGGCCCTTTATGAATTTTCTTTTTTCATCCTAAGTTATGCAATCATAAACCCTGATTCTGGCAGCCACTTGTCCAGAAATGCTCAATAAAGAAAAGATTTCTTGTATTGCCATCCATTCTCTGAGAGAGTTTTGGAGGCCTTATAAACATCAATATGCATACAATTTTGTGATCAAATAAATAATCTTAAACGTTGAGTTCTTACTTTCTTTAAAGAAGAACAACTTTTGAAGCATACCACTTTAAAAAATACAAGGTCCTAAATAAAGTACCCTAGATCCTAGCAATCTTACCAAGTATTCCTGCTGTTACACTGAAAATGTCCTAATGAGTATGAAATCATTGCTAGGATGTTTTTAGTAAAGAACTGTATACTAGTTATCATGGCAATGTTCTCTGTAAATGTCAAATACTCTAAACATAGATAACACTGCAACCAGCAATACATGAACTGCAACTACAGTGAGAGCAAACCTTGTGCAGCATCTCCTCATGTCAATGTCTCGGCACTGTGGCTGGGAAGGACCAAGTGGATTTGTCACTCTGCAGACCCACAGTATGTGCTATAAACAGCTGGAGAAAGCAAAAAAAAAGGCAGATTGCATCTGTCATCTGACTACCTTAGGGCTGAAAGTTTTTCCTCTTTCCAAATTAAGATAACAGCTACTATAATAACATAAGGTCCCTTCCAACTCAAGCCATTGTATGATTCTATGATTCTGTGATATCCAGAAACGTGGTTAAAAATAGTGTATCCATAACAAATAATTTAAACAAGTTTTTAATGATGTAGATAATTATGTTCATGTCAGTTGGCCAGATGTTTTTTGTTCACATGAAAACACATGAACAGGATTATGCCCCAAAACATAACCTATGGAAAATGTTCATCTGTTGAGGGCAAGATGAGAGACACAGTAAAACAAAGGTCATTATTTCTTTAGGTATCTACTATAAAAGTGATGTTCCTTCTTTACATTTTTGCACTGCTTGCTTTGGGATATTTCCGTGCTATGGGTCTATGTGCAGAAACTCAAAACCACCCCAGTGGCAGATGTCCAACAGCAGCCTTCTCCACACTCTCTCAAAGGCCACAGTCCCACCTGATCCCTTCAGTGGTACTATTGCTGCCCTGGCAATCTTGCACCACCCCATCCTCCTGACAAGTGACTTTAACAAGTCCAGGGACAGAGGCTGAAATTAAAGTTGCAGTGAAAATAGTTTCCAGCAGTACTTTAAAATGCTACACTAATTGTAGCTCTGTGTACATCTACACCCTGGTGGCAGTTCCTAGAGCTCTTAAGGCCACAAATGATCACAAATATTTAGCAGTAATAATCCACCAGAAATGTCAAAGTCAGGAAGTAAAATGTTACACCCACAATTCTTTATGCATTATATTCCACCTCCACTAAAGTAGAACCAAACAGATAAAATAACCTCAGAAAAGTTCATTTAGCCAGTTAGAGAAAAATGTGATATTTTATCTTTTTTTTAGTACATTACTGGGTTACGCATGTATCCATTTTCTCTGCCTGACCTTTTCCAGATCAGTGTTGTTTAGAAAACTGGCTGTCTTTGATTCATGCTGGATTTCCACCCAACATCAAAGGGGTTTGCATGCATGGATCCAGGGATCAAAGGTGCTGATAGTGTCCTGAAATGTGCTTGGTTGTGCCATTCAAACTAATGCATTGGTTAAGAGTTAGCTTGGATAGCTATTGTGTTAAAGACAACAGAGTGAGATTGGGAAGTTTTGTTTGCAGTGTTTGCTGCCATTCACAGTTTCGAGACAAACTAGACTGCTAAATATCCCTATTTATCTTAACTCTCATGTTGATATCTCTCCTTTAGCAACTGATGCTGCATTTAATTTCTTTTTCGAAAAGTGAAATTGTGAGCTAAGAAATGTTTGCAGTATCTAAACAGGCACTCTCAGTCTGTCAAGGCTTGAACAGATGCACAATTCATGAACTGAAACTACATGATATAACAGCTCAACTATTTATTGACTTATGAAGCAAAGCTTGTTACTAACAATAGCCCATTCAGACCAGACTTTCTTTTCTGATAAACACACTAAAACAAGAAACTATCTGGAATTCTCATTTTTGAAACACAGATGAACCCATTTTAGTTCAAATCACAGATGGGAAACATATTCTGGTTTATTTTTCAGATAATTTTGAGCTTCAGGTTTTGCTTTTAAAATACTTCTGCAGATTTTCTTACAGAAGGATATTCCAGAGATACAGAAAAAAACCCTTCACATCTATTCATATTCTCCATCAGCTTGTGCATTTCAAGGTTATAACAAAGTTCATTCCAAAATTATGTCAATAATTTATGGCAGTAAACATCTGTGTTCCTAATACACTGAATAGTTTATAATGCACATGACTCATAGTTAAATCATTCATTCCAAGTCTTTGAATTATCAAGTGGAAAACAAGAAGAATGGAACAAAACTACTGCAGTGTTTTAAGAGAAAATAAAATTTAAAAAGCTGTGAAATTCTGAATCATCTCATAATAATTTAAAATGGTATGTAGCAACAGCAAAAAAGGAGTAATTGGGCATCATGTTGTAAACTGTGCTGTAATCCATGTTAGATTCGCAGTGATGCTCAAAAAACATGTATGTTTAAATATAAACAATGTGTATAATAAAAAACATAGTTGGATGAAAATAAGTATCAGTCAATACTGATACAAACATTAATCTCCTGGTTTCACAAGCAAAGCTGAAAGAATTGCTGTAATCACTGCATTAGAAAAGAACAATGCACAGAATTTACGGCAGTTTAATATCTGCTATGGATGTAGTTTTCTAATGCAAAGCAGACACCACTTCTTTGCATGATTAAGAGGCATTTTGTGCAGCTGCATAAACTAAGAGCATTCAGCCAAGTGACTCAAGAGGTCACTGCCATAGAAATGTATTTTTATTTGGGTAGGAAGTCATTATATATTTGGTAAAAACATCAAGGCTCTTGATTTCCATTTAGTTTGTCTATCTAGGCATTTAGTGCAAAAGTGCAGCATCTCTGACAGGAAGGACTGGTGCTTACCCATATTAAACCCCAGCATACTCCAGAAGGGAGAAAATTCTGTTGGCAAATCCCAATACAAACTCAAATAAATAGGTTGTTGAAAAAGAATTATATCAAAGTTTTAAATTTGTCAGCAGTCTAAATTAATTACAAGTCTTTAGATTATCCCTAGGTGGGAACTGCTTTAGTCTTTCTTGTGGGACTTCATTGGTTTTGTACGAATGTCACGAGCCGATGCTGACACATCTAAATAGACATGGAAAAGCAAAGGTGAATGACAGGATTTACCTCTAGCCCAGTGGGTTGGACGTCCTCCTGGAAATCTGATGACCTGGGTTCTCAGTAATGTTTCTGTGTGAAATCATGGCATCAGGAGAGGGAGACTGCTTTCTTCTTCCCTCTTGCCATACTCGGTTGGCTAGGATACCAGTCCAGAGCATGGGAAGCTTTAACTTGGCCCCCGCACCCAATGTGAGCAACATATCAAACAAGCTCTGAAACCTTTAGATAAATTCAGCCCAAGTGAGGGGATATGAGCAGTTCCCACCCCATGAGGCTGGTTTCTTGGTTGGCCTTGTGAAGACTGGGTGGTGGATTCCACAGGCCAGCCAATGCACTGAGTGCTTCAGCCCCAGAGGAGAGTGGTGGTAGCTTGAGGGTGGCCTGTGGGCTGTGATGCCCCTTCCACTGCCATGCCAGGCACTGAGAGCACTTTGGGATCTCTGCTGAGGACAAAGCCTTGGCACTGAGTCCCCAGGCAAGTATGGACATAGGGGTACAGTGCTGGGATTGCCATGCACTCCCAGTGGTGTTGCCTTCTTAAAAATATTGTCCTGCCTGCCTGGAGATTGTGCTTGGGTAAGGGGAGTCTGCTGGGAAGCAGAAAGCCACATGCAGCTCAAGGCACCTGTAAATATCCACCAAGAACAGACAAGTTGTAGGGTGGCTTCCTTGACCTGCTGCTCTGACATCCAAGGTCAGCCAGGAAGCTTCTATTAACAGTCCCTAAATAGGAATATGAAGATGCTAAGGGTACCAAGATTTCTCGGATTAGTTCTCTTACTCATCCAAGAGATCAATTCTGGTCATTATTTTCTCTACTGCTTTGGCTTTTTGATGTAGAAATGCACACATTTGGTGATGAATATTGCTAATATTTCACATTAGCAATGGCAATATATGCATTCCTTTAAACACAGCATGTAGTTTTTCAGGTCTTGTAAAGACACATTTTATAAAATTAAAGAACCCAAGAACACTGTTATTTTTAAATGGGTATTGCAAAGAAAGGGTGGGTACCAAGGAGAACAGATTTCTACTGCAGATTCTGTACCAAATTGTATACAGACATAAAAACGCCTAGAAGTATCTTTTCAATCTATTATTGTTTTCTGCCTTCATCAGTTCATGAAAGCTCAAAAGAGGTAACTAAATTCCTTTTGAAAAGAATTACAAATTCTGAAGAATCAATAAATGCAACTCTATTCCCAATAGAACATTTTTATATTGTGCTAGACAAGGATGAAGATACATTTCCTGTAAACTTAGTTATTAAAAAGACAGCTCAGAGACTACAATTTAATTACAAAGATATAACAAGACATCTGGGGAAACTGCAAGACTGGCAGCTTTTGAAAGACTTTACGAAGTGATTTTACAGAAAAAAGGAAAGGTTTATTTTTTTAGAACCAGGGTACATTTGGCTATGGAATTTTGTTTATGTGGAAAGGAAACTTTGTCAGTATTCTAAACTGGGAAAAAAATAAATTTTTTTAAAAAAAGCAGTTGATGTATGTTACTTTACAAAAACATGAGTCCTTTCATAACCAATATGTGTTCTTCCCTTGTTGTATGGATAACACTTATAACAGATTCTGCACCACAGTGTTTGATAAAATGAAGAACTAATAGGTAGTTCTCCCCCTCTACTCCATTCTTGTCATTCCCCACCTGGAGTTCTGTGTCCAGTTCTGGAGCCCCCAACAGAAGAAGGACATGGAGCTCCTGGAGTGAGTCCAGAGGAGGGCCATGAAGAAGATCAGAGGGATGGAGCACTTGTCCTATGAAGACAGGCTGAGAGAGTTGGGGCTGTTCAGCCCGGAGAAGAGAAGGCTCCGGGGAGACTTATAAGTGGCCTTCCAGTACCTGATGGGGCTACAGGAAAGCTGGGGAGGGAGACTGTCTACAAGGGCATGGAGTAACAGGACAAGGGGAGATGGTTTCAAACTGAAAGAGGGGAGATTTAGGTTAGACATTAGGAAGAAATTCTTTAGTGTGAGGGTGGTGAGACACAGGAACAGGTTGCCCAGGGAAGCTGCAGATGCCTCTACCCTGGCAGTGTTCTAGACCAGGTTGGATGGGGCTTTGATCAACCTAGTCTAATGGGAAGTGTCCATGCCCATACAGGGTGGTTGGAACTAGAGGATCTTTAAGGTCCCTTCCAACCCAAACCACTTTATGATTCTATGAAATTATTCATCACCCTCTTCACCTTTGGAAAATGTACTGAGGAGTGACATACCATCAATGATATTTCTGTATAAATAACCCTGCTGATTTTTCTAACTTAGTCATTTAAGAGTGTTCCAAGTTCCTACAGTATATACTTTATTTTCCAAAGAAGCAAACTAATCTATGATTGTTTTTTCTCTTTGAATTCAGAGTAACTTTTTTTTCCCCATCCTGTTTGTCTAGATTAATGCTCGTGAAATTTCACTGAATTTGTGGGCAGCTACTCTGCTATAAAACTGATATAGTAGAGCATTAAGCTTTTTACTCAGCTTTTCTTTTATCACCTCAGATAAATAAGACCTTTTCTAGAAATGCATTTTATTTTTTATAGAAGGTCCTACTTGTCTAGTTTGTTGTTCAGAAGCTTTTCTAGATGTTTATCCAACATCGGATATAACAGCTGTTAAGTCCACATGGACAGGTAAATAAAATGTCACCCACTTCCTTTATCCCCCAAATTCACTCCCCTTCCTCAAAACCTGTAGATACTTCTCAGCTTTGCAACGCACCCTAAAGGTAACTTTAGGAAAATGCATGTCACCGAGCAGATTTACCAGCTCACCCTGCAAGAGCAGTCCAGGTCTTTGCAACACCAAAATTACATATATATATGAAATTATAAGAGGTCTTATAAGAGGTACCAGTATGAAGCTGACAGATTTTCTTCACTGCATTCCTCCAAATACCAACAGCAAATGAATGAAGTGTCAATCACCTTGTGTTCAAACTCCAAGGTTGCTTATCTCTATGTAATTGTGCCACAAGCAGACACGGGGAAGGCACAAACGCAAGGCCCATCAGCCTGCTAGAGATGCTGCTCTCAAGTTTTGCCATTAATCTCTTGTTGCCCTACTTCTGCACTGTGGCTTCAGATGTTTGATGACCCATAAGAGTAACAATATAAAACCCAGTCATGACCAGAGAAAGCCACAACCATCACCTGGGTCACATCAATGGAAGTAGAGTATATCACTTAGGAATAATTTTGCACCTTTATTACAATGAGAGTAGTATTATGCAATCTGGCTAAATCCCTTTATTGGTCTCATCAACAGATGTGGAAGGATCAGAAAATAAGACCTTTTGATAATAGCTACTACAGCCAGCCATCCTCAAGAGAAGATGTGAAGTAGGAGGGACAAAAGCAGCTTTTCTAAACCCCTGCAGATTCTTGATTTGAAGACAATCAAGATCATGCTGAGACCTCTGTGACACCTCAAAGCAGCCCAAAGTCATGCTGGGCTTTTTGTCCATCCGTGGCTTTGTCCTGACACAAGCAGCTTCCCTATGCAGACAGCCAAGAAAACCTCCTAGCAGCTCTGTGCCATCAAAGAAGCACAAAGGAGGTGATTGACCCCCTTGCCTGCCCAGCTATGGTTTTGGAAAGATCTGATACATTCATTACTCACATGATATGCATTACTCATTCTGAGCACAATAAAGCAAGTGTTACTCCATACTAGGATGACTACATGTCCTGTTCTTACACTGTAATAAACAGAATGTTATAATAAATCTTCCTCGGCAAGAGTTTGTGTTCCTTTTAGTGACAGTATCACCATTAAAGCTACGTATGCAGGTTTAATCTCTCTGACTGTTCTTTTTAGGCTGGTGGTCTTTTCTGAAGTCCATTTCCTTCCTTGCTGTGTTATCTCTTAGTACTGACACAGCGCGAATGGCTCAAACATCTGCAAACAAACATTGTAAGACAGTCCTTGCCCTGAAGAAAACACAGTCTACTTTGGATACAGACAAAGGCCAAGTGCTGGGTCCTGCACTTTGGTCACAACAACCCCATGCAAAGCTTGGGGATGAGTGGTTGGAAAGCTCCATGGTAGAGAAGGACCTGGGGGTGCTGGCTGACAGCCGAATTAACATGAGCCAGCAGTGTGCCAAGGTGGCCAAGAAGGCCAACAGCACCCTGGCCTGCATCAGGAATAGTGTGGCCAGCAGGAGTAGAGAGGTGATCGTGCCCCTGTACTCAGCACTGGTGAGGCCACACCTCAAGTGCTGTGTGCAGTTCTGGGCCCCTCACTACCAGAAGGATGCCGAGCTGCTGGAGTGTGTCCAGAGGAGAGCAACAAGGCTGCTGAAAGGTCTGGAGAATAAGCCGTATGAGGAGAGGCTGAGGGAACTGGGATTGTTTAGTTTGAAGAAGAGGAGGCTGAGGGGAGACTTCATTGCTCTCTACAACTGCCTGAAAGGAGGTTGCAGGGAGGTGGGAGTTGGCCTCTTCTCCCAAGTGAGTAACAACAGGACCAGAGGAAATTGTCTGAAGTTGTGGCAGGGGAGGTTTAGATTGGATATTAGGAAGAATTTCTGTACTGAAAGAGTGGTCAGACACTGGAACAGGCTGCCTGGGGAGGTGGTGGAGTTACCATCCCCAAAAGTATTTAAAATAAATGTAGATATAGTGCTCAGCAACATGATTTAAGCACTGAAGGGTTAAATCAGGTTATGGTAGGAGGATCCAGGTTGTGGTTGGACTTGATGATCTTCAAGGTCCCTTCCAACCAGGAAGATTCTATGATTCTATGAAATTAATAGTTTCTTCTGAACTTTTGATTTCTTACCAAAACTTTACCTCCACTGTTGCACAGAGAGCAGTGCCAGACCTGCACCATGGCAGCAGAGAAGACCACAGCCCAGCCGGTGGGGCAGGAGGGGACATTGCTGCTGTCCCAGCCTGGCACCATGGATTGATGTATTCTTTTGCCCCTATCCCACCTCAGTTTACCTATTAAGGTGATCTCATCCATGATGGGAGCTGCAGGCCCAAATGTTTTTAGGCACAGGGAGCTCAGAACCAGGGATCCTATCTCTTAATTCTGTGCTCAGATGAAACCTGTCAAAGAAAAGGGGGTGGCATCAACTCTGGTAGGGTTTTGAACAGATCCACATAGTCTCCAGGTCAGCTATAAGCTCATCACAGGACTAAAATGGCTGTTGCAGTGGAGATTGGAGACTAGAGGATAGTCAGGGCTGCTGCTTGGGACTTATCAATGACACCCTGGCCTATTCCATATTAAAGAGGTCAGGATTTGTCTCTGATTGCATTTCACACTGAAGCTGGTTCTTTTTCAATATTCTCACCATAAGCCAGAATGAACTCCTATATTTACAAAATATTTGGTTTGGGAAAATCTGACTATCCTATTAATACGACCTTCCCCAAAACAAAAGGCATCTCTAAATAACTCAGACTTTGTAAGGAGTTGAGACTGAGCCACAGGTGAAATGTATTACTTTAAACTTTTGTATTAGCAGAGAAAGTTATTGGCAGAGAAAAATAAAATAATCCTTCTATAACCTTGTAGTTCAAACCCTTTTATAGATAGCTGGCTTCACTTTCAAACAAGGTTTATAACAAAAGCAAATAAACACAAAATGTTTGATGGGAACCATCCAAAATGCTTGGAGTTTTTGACATGCTTTTACATGTACTTCTTGGCTGCTATAAATAGCAGGTTAGTGTCAATGTCAGTTTCTCCTGTCTGGTGCCCTACTGAATCCCCAGGAGGCAAAGGCACTTCGTATCAGCCTTCCTGAAGGTCACCTTGCTCTTGCTCTCACGTTCTGCAAATACTGAGCTTGCTTCCATATTGGCCAAGACTGGGCCACTGGTAAATGTTTATGTTCTGCAGCACCAAATGAGGTGTTATTATTCTGTTACTATGCTGAGATTTAATCTCTGTGTCCTGACTAACCAGTCCACACACAAATTCTTTTCTGCCTTCAGCTACTATGATTTTAAAACTATGTAGCCCATTTAAAATTCCTATATAGTAAAATAAAATGTTATTTGCAAGATGGCTTGAACCCTTATTCTGGACTCCGTGTGTTCATGTAAATGGTTTTTCATGCTTTTTTCATTTGTGCCTTTGCCCTTTAATACCTTTCTATTTATGTCTGCACCAATACCACACTTTCACTGGGGCCACTGCTTGTCCAGACTCAGATATTCAAATGGTACTTATAAAGGCAAGAACTGGTGCAATTGCATCTGCAACCCACAGGTGCAGGTAGAAACAACTGAAATTTTAGGCATGCAGAAGTTGAGGCCAGTGTTTGAGAGGTCCCACTCCTTGCAGTAGCTGTTATGTTGACATTTTCTGACAGGCTGCTGGCAGTAGGCAGCTGAAAGTGATGAGCTGTCTCAACAGATTAAAATTAAATTCTATTGAAGAAAACAACATACAAAAATTATGGTTCTGTATAATCTGTGTGATTAAATGTTACTTGTTTCAAAGCTACTGTTTCTGTCACTTTCAATTACAGCTTTTCAAAGCTTTATTCTGCATCATTTAATCTCTTTAAATAACTCTCCTGTTCAGCTTTCTTAGCAGGATTGGCACACTTTGAATGAATACTGCACTTCTACTAACTCCTACAATAACATCACTGACTCTCATTTAGGATTATGTTAATTATATCTGGTGTCCCTTCATACCTAGAAATCGAAAAAAAGAAGGAACGAAATTAAATGGCGTCACATTCAGCAACTTTTTTAGAGGGCAAGTTATGTCGAGCAGGCTCAGGTCACTCTTCAGTGATGAGCAGATGAAAATGTAATAATTTATAAACAACGACAGACATTTCTTGCTGATGAATGGTTTTCAAAGCATCCTCAGTTGTACTTTTCTAAAAGCTGATGGGTTGAACACATTTTCCATTTGGTTTTGCCATTTTCAAGTTTTCAGACAAACACTGGAATTGAGTTAAATTATAAAAGAGTTAAACGAATTACAACTTGTTCAATTAGTTTGAAACTCTTTTGAGATAAATAAAGTTTTGCAAAAAACCCTGTTTTGTAGAAAGCAGAGCCTTTGCTTCAGGAGCAATGTAAGAGCTCATCTCCATGTCTACACTTGGCTGAATGTTTTTCCATTATTAATCTAAGGAAATTATGATTTATGTGCAGCAAGGAAGCTACACTGGCAATTAATGAGTAAGCAGAAGAAAAGGGGGGAGGAAGCATTGCTGGCAAAAAAAGGGTTTTGACACCAAACGCTGCTCTCCAAGGCGAGCTCTGCCACCTCGTGGGCTGCTGCCCTCTTACAGGGCAGAACCTGGAGCTGGCGGGGAGCGCAAAACAGCCACTAGGAGGGTAAAAAACAGTACAAGGAGAAACAGATCTGAAAAACAAAAAGCGTATTTTAAATTAAATGTAAAAAGAATTTGGCAAAGGTTAGTAAGAGGGCTTTGAAGCATCCATTTTAAAATTTGGCTTTCATATAAAGGAAATCATGTCATCAGGGCAGCAAGTTATATTTTTCTAGATGATTTTTCCAGCTGATTTTTCTACCTGGTATTTCCAGATTGGCACTTTTTAACCATCATTAGATACAGTGCAGCTATTCAGTGTTTGCATTACTGCATCTGGGAGTGTCTTTCACCTCCCAGGTCCAGGTACAAGGTCCATATAAATTCCAGATCCCTCCAGGAACACCATTTGCTGGGATCCAGCCACAGACCTCAGCACCCTGACTCACAGGTAAATTAATCTGTACAGACCCGAAAAGCATCACAGATTGTGCCCTGGCGTACAATGCTCGAAGCAGCCATAGACCAGCCTTGTTACCCTGACACGCTTCTTTTGTAGCTTTTGTTATTTTTTTAACAGAAGTTCTGAAGACTACGCAAATTACTGATTTTTGCTGACCTAAAAGAAATCTGAAGAGTTAAAAATAAACAAGTAAAAATTGAAAAAAATGAAAATATGAAAACATTGGAAAGATGAAATTTTTAGAAATGTGTTGCTTTGGCTTTTCTTGCATTTTCAGAAAGGAATAAAACTACTAATAAATCAAGGCAAAATCAGCAAAGACTTCCAGTTGCCCTCAACTTTAGCATGCTCCTTATTCAACAGCTCTGCTTAAGGTGGATGACAGCTTTTTGCTTTTGACTTGAGGTCCTACTTGTGAGCTTCCTGGCCATCAGCCCCGAACTGCCCAGGATTGCTTGAGAAGTGGGGGAAACACCCCTTGTTATAGAGCAGTTCCAGCATTATCTCATGTCTTTGGCTTCTTGACCTTGATTAGGTACAAACATGTGATCCATCAGTGAAATAAATTACTCAGTCTTACAGGGGAGAAGGTCTCAGTGCTGTAGAATGTGGCAGACACCCAAACAATGATGTCATCTTGTGACAGAAATACAGATGTCCTCCTCACATGTATGCAATTTTAGCCATGTCATCTAACCAACAGTTTTTACATGTAATCTATCAGAGGAGAAACATAAATATATTTAATATTTGGTTGAACTGAAAAGCCACATGAAATAAAAAAGGGAAGAATGTCTGCAAAAATGCCACATTTACAGTGGTAAATTTTTGTGTTACAGACTTTGATTCGTCTTGGCTGAACAAACATGCTTAGCTCATAAAATAAGTGATTCCTTCGTTATTTCTCCATCTCAAAACTAAAACAAGCTTGTTTTAAAAAAATCCTCAGATATATTCATCTGGTTTTGATCCCTTAGGTCTCATTTCCAAAGTAAGCTGAGAACTTAAAACACTATGTGCTTTCAGGAATTGTAACTGTGTATTATAAGAGAAATCTCTGAATTTCTAGCACTTGGCAAATTGTTAATGAAAACAAGGAGGTAAATGAGATGTGTACAAAATACATGGTTCAGTTTTGTTTCTCAAGGGACTGAACACGTAGAACAGTCTACCTAAATTGCTGGAAGTCACGATGGTAGAGTTAAAAAATAAAGAGGAACTAAAACGTGCATTTCAATACATTTTAATCAATATACTTGGAACACCATTTATATATTATACATATTTTTGAATTATAAATTAGGCAAATATACTGCAGCATCAGAGATTCTAGGTGACTGCTATTGTAGCTGCCCTTGTGTTGAAGGCACACACAACAGTTAAATAGATTAACAGGAGTTAAAGGGTAGCAGTAGATAAATGAGGAAGGTGTAATTCTGATTTATTTATTAGTGAATCATATGCTAGAATGGTATTTCACTGAGAAGGGCTAGAAAGTAGCCCTACTTCTATGATGAAACAAAGATAGGAAACTGATATCCTACTAAATGTTATTTAGTGAGTAGTATTTTTTAATGAAAGTCATATAAATTCCTGAGGTAATCCAGATTTTACTGTAAACTGCAGGCAGTTTACATGATGGTTTACATTTATTTTTAATTTTATATTGCTTGTTTAAAAGTATCAGACTGCTCTGAGGGAGACAAAAGTCAAGACAGTAGCCTGGATGAGAGATGCAGATATCTTGTTTATCATCAATCAGTGGCAGGAAAACAATAGTCTGCAAAATGATGAAGCAGAAAGTTTAAGATCTCCTGTATCAACTGACAAAAACTTACAACTTGATTCCATGTGTTGAATAAAAAAAAAAAAAATCCTGAAGAAAGCTGACCTCTTGTCCTGGTACATGTGGTACGCACCCAAGAGCATATTGCTCTGTGTAGCTGCTCTTGTTCTTGTTGTTGAACCTGAGTCAAATGGTGACACTTCTCTTTTTTCCCAGGACCATTATCAGAACATTATATACAGTATTACCAATCATATTTTAGTAAGCACTAAGCATCAAATTTGTAGTCACTGAGATTTAAATGAGGGAAACAATCTGACTCTGCTAGCTCACCAGGTGATATGGCCCCGTGACCAAGCACCTTTATTTTCAGGGTGTTGTCTTTGACATGTGCTGTTTGGCTTTTTGTTGCTTCTGCCTCTGCCTACAACTGTCCAGTCACCCTGTGATTCCCATCGCTGGACACAGCAGGCAGCACAGTTTAATTCTCCTGCATTCTGTCAGCTGTTGTGTGACTCCTACTTTCTCACTTAGGAAGGACTGATTGCTCTAGAAAACATGATGTGCCAGTGGACCCTTTAAAATGTGGTCAATATTCACCAAGATTATTGTAGCAGTTGTATCATAATGAGATTAATTTAATCTTGGTAGCAGAAGCAGAACAAGGTAGATTATCTGCATCTTTTCAGGCTGGTTAGAATCAGAACGGTTTGGGTTGGAAGGGACCTTAAAGATGACCTAGTTCCAACCCCCCGGCATGGGCATGGACACCTCCCACTAGACCAGGTCGTTCAAAGCCCCATCCAACCTGGTCTCCAATACTTGCAGAGAAGCGGCACCCACAATCTCCCTCAGCAACCTGTTCCAGTCTCACTACCCTCACAGTAAAGATTTTTTTTCCCAGTGACTAACCTAAATCTCCCCTCTTTCAGTTTAAAACCATTTACCCCTTGTCCTGTCACTCTATGCCTTTGTGAAAAGCCCCTCCCCAGCTTTCCTGTAGCCCCATCAGGTACTGGAAGGCCACTATAAGGTCTCTGAGGAGCCTTCTTTTCTCCAGGCTGAACATCCCCAACTCTCTCAGCCTGTCTTCATAGCAGAGGTGCTCCAGCCCTCTGATCATCTTCATAGCCCTAGGAGCAATCTAGCTAAAATTACTGAAATTCAGTATTTCTATGGTGGTTTTAAAACTCTTTTAAAACTCTTTCCCATAGTTGTTGAGAAGAATTCACATAATAAATGCCTTCCTGAATCATTGTAGCTTGATGCCTCAGTTCAGAGAAAGGACAGAAGAGCAATACAGGAAAGGAACCAAAAGGGCCCCCAACATGCCTTCTCCATTTATTGTGAGGGACTACTCAGCTTGGCTTGGGGACTTAAGGCGAGGCTTGTGAGACATAAGGCAGAGACTAGAAGAACACCCACAGCTGCAGCTACATTTGCATCTCTTTACCTGCGGGGAAATGACCTGATGATTCCGGCCAGTGCAATAAAATCTCCTGCTGTTCTGTCCTATCTGCTAGTACTTAAGTTTTTGTTACCATTTGAATTCTGCCACAGTAGGAATCTGCTCATGCTTCATATTATTCTTGTGTCAGCCATGGTTACCAGAACATTGATCTCCTAAGTTTTTTTTACAAGCCATAATTTATTTTAAAAAATAAAATGCATTTTAGATTATTTTTAAACAAAAACAAACCTGTGAGCATGTGAGTAGCAGCAACTATAGCAGAGCAAGCTGTTTTATTTTCCTCATCCAGAGTCTCATGCAGTGCAATTTTTCATTTTCACATCCTTGTGCTGTTCAAAACACCAGTTTATGGCACAGCTTATAGGGCTTACAAACACACTTTCCTTCAGAGTCTGGCGTGTATTCTCCTGAGGGTCTCAGACAATTACAGTAAAAAATAGAAGCATCAATTGCAATCTTTTCCCACAGCATGGTGTTACTCCTGCTGACGTTTTAATTTGTCTGGAGACTGTACACATCAGCAGTTTTTCAAAATTACATTATAAACTGATATTTCATTTGGCCTAAAATTCAGCTTATTTTCTTGTTGTACCAAGGTTTTGCAGATGCTGAAATCTGTGTGGTTCCCAAGATCGTGGGCAAAGGGGCTTGGGATCTAAGGATTCAAGAGTTGCCCAGATTGGTAATTATGGAAGCTTGTGAGGCCAGGGAAGCAGCAAGGAGCTAAGGACCTTCCTCTGCACATAACACTACCATCTTGCAGAGGAAGCAGAAGAGCATTAGGGTTAGATACAAGACACTTCTATATCCTGGTGTATGGGATAAGAGAACCAGGATGGAAACTAGTGGAAGAAAGCATGGAAAAAAATCTCCCACCTGTATCTCCAGACAGGTTGTCTTTGCTATCTTGTCTAAGCCAAATTTTTCAAAGCCATTTCCCATTCCCAGGAAAATCAATGGGATTTTTACTCTACTTGCAATGACAGAAAGACTGCTTGAAACAACACCCATTCAAATCAGTTGGGAAATCTGAATTTACATAAATTTGCATTAGATTGCACCTTCACATTTGCTTTTAATAAAACAAAGAATACTTCTTCTACTGAAACTGGACATAGTTTATCAAATAAATCTAAAAACCATAGTCTAAACAAACCACTATATAATACAAGGTAATAACAGTGATTCTAAGCAGGACCTGAAGAAAGCTACATCATGCAATATAATCATAAAGAGCTACACTGTTGATTTTCCTCAAGGCATTTTTCTGAGGCACTCTGTCTTCTGTGTGGTTTTCAAAAAGTTTTACATAGCAATATTGAAAGGTTCCACAGGTTAATATATCACTGAGAAGTGGTAAGACTAGCTTTCCTGATACCGAGTATTTGACTACAGCAACTAGATATTTAAGGCTATCACTGTTAATGGAGAGAATATAAAAATAAGGATTTCCTTATATGATATATAAAAATCAAAGATTACATTCAGCTAGATCAAGAAGAAAGCACCATTTCAAGGGAACACACTTTGAAACAGAACAAAAAGACCAAGACTTGCTGTAAATTACTTTTAAATAGGAAAAAACAACCCTTCTTACTTCCTTAACTCTTACCTCCTGTTCAATGCCTTCAAAATATTTCTGTATAACCTTGTAAGTAAATTTTACAATGCTGACAAAATGGGAATTTTGCTAATTGCATCTGGCCTCCTTCTTGGTAATCATAATACAGAGATAAATTAATTGCAGTATGATGTATTGTCATGCTTGTGTATTTCTTAGTTACCTACATAATAATAGCAAGGTTTAAGAGATACAGGATTCTAAATTAGAAAGACAGATCAACTAATCAAATCCTATTTCAAACTAATCAATATTTGATATTGCAGGATCAAGAAAAAGCCCTGTTCTTAACCACACACCTGTTTTTCAGTTACTGCAGTGAAGAAAGACATTCTGATCTTTACAGGCAATCTGCTTACTCTTTGATGCAAAAGACTTAAATAGCCCTATTTTATGTTATTTTATAAACATAATAGGAAATAATTAGATCTACATCAATAATTCATCCACAGTATTTGATTGTTGGAAACAAACAAACTGGACAATCCTTTTACCCTGAAATCACAGAATGACTGACACCAGCATGTACAACAGGAGAAGAGAAAGCATTCTATTATCTTGATAAATTATGTCAAGGACACACACCATATGATGTTCAATGATAAACAGAAGTTGAAAAAAAAAAAAAAGGGAGAGGAAGGCAATGAGTCTTCACCTAAGGGTGCTTCTGTAACATTTAGCAGAACAGCTCAATGGCTGAGAATGAGTATTCCACTACAGTACTAAATATATTGTGAAGTTAATAAGATTTTAAATTCGTAAATCAAAGTTTCTTCATACAATATAGACAAAATCCTGAACCTATGGAAATCAACAGCAAAATAACCATTTCCTTCATTATGATAAAAAGTTCCCTCAATTTCTACAATGATTTAATAATTAAAGCTTTTGATAGTACCAAAAACTTTAGTGGTATCATCTTTTAAACTCACATATCTGACTTTCCTCGTGGGTTCTGTGACTCCTGGTACAGTATGGGCTTCACATGTAGGCAGCTGTACAGTAAAGCTGATGACTGGAAAGTTGGAGGAGGTGGAACGTCTCAGAATTATTTGGTAACGATCAGTTTGATAAACACAAGTTTTCTGAAAGAACAGTACCTCCTACAACAAAATTAAGACTTCAGATGTCTATTAGAAACACATGAAAAATTCTACTAGAAATAGAGGTAAATTTTCTGTTTGTAATTTTATTAACAAATTTATGTAAGGTTCAATATGCAAGACAGGCCCAGGGACAAGGTTCTGTATGCACCTCCATATCTATGTCTTTGTCTTATTCCACAGCCTTCAATGTCTAAGAAAACTGTTCCTTGATCTTTTAGATACCTTGTTCTAAGGCATCTCTTCTGCAATGCTTATGGAAGCTTGTGAGTTTACACTTGTGTCAATGCTTAAATAAATGCTCAAATGTGATCTTGCTGTAACTCATTTATCCTTATCATGTTCTCTCCTTGCTGTTTATTAGCTCCATTTGTTATGTTGCATTTAAAATTAGATTGGGAGATGTTTGGGGAAGGAATCATTAGCAAGTTGCAATCAGAGCTCTAATTAATGTTGCTACTGGAAGGTACTGAGGAAGCCATAGCTGAGTGAACAGATGTACTCATTTTTAACAGGGGAAGTCATGTCATAGTAAATTACTGCTCTGTTTTCTACAATATGGGCCCGCTGAAGGACTTGCAGGTAAAAAGTGGAAACAGAACTGAAACTGAAAAGGCATGACAAATATGACATACGAAAAGCAGACACTTTATGCTGCTGCTCAGACACTGCACACTGCTGCAGACTGTAAACAGACCCAAGACTTCTTCCACTGGTTACCAACAAAGTAGCAGAAAGGCAGAGTTTCTTGAAAAGATAAACAAGGTGCTGACAGGAAAAGGTACAAGAGAAAGGAAGAGTTTATTACCTGGCAACATTAAAGAATCACTGTAGCTTTTTCTGGGGGCAAGATAATTTACCAGAAGGGCCACTAATAGCCTAAAAAGCCAAATTTCTGCTTCCTAGA
This sequence comes from Apus apus, assembly GCF_020740795.1. Classification (NCBI taxonomy): domain Eukaryota; kingdom Metazoa; phylum Chordata; class Aves; order Apodiformes; family Apodidae; genus Apus; species Apus apus. Next base: position 23,844,284 of record NC_067282.1, read on the forward strand.
AGAAATAGTCTGCTCTGGCTCAGTGGAAGAATGACAGAAAAGATATAGAAGCTAATTAAGAGCTTACAAAGCTAAGCAGGAAGCTTACAATGACAAAGGAGACTAGGTCCGTAGGCCCTGAATAAATACATATGACTTGATCCTGTCTGAACTAAATCCCCACATAAAGCAATGGTAAAAAATGAACAGTTCAAGCTGCAGACAGACACCATATATCTGAGGTCACTAAACACATGCAGTGATGGAGATGAGACCTTAGATAAATGTGGGAGGTCACAGCAGCTGGACCAGACTACTCTAGTTCAGTATCATGTCTGTCACAGCAACCAAGGATGCACAGGACAGAGTAGAAAAGCAGAGTAGAAAAGCAGAGCAAATAGTGAGAGTTTCCCTGGAAATCTCCCCAGCCTTCAACAGTTGTGGTCTATGAGCTCTCAAAGCCAGACGTAGCTTCCACAATTTTAGTGAGTTTATGTGGCCTCATCCTTGAACTCATGCAAAGTTTTAGCCTGCACAGTATCCTGTGGCAAGGACTTCTAGAGTGTAACTATGCCCTGAATGAAGAATCACATTCTTCTCCTTGTTTTGAACCTGTCAAGTGCTACTTTGAGTTCATGCCCCTTAGTTCCCACAAGCAACACAAACAATCAGTCTCCTGCTCTCAAGGTTTTTCAGGAGGCAGTCAGCATGACTGGTTACTGAATACTGATGCTAGGACCAGGAAGTCATACAACACTAATTCCTCTTTATTCTGGTGAGTGAGAAAGGCCAAGGAATGCATGTCAGCACTGTATCACTGATCATCTATACTACCCAAGACTAAGCACGCTCCTTGGCACAATTCTGGCCCATTCTCACTAATGCTTTCTAAGCCAATGCCAAGGTGTGCTTTGGAGAACAGCACATGCTAGGGATTGTGTCTAACAGGCAGCATGGAGAAGACTGCACCACATCTGGACTCTTCCTCCAGCACTACCCTAGCAGGCCCTTCATCCTCCAATGCATGCCATGACCCAGGATATGTCATACCTATGTTCAGTGTTGTGCTACGAAAACTTCACTCTGGTGGGATGCAGCTCAACTCTCACATTACATCAGACACTCAAGATGGAAAAAAAACACATTTAAAAAAAGTTATTATGTCTTAGACAGTCCCCCTGGGGACCAGAGGAGATTGAGGGCCAAGTGCATAGGCTAGACACATCAAAGTCTGTGTCACGCAGTCTCAGGCCCAGAGGATGGTCCCTAAGGCTGGTTTGACTTAGTAGCACACATATAACCTCAGTTTACATCTATACTAATATACCACACAGGGCCAGAGCTCATATCATTAAACAGTTTATGTGATCCTTGGCATGATTTTGGCTTGGGCCAATGAATACTCACTCAGAGGGAAGCCTGGGGAAGAGCAAAGGTCAGGAGCTATTCTTAATAGGCCCCACAGATGGGACCAAACATTTTGGTGTCTTCCTCCATAACCTTTGGTGACAGCTAGTCTCATTACCAGAGACTACCTGAGAATGGTCATTCTCTGGTTTCATTTGCTAGTATAGGTGTTCATTGTGATCAGCAAGTAAAAGTACAGAGAACATAGCAGAAAAAGAGCAGGTTCTAGAAAGGAAAACTTTGTAGGAAGCAGAAAAAGTGATGATCTGTGCTCATATACTTTGAGTGCAGCTCATAGCCACAGGATTCTTGTAAACAACTGCCTTAATGAAGAGACATTTAGAAAAAAAGAGGTCCCTTACCACCCAGATCAGAAACTATGAAATAGAGGCCATTTACAGAACTCTCAAGAGTGGTCTTAGGTCTTGTTGAGGACAAGGCAGCAAAAATAGCCCTAATGCATCATTCTGACAATACAGCTCCATAAGATTTTAAACTGATTGATACTGGCACAAGTAAGGTCTTGCCAACCCTTTACACCCAACAAGAGAAGAGTCTTGTCATGAATACAGCAAATTAGTCCTATGAACTCAGTCTTACTTGTACTAAAGTTTAAAAAGAAGCTTTCACATCACTGAAGATAAGTTCTTCTCTTCACTGTATGCAAATGTAATTTCAGACAGATACCTGAAGAAGTGGAAGGACAAAATAGATGAAGAGAACCAATGCAAAACAGTTAACCTAGTTTTGTTTGGTTCATACACCCTGCATTACTATTAATCCAGATTACAGAAAACTGTTTCCTTCTCAGCAAGCAGATTCCACCTACTTACAGACAAACGGGGCTGGCCTCAGATGAGCTAGTACATCTGAGAAAACCTTCAGTGAGTTTACTGACCTACTGAAACATCAAAACTTCAAAGATTAGCAAACTTTACTGAAACTAAACTTTGAATTTACATTGAATTTAGGATGAAAGCTCTTCTGAAAATGAAGAGTCTCAGGAGAAACTTCAACTCAAACAAAATTGTAATTGATTCAACAAAAATGTACTTCCTCTACAAGGGAAAAGACAAATTAAGGGACATGAGCATGACTGCTTCAGCCCAAATAAAAGAGATCCTACAACATAATTAGATTATTTTATAGGAGATAAAATTATGGTAGCCAAGCTCTGAAATATTAGTGGGTTCACAAAACACAATATGTGCTATGGAAGCTTTGAGTCTCAGTAAATGTATGAAAACCGTGACTGGGAACAACCAGTGTGTTCTGCCAATGACACAGCATAGGTACAGGATTGGGTTACAGGCTCTAGCAACTTTCTTCATAGGTTTTTTATGTCCCACATTTATTTCCATCTTTGGAAATATACCAAGATGTGTTCTGAGGTGTCTGAATTTCATGTATTAATATTCTATGAGTTAAAAAGCAATGGGCAATTCATCATCTGGAGGACATGTTAAAAAAAAAAAAAGGAAGTTATCAAATGTTAGAAATCTAGAACACACCTATTACCTTAGCCACATTAGCTAGAATACTACAGGCAGAGCTAGCTAGGTATTTTTTAATGCAACTTCTTTCCTGTACATTCATCTAACCTTATGCAAAAATGCATTATTTTTCATTGTAAAAATCAATTAAAAAATTCTAGTTCAAGTCTGTGAGAATGGAAGCAGACCCCCCACATTTCAAAACAATCCATAGTTGTTCATCAGCAATGTCTATCCTTGCCCAGAAAGAGACAAAAAGCACCATATGTCAACATCATCACAGAATTAATTCCTAATTGTGGGTCAAGCACCAGTATTTGTTCACATATTTAAGTATCTGACAACATGTTATTCTTTAAAGAGCTTCATGATTTGTCTCCATAAGGAACTTCTGTGTTTTATTTAGAATATATCCAGAAAATAAAGTTGAATATTTCTTAATTTACAGAGTTGTTTTCAGAACACCTATAATTCAAGTCTGCAATCCTAAGCGGACAAGAGCTTCCTTTGTTCCAGTTACTCCCTTATTGCAAAATACAGGCTGATGGCAACTGATGAACACGGCTGTATCTTTCAGTCAGTGACCTTATAAATCTCAGGGGGAAAGACCTAAATTACAAATGAAAATAGCCTATGGTTTTTATCAAAACCTATGGTACAAAATGGGCATGTATTCAGCATAGCTGTAGTTCATCTGAAGAATGGATCTGTAACCACACATGTGCCCTGACTGATGTTTGAATTTATGTTCAGAATGTTTAAAAAATTTCAACTGTCTCGTTATGTTTTTCTGTCATGATTAACTGTGCTCCTGTAAATCCTGCTTAAATGTGAAGCTGGACGGTTCTTAACGGTAGGGAAAAAATGTCATAGGTTTGCACAGTTATGTACTGTTGAGGCCACAGAGGCCTAAGAGCAACAAAACATATCTCCTTTTCTTCTAGTACTGTAGGCACACTGCAGACTAGGGGAGCTGAGCAGGGTCTGGCCTTTAGCAGCAGGAGTTGGAACATGACCAAGTATTGATCAAATCAGATCATTTTATAATACTGCAAAGTGTCCTGAGTGCATAAAAAGTTGATACTTTTGCCTTTTTTTTCTTTTTAACAAAAAACCCCCATCTATTTCTTTTCATCTTTCCATTTCCTTAGTAAAGGGGTTGGCTTCATCTTTTCCAGGTAGACAAATGTACAAAAGCTTTTGCAGTAATGACTGACGGACAGAATGTATCCTCCAACTACAGGCTTTCCCTGAAGCCTTTTCCAGAAAACACCTTTGGTGGTTGCAAAAACATATATTCTTATAGGGTTTTAGTTTGCCTCTTCCTTGCATGGAAAACTTCTATGATTATTTAATTAATTTTCCAGACTAAATAAAAGTTTTTTTTAAGATAAACCACTAGACTCTTGAAGAACTAGAATTTCTTGCTTTCACATCTCTTACAAAGCAGCAGTTCCTTCCATGCTGCCAGTCTATGTGGGATATATTTATTTTAGATTTTTATTTGGCTATCACCATTAATGTTATTCTTTCTACTGTCACATTCAATCTGTTTGACATCAGCATGTCACCAATAGAGCAGATGTCACTTTATTATGGTTGCCTTTTCTTCTTATTTTTCCATTGTAATTAGTGATCTGGTCTTTCCTGATGCGCTACAATTTACTTGCAGCAATAAAGGCACTCTGACGGGGACAGGGTGACATAACCTAGAGTGACAGCCAACAGAGTGGCAATAATCTACTAAAAGATTTGAAACTGAAAAGAAAAACCTATCTTGCCCAGCTAAGCAGCCTGAAGGATCAAAGGATGCCAAGCAATCTTCCATCTGAAAAACACCAACTGTACAGCAAAATGGTACTTGGACTTGTTAATGGCTTCTTGGATTGCTAGCAACAAACATGCTGTAAAGATATTAACAGGAGGAGGTCATTATATTTACAAGGTCAGTATAATAATGCTCTATTTGCTCTAGTGCTGCTTCAATAATCAGTTTAAAACTGGTTAAAACATATATGTATATATTTATACATATATTTAAACACTGGACCCAGGTCTTGTAATTTTACTTCAATTTGCGTATAAGATGGAGGTTCTTTTACAGTCCCTGACACTGTGTCACTTCATAGCATGGCTGCTGGCTGCAAGAGGCTCAAAATGCCATTTGTAGTTAAAAACTTTATTTTCAGATACATTGTCCAGTTTATTCATGCAGACAAGTCATTTTACTTTCTGACCTTTCTGCAGGACTGAACAAAACGAGTGCAGATGTATTTTAACATCCTTATATTCGAGTGAATTGTGACTGCAGCTGAAATTGCCAGAGTCCCCTGAACTGTTCACATTAATTTCCTTGCAATACACTTGGCCAAACCATTCCATTTTAGATATTTACTTGTTTTTGTTTAGATTTATAGTGAAGCTAAAAAATTAACGACGTAGAAAATCAAAGTCTTCTAGAGCACTTTAATCAGATATATAAAGTACTACAACTGCAATGCTTCATACAGGCCCAGGTTTTAGAATGATAAGATTTTTACTTAACAAACTAATTGTGTTCAGCTGTGTAATTACTTCTTACGGCAAGGAATAACTTAACTGAAAGGCTAAGTGTAAGCCCATGCTTAAATGCATTGCTGAAGCAGGGAATAATTCCCAACATTTTCTCCTTGGGATAACAAGAAATCCTACGGAAGTTTAATGACCTAACAGCAAAAAGAGCTCAGGGCTCTTTCAGAGATGCTACATGTCCTCGCTCCTCCTTGATCTCTTAGGGAGCTGGACTACCTGCTTAAGTCTGACCTCATCCCAAAAGGGTTTGTTTTCACTGGTGCTTTTGAAAGCCTGGAATATCTGCCAGAGGACACGCTGGAAGCTGGCACATGTTAATAAAATCAGTATCTCTTAGAGTCTGGAAAGACTGAGTAGGTTATAACGTGTCATCACAGAAGTTGCAGTTAAGTTAAGCATGACACTGACAGACACAAGGAGAGCAGCACATCACTCAGAAATTACTAAAAAGCCAGATAAATGAGCAAAGGATCTGAAAAGCTTAAAAAGGCCAGCCATAAATACAGCTAACCAAAGAGAATACCAAAGGAATTAATGGTTAAATACAGAGGTTACTCTTGAAAAACAGCAGGTGCTGAGTGGAGAAAGCAGCCACGCAGGAGTAACTGTACAGCCACAAAATGTAAATCTAGAAAATGGCAGAGGAATAGGTCACTGTGGTGCTGACTGGAACAAAGGGGGTCAAAAAGGGTAAGCACTGGGCAGGATATTGCTACTGCAGTTTCACAGACTCCAGCATGCACAAAGGCAGTTCTGACAAAGCCATACAAGGTGAATTTGCTAATTCATGACAATATGCATTCATGAGTGTCTATGAGAGTAATGTAACTAGTTTGGATAAACAGGCAATGTGGTACTAAGGGATGTGCTAGCTCCTTGCCCTCACAAGGTTTATGTGATCTTTATGAGTAACTTGAATGTCTAGACTGATTAAGCTATTACCTGCATGACTTTCTGACTGTGAAAAAATGTGAACACAGAGCTGAGAGACTATCAACAGTCACAGTTGTATTTTTTTCACAGAAATTATGTAAGTAAATACATTAGGCTCACAAGTTTTAACCTATTAATGTGTATGTTTTACTCCTTCAAGAAATTATTTTTCTACTTTCAAATAATATAACTTGTGCAGGATGTCTCATTCATCTGGGCTATTACACGAATGAAAAATGCAGTTTTCTATTATTTACATACTCCACGTCTAATTCTGATGCGTAAGACTATGAGCAACCCACTATGCAGCCGCCAGTCTGCGAGGACACCAAGACAAAGAACCTAAGCACCTTGTGCTCCCTTGACACACAGCCTGACACACAAATCCTCCCGCTGCACTGGGGGTAAACCTCAAACCCCCCGCGCGGGCAGGAGGGGCCCCGGGGCGGGGCGGGGCGCCGGGCCCCCCCGGGCAGCCGCGGCGGCGCCGGAGCAGCGCGCTTCCGCTCCCGCCGCGGACCCTGCCGAAGCGTGGCCCTCGGCGGCTGCCGTAGCAGCCCCTTCTGCCGCCGCCGCGGGCCGGGCCCGCGCTTGGGGAGCGCCATGAGCCTGTGGGCGGACAAGCACCGGCCCGCGGCGCTGGCCAGGCTGGACTATCACCGCGGGCAGGCGGCCCGGCTCCGGAACCTGGTGAGGGGCGCCCGGGACCGCCCCGACCCGCCCCGCGCCGCTCGGCGGCTTCCCCGGCGGGCTCTGCAGGCTGCGGCCTTCAGCCGTGGCCACCGCCTGAGGCCGGCCCGGCACCGGGCCCCTCTCCTCCCCCCAGCGGGGATCCCCCGGGGCTCCGCGGCACAGCAGGCGCTCCTGCGAGGCCGGGATTGGGAGTTTCCCTTCGGTGCGGGCCCTCGCCTTCGGAGGAGCCTCCCTGCCGGTCGCTGCGTGTCCCGGCGGGCACCGCGTCCCGCTCTGAGGAGAAGGCTGCGAGTGAATAAAAGGGGCGACTTTATCGGGCGTGCTGCGCCTGTGCTTCAGCTGGCTTTGGCTGGGAATGGTCACTGACTCTGAGAACAGGGCTTACGGCCTTTGCTTAACTTTAGGTGAAGTTTTAGGGGGAGCACCTGGGAATAAAGCTCAGGACAGTAGTTGCTTGGGTGTTAAAAGCTCCTTGCCGGGTGTGCTGAATTCTTTTCACTAGACTGATTCTGTGTTTTTCTGTGACCGTTTTACCAAACTGATGTTAATTCTGACTCTGGGGTTTGGCCACCTGTTTTCCAAGTCATCCTTTTTAGTTTCTCAAGAAACAAACTCCGTTTATATACGGACTGTTACTTGTCTGCCTCGATTCAAGGCTCACGAATGGAACAACACATTTCTTGCATGGGTACACACATGTGCTTTGAGCTTCGTTTTAATCCTCTTTACTCTGTGTTTATTGTAGCCGTCATTCTAGAAACTCTGGAAAGTATTTAAATGCTGGGGTGATGTTTTGGTGGTTGTGAGAGGTTTGGGGTCTTTGTGATTTATTAGAGAGGTGAAGTGGTTGGAGTTATATGAGTTGCAGGTGATCTTCAGAAAAATGGGATGTTCTATAGGAAATACAGCTGCAGGAAAGGAACTCAGCAGTTGTAATTCTATGTACTATGTTGTGACTGGGCTGGAAAAGTTACTTCATGCAAACTTGGAAGGATGGCTACTCTTCTAAAAGGAAAATAGCAAACTAATAGCTAACTGTAATCATCTTGCTTTGTGTTCAGGTTCAGTGTGGTGACTTCCCTCATCTCTTGGTGTATGGACCATCAGGAGCTGGAAAAAAGACAAGAATAATGTGTTTATTAAGGGAATTATATGGTCCAGGAGTGGAAAAACTGAGGATTGAGCATCAGAGTATAACGGTAAAAATTCAGTAAATCTCAAATCCTGCAAAGTATTGTGGCTGTTTACTTACAGATATATTTCTGTTGTGACACCTCAATATTTATTTGCATTTTAATTTATTTTTTTCGCTTGGTATCTGCAAGGTTTTTTGTGCAATTAGTCAGGCTAGTTTAGTTGAACAACTAAACAAATGCTTTTTCTTGAACAGAGATTTGAGTTCCTTAGGTCTTCCTGGGTGTGAGGAGGTGAGGATTTTTTGTTATTTTCTTTGGTTTTAGTTTTTGGTTTGTTGTTTGTTTTTGGGTTTTTGTGGGTGGGTTTTGTTGGTTTCGTTTTTCTTCTTTTTTTTTTTTTTTAATTTATAGTTTGGTTTCGACAATAGCATATGTTTTAAAAGACTAGCTCTCAATTAGATGTATAGAATTTAATTTGTCAGGAAAAGTAACCTTTTCTAAAAAACTATTAGTGCTGCTTTTCTCATATATGAAATGTCTAACTTGTTTTCTTATTCCCGTAATGACAATTTCAGCATTAGGAAAAAAAAAAACCCAACACACAAATCCTATCTGTCTTCACCTTAAGCATTTAATTTATCTTTTTTTCAGAGGTTATATTATCCATTCAAAATCCTCCCTATGGTTAAACCTATGGAAGGTTTAACCAGCAAGGGGTTTATCAAGCTTTATTGATAAGTAGGTTATTTAATGCTTGCTTTTTAATTCTCAGTAGTGGAACAAATATAATAATGGTATTGGATGATAGAAATATAGGGTACATTTAACTGTTCAGACCCAAATTTATAGGTCAGAGAATACTAGTGTTTTCTTTACACCAAGTATGGTCTTGAATTGAGAAGTGAACAGGCTCTTCAGGCTGGTCCACAGGTTTTACCTACATTACTTTGGAGGGACAAGGTATCATTTATTTTGAACAGCTGATTCCAATAATAAGATTTCTTGTTAAGAGACTCAGTCACTGCAGTAATATGTCCTAAGTGTTGCTATAATAATTACTGTTGTTATTCTACAGGCTGAATGATGTGTCGGTACTTGTTTTGTCCCTTGGGGATGGGGTTAGGGGATAGGAGATGCATAAGTCTAATGTCTCAGCAGTTTTCTAATCACTGAGGCTTTTGGTTTGCTGGCTATCTAATCAGTTGTAATCTGTGAGACAAAATTACATCAGATTTTTTGAATACTCTTGCTGCAATTTAATATGCTTACTTTCTACATAGGCACCTTCTAAAAAGAAAATTGAAATTAGCACCATTGCAAGTAATTATCACCTTGAAGTTAACCCAAGGTAAGTGTACAGTAAAAATGTCCCACTTCAAATATAAGCTGCTGGTCGTATTGCAAGTGGATTCAACCTGGGTACATAACGGCCTGATTGTGCATTTTATTGCCTCAGTAAATTAGATAATGGTTTGTGGATTTGAACTGCAAATGGGAACAGGGAGGGGATTTTTAACTGAACTGCTCTAAATTAATAAAAATTTGGATTGCTGTTTACTTAAAAGGCAGTAATGTTCTGCTTAACTAGCCACATAAGTATGCTGGTGTTGAGGTTTGGGTAACAAACCATTCTGGATTCTTAGATTTAATGATTTAGATTGAAATTGAGAACTTTTATTGGAACCAAGCCCTCATGTTGTTAGTTCTTTCAGAAATACAAAGTTATTTGAAAGTAAGCAAGGTTTACCCAGTAACTGAAAGAGTTTACAGCATGTGAAAAAACACCACCACAACTTATTGCTAAATCTTGTGTTGCTGTGCATTTTAGAAGCTATTCTCATGTACCTTGTTCCCATTAAAAGCTTATTCTGCAACTAATCACTCTGTGTTGCTGATGTTCTAATAGAGCCCTAATGACCAGATGGTGAACCTGCATGTGCTTGTGCTATAGTCTGGGAAGTTTGATTGAATTATGATATTGTGAAATCATGTTGTGCATCCAGAGTAACATGGAACATGAGAAATGGTTTACAGGGAAAGGAAGTTAACTTCTGGGAAGGACTCTGTAGACGTGGAATTTATTATGGAACTTTATTAGACAGAGCTGTTCTTCTTGCTTTCCAAAGGAGTTATTGTCTGAATTCCAAAACATTGTCTGCTGGTCATTTGACTAACTAGGGTAGATGCTCCAAATTGGATTCTGAGCAAGGGGTTAGAGGAAGAATTAGGAAGCAACAAAAAGTAAACATTTGTGTGGTAACTGCCTTTGTTCATTGTTTTCCTGGAATGTTTGCTGTGGTCACATAATATCACGAATAGTCTTTCATAATGAAATTATAACCCTGGGTTCTTTGTTACTGCAAATAATAATTTTAAGTATTAGGAAACAAATTTAATCATTATCCATTTCCAAAAACTGGCCTAGCTCATAAGTAGAACCAGCTTGTTTTGTTTTGGATTTTTGTCACTGTAATTGATCTTCTCCCATGCTGAAGGACAGATCTCTGCAGTCAAAAGTCAGTGCTGCCTGTTCAGCAGATGGTGAACTGTTGAACTAACATACTTCTGTACATTCTGCTTCCTTCTCCTTGGCAAGGGTGGGGAAGGTCTGGTTGAGTGGTGAATGGAACAGGACAGACAAATGCCCTTTTCATTTTCTTGCTAGTGAATATTGCAGAGCTACTCCTGCCTCTGTGAGTGCAATGGCTGGGGTTGCTAAAGACTGTGGGGGTTTTCCTCTCTTTTTCTTTGCATTTTCAGAAATCTAGCTTGCAACCCCAGTGGTTGTCAAATCTGAGTTAAGGTAGCTGAGCTGCTAACCAGGGGACTGAGAAAGCTGTGCAGTGTTGCTCTAAGGACAAGAGGCAGGAAGGAAATTAGTATTGTCCCATGTTTTCCTGCCTTCTGAGAGGAAAAAAAGTTAGCCATCTGTGCTGTAATAGTATCACAGTATTACTCTTTTACTACTAACTCTTAACTTCTGTTTGTCTGCCATTCAAGTTTATATTAAACCCATAAGATTATTGATAGTGTGCCATGTAATTTTCAGGGGAAAAAAAGCCCTATGCATTACATGAGTCCTTTGTGAGTTAGTCATCCTACTGTGTGGCTAGATTTTATTTTTCTTCCCATAATGGGTAAAAATGTTTGCATTATGTGTCTTTGCCCAAATTGCAAGTAACAAAAGTTTAGATTTCTCATATTGGCAAAACTAAGTTCTATTTTAAAGAATTAATAAAAAATTTGGCAGTGGTTTCAGAACTTTCCAATAGAGTGCTACTAATTTAGCTGTGTCTGTGTAAGCTTTGGGTTATTTTTATTATTGGGAAGGTACATTTCAACAATGTGTGTGTGTTAAGCTTAATACTAACCTCAACAGCTTCTGAATTCTTCCGGCATTCTTGTTTAGTCAGCTGGTCTAGGAGCTGCTTGGGAGGATGTATTTTTTATGCAGTATAAAGTTGTTTTAAAACAAATTCTATTCAAACTCCTGGTACAGTGATGCAGGAAACAATGACCGTGTAGTAATTCAGGAGCTCTTGAAGACAGTAGCACAATCCCAGCAGCTTGAGACAAGTACTCAACGAGATTTTAAAGGTGAGTAAAATCTGCTAAAACCAAAGTACTTTTAAAGGTTGTTTTTCAGATATTTCAGCTGACTGTTTTGTTTGTACCTGTATATTGCGTGAGGACACACATGAACCTTTCCCAGATTAAACCACCTCTTGTTTTTCTTCCACTGTGGAAATATATTGAGTGGTAAATACTCAGTATGAGGTTGTCTCTGGTGTTGGTTCATAGGAAGACAGGGTGTAGTTGAATGACTGTGTCTGGGTAGAGGGAGCTGCATTTTCTGCTGTCCTTCCAAGTCTACCATTGAAATGCCATTTTATCCATAGTGTACATACAGACCCTGGGTAAGAGAATGAAAAAGGCTTTTCTTGAGTTTTCCAAGACACATGCTGGTACAATGGGCTTTTCTTTCTCCATGTGACTAAATGGAATGCAAAATCAGAACTATATAACAAGAGACTGAAGGAGAGAGGAAATCTTGACATAGACAACAGAGCAGAAATTAGTTTTAAATGGTCATGGGTTTAGGACTTTATCTCGTTTTTCTCACTGTTTCTCAGGAAATCTATTTCACTTAAACACTTTTTTGCGTTTCTTTAAAATCCTTTTAAAAAGTTACTGTACTGATTATCAAAATTTCTACACGTACCTGGATTATTTCTTGGCACTGTAGTGTTGCAGGCTCTGCTCTGAAAAAATGGACATTCCAGGAGATGACTGTAGGGTGTGGAGAAGCAAAATACTGTCAAAAAGACGCACAGGTTGTCTTAATCTTTTCCTTCCAGTGGATTTTTTTCTACCTGTATTTTTCTGCTTGTATTATTTATTTTGGTATTATTCCTGTATGTCAGAGTACTCATTTTCTTAGAAAGAATTGATATTAATTTAAAAAAACACCCTATTTTTATTCTTTTTCAGTGGTGCTGTTAACAGAAGTCGACAAACTCACTAAAGATGCTCAGCATGCCTTGCGAAGAACAATGGAGAAGTACATGGCAACCTGCAGGTTAATCCTGTGCTGCAACTCCATGTCAAAAATTATAGGACCTATTCAAAGCAGATGCCTGGCTGTAAGAGTGCCTGCTCCCAGCATTGAGGATGTATGTTGAAACAGAAGCAAAAATAAGTTACTTAAAACTTCTTACTAGCTAAGTTCTTGCTGTGGACCTAGGAGTTATTTTACTTCCACAAAGTGACCTAGTTTTTCTTTGTGGTGGGTGACCTGACAAGCATGTTTTATGACAGGCTGGTCCATCTGTGATCCAGAAATGTTTCAAACAGGAGAACTGGTAGGTGCTAAACTGTTTGCTAAGTGTTGCACTCCCTGCTCTCTCTTTCCTGTCTAGATCTGCCATGTCTTATCCAGTGTGTGTAAGAAAGAAGGCCTGACTCTTCCTCAGGAACTGGCTCAAAGGCTTGCAGAGAAATCTGGCAGGAATCTTCGGAAGGCACTACTTATGTGTGAGTCCTGCAGAGTACAACAGTAAGTCATTGCTAAAAATGAATATAAATTACCCTCTCAGGCACATAAATGAACTTACTTCTGAGGCCTTTTTAGTATAGGTGACAGTTTTGACTTATTATTTTTTTTAATATTATTATGTAGGTATCCTTTTACTGTTGATCAAGAAATTCCTGAGATGGACTGGGAAGTTTATTTGAGAGAAACTGCAAATGCTATCGTTGGTCAACAGACACCACAAAGGTGGGTGAATACACTTGCATGTATCTATACATTATGTTTTTGGTGTAGTAGTCTTAGTCCTAAAAAAACTGTTATATTCAGAATCACAGAATTGCCTTGGTTGTAAAAGACCTTCAAGATCACAGTGTTCAACAGTCAACCTACCACTGACAAGTCCTTAACTAAACCATATCCCTAACCATACCCCTACTATGTCCATAAAACTCTTAAATACCTTCAGTGATGGTGACTCCACCACTGCCCTGGGCAACCTGTTCCAATGCCTAATAACACTTTTAGTGAAGAAATCTTCCTAAGATCCAATATAAACCTCTCCTGGTGCAACTTAAGGCCATTACCTCTTTTTCTATCACTTGTAACTTCGTTGAAAAGCTGGATCCCCTCCCCTTTATAACCTCCTATAAGGTAGCTGTAGAGAGCAGCAAGGTCTCCCCTGAGCCTCCCTTTCTCCAGGCTGAACAACCCCAGCTCCCTCAGCTGCTCCTCGTAAGAAATATGCACCACACCCTTCATCAACTTCATTGCCCCTCTTTGGACATAGTCTAGTAGCTCAATGTCCTTTCTGTCATGAGAGGCCCAGAACTGAACTGGAGGTGCAGCCTCACCAGTGCTGAGTAGAGTGGTAAGATCACCTCCCTGGCCCTGCTGGCCACACTATTCCTGATGCAGGCCAGGATGCCACTGACCCTCGTGGCCACCTGGGCACACTGCTGGCTCATGTTCAGCCAGCTGTCAATCAACACCCCCAGGTCCCTCTCTGCTGGGCAGCTCTCCAGCCACTCTTCCCCAATATGTAATTTTCTGGCGTTTCTACCAGAGCTAGGTAGTACTTTGCAGCCAGACAAAGTGAGCTTTAAAATTGTCAGAGAAGGCTCAGTGAGTTTTGGGAACAGAAACAATTGTTTGGTTTCTCTGCTGCAGCTTTGTCATCAAAAGTGAGTGTAAGCTTAGCTGTATGTTGACCTGTTTTGTCTTTTGTTTTTTCCTTTGGAGGAGGAGGTGTTACATAGGCATCCTGATCCTTCTAGTTTGTTGACACTTTTTTGTATTCTTATATTTAATTTAAGTGCTTGTAGCCTCTGACTTCCTGATACTAAAAGTTAAGAATTGGCAACTTACCCCCTCTTTAAACAATGAAGACAGAAAAACAACTTAAATGAGTTTGACTCAAGTAGTTTTGTGGTGTCTTCTCACTAATCTTAAGCATGAATAATAATTTTGATGTGAAGAGGAATTAAAGGGAGGCAAACCTGAGACAAATTCTAATAGCCTTGTAGCTTCCTGATTAACTGAAACTACTGTCACTAGAGTGTATCTTACTGTTTCAAATAGAGTTTGCATTTAAATTGACTTGTGCAATGCTTTTGGGTTTAATATAACACACAAAACCAAAACTGGAAAAAAACCCCTTTACTTGGGTTGAGTATTTCTTGCAGAATATTTCACAAATAGTGAAACCACAGTATGCTCTAGGGACATAATTCTGATATTTTGTGGTGTCTTTGCAACAGGCTTTTAGAGGTCCGTGGACGGCTCTATGAACTCCTGACACACTGCATTCCTCCTGAGATTATAATGAAGGTAATTCAGCTGCCTAGCTCTTAATGCATTATGAAAGTTAACACTATGACAGTCTTGAGTTTAAAAAAAACACACTGAAACATCACCAATTATCTAAGTATTGATGGAAAGCTGTGTCCTTTTTAAAGAGATGTGAGTGACAAAAAGATACTTTCCTTTTTTGTTTCTTTCCACGAGAGTAACCAAAAGAGTCTTAAGTTATTGCTCTGAAGCAGTAATTAAAGACCTTGTTCCTGTAAACACTGATCCTCAGTCAGTATACTAGACTGTTTAATTAGGTTCATGCCTAAATGTATTTAGGTATGATGGATTTGATGGGAGGCAGGAAGATTCTGTTCTCTAATTTGGACAATATAAATATCTTGTTTATTTTTGTTGCAGGCTTCCTTGTTCCCCCCTCTATTGAATGGTTTACTAAAACTTGTTCTGTGATCACAGAACAGCAGTGTCACAGCTGAGTAAAAACAAAGGAAAACATGCCTTGTATCCCTGAAGACTCCTTAGGCAAATTTCTGTATTGAAGTGTAGACATTTTATGGGCTAATTTTGATATGGTTTGTTTTCTGTTGTAAATGTTTTGTTGTTATAGGTTGCATATTCCCCGTGGCCTAGTGGAGAGGTTTGCTGAAGGATGTTAGACCAGTAGATCTCTTCAAAGACAGAAATCATGTTGGGAGAAAAATGCAACTGAGACATGCATGTTTTTTATTTTAGGCAGGCTGAAAGCATGCCTAAAAACAACTAGAGCAGAACAAAGATTAAAACTCTTGTTTGCAACTTATCTTAGGTAGACTTTGCCATCAGACAAAATTACAAGACAATAAATTTTTCTTCACATTGATTGGTTTCTGTTTCTGACAGGTTGATTTAACCTTCCTTTCCTACGGTAGGTTAGTGGATCCTACTTTTCCCTGTTTGAGGACTGTTGCAGGCCAAGGGTGGATGTTCTCTACCCACTCCCTCATCATAAACTTGAAATGATCTAGAGATACTTCTCACTTAATCCTGACCTTTATAATAGAGATGGATTAGCAATGATTTTACTGCTGTCTTGGATCTCTAATAATGCATTTTTGATTTTGTAATGACTGAAGCATTGTTGTAAAGTATCTTGTGTATGTCTACATAAATATAAAGTAGTACTTAAGTTTTAAACAAACCCTTTCTTTGTTATTTATTAATGTTGTTTCTCTTTGTGCTCAATAATGTTGAGATAGGAAGTAAGTGATTTTAATACACTTGGTATCTTGGTAAAGGTTCTCCCCAGGGCCATATGCCTGCATGCAGTAGAGGTTTAAGTATTTGGAGAGTAGGTTAATTTATTTTCTTTATTTAAGGCATAAGTAGCTCCAATATGTGATTTTTTTTTTTTTTTTTTCCCCATCAAAGAACACAATAGGTAACATCCATTTTGACATGATGAGTTTATCTTGAAAGAAAGTTCTGAAGAGACATGGTTCTGTGAACCTAGTTCTATCATATTGGTGTGATGTTTCTTGAATGTCTGTTCTGTTGGATTCATGACCGAACTATTGGTCATAGCTTGGCTATTTTCAGAGAAGTGAGGTTATCCTCTTAACAAAAAAAACCCTAATTTTTCAAATACTGTGTTTTTTTTTTTTTTCATTTTAGGGCCTCCTGACAGAACTTCTAAATAACTGTGATGGACAACTGAAAGGAGAAGTTGCACAGATGGCAGCCTTCTATGAACACCGCCTGCAACTGGGCAGCAAAGCCATTTATCATCTGGAAGCATTTGTAGCAAAGTTTATGGCAATTTACAAGAAGTTTATGGAGGAGGGGCTAGATGAAATGATCTTCTAACTCTGAAGCCCGAAGTCATACATGGAATGTTAGGTCATTCTGCCAGTAATATTGCAAATGTTGTCTGCTTGTCCATGCTTGATATGAGTCTAGTTCAAAGTCAGGTATTCTATTTTGCTATTAATAAAAACCACAGTGAACTAAAGAACAATGTTTGATCAGTTTTAAAACCAGATGGATTGTTTATGACTGCCACAAATCCAGCTTTAGATCCATACAAAATACAGTAATAGCCTTTCAGAAAGACAAGAAGTTGCCTTGGAAGAGGAATAGAATCATAGTTGCTTTGCAGTAGTTGTAAGCTGGCATTAAGAAGAGAGCATGGATGCTGCATGCTTGCTTCTTGGTTGTTCATGGGCAAGGCTGTTTGTGAAACATGTTTTTTTCCATGTTGTGTTTAAGTTCCATGTTGAGTGGGTGTGTTCTGCCTTCTGATTTGCGTATCTTGCTGTTTGTTTGCCTTATTTTATTTTAGCCACACTCTTCTGTCAAATACTGACATTAAAACCATTAAACTAGTCAGCTATAGTGGAAATGAGTACTTAAGTCCATTACGAAGAAGAGCGTAAGTGGTAGAGGGGGCATAATTACTGCACAAATTGCTCGCTCTTTCAGGAGCCTGGTCTTACCTACTGAGGGTGATGAAGCAAAACTGCAAGTTCAGAGGATGATGAAACACTTCTCCCCACCCCCCTTCAAAAATACAAAACTCCCAAAACCGACAGCCAACCCCAAAAACTTATGTGGGAGAAGAGGAATGTATGTAGGCAAATAAGGTTGAAATGCAGAGGAACAGTATTGATGCAGTGTGGAGAGGAATGAGCTGGATGGTAGGTTGGAGGAGGCAGAGGAGCAGCTTGCTGTTTGTTTCAAAAATCTCAGCAGCTTCTCCTAGGAAACTGAAACCCCAACATAAATCTCTCTGTAGGTGTTCTCACTGCCTCTTCTTGAAATTTCATTTTTATGTTCTACCTGGGATGAATCAAGAGTAGTCAAGGATGGAAAAATGGGATAATGACGAGGGATTGCTGACAGCGGAAATGGGTATCACTGTTCCCAAAAGTCAGCATTTCCACCTGCTGATCCTGCTCTTTGTCTCCCAAAGTCCCCCACACAAATTTAAATACATAAGCACATTATTTCATAAATCTCTGCACAGATTTTTCCTTCCTACAGTATTTTTAAGGCAATTTTGCCTTAGTATCCATAACAGGATCCCTAGCAAAGTGGTTATGACACCAAAACTGTTGGAGTTCAAGGAGCGTGTGGACAATGCTCTTAGTCATATGGCTTAGTTTTAGAAAAAAAAACCAGGGAAAAACAGGGAGTTGAACTCAATGATCCTTGCCTTCCAACTTGAGAGGTTCTGTGATAATGATCAGTAAGTGGTGTGCTTTTTTTGGAAACATCTGAAGGGCTGGTAGCCACTTTGAATGCTGCTTCCCCTCCCCTCTGGGGTAGCTGTAGCACTTGCTTAGAGACAATGTGGCGCAGAACCAAGTTCCTGGGCTGCCCTGGAGGAAGCAGGGACCAGTAACCCCCATCCCTCATGCTGTGCCCTGACAAATAGGACTGATGGGAATGTTTGAGCAGGTAGCTCTTGGAAACAAAAAGGAAAAAGGAGGTTTCTGCTAATTTTTTCCCCTCCTACAGCCACCATGGAACCTTTTATGAGAAAAGCAGAACCTTAGCCTGGTAAGCGAGGGTCTCCTGGGGTGGGTCTGGATGCCTCCCCAGCCTGGATGCACAGTCCAGCAGCAGTGCTGTGATGGACCTACGTTGAGCACCTCACGCCTGCTTCACAGATCAAGTGGGTGAGACAGTGTAGGTAGACTTTTAAACACTGAATAGCACCGAAGCAACCTCAAGATGATCTATTTCTTCTGCTGATTTCACCTTTGGAGACCTGCTTAGAGTTGCTCCTGAATTGCATGCTGAGAGGATTATCCTTGCTTTCATCCAGTGTCACCTCCTGCCAGTTCCCAGTGAAAAATCCAAGCTGCTCCCACCGAGGTGTGACTTAAGCACTAAACCTAAGAGGTTGCAGAGGAGTCAGCTTCATGCTAGCACAAAAAGCCAGAGGTGAAATGGATTTTTAAAAAAATTTGTCAAGAAACTAAAGGCAGCAACTATTTTAGTTCACACTCTCTGCTCTGGAAGATCAGCTGTGCAAAGGGCAAGTGGTGTGTTCTGACTTCATGCCTCTTTTCCGAAGTCCCAAGTGTTAACTCCTCTGGGAAACGTTATTTTAAAAATCACACTAGTTTTAGACATCCATGGTAAACAGCTCTACTTGAGCATTAATCTTAAAAAACATATTGTCTGATTGGAAGACTGATTTTTAAAATGTGTTTTGTTAAATAAATTCATCTGAGCAAAGCTGACACAAGGAAATGTCCCCCTCTCTACCACAGAAGAACCCTGATTATTGCAGGCTAGAAAGTAAGGTAGGTAAGTTTGTTATCACAAATTTTCCTTCCAGTGCAGGTAATTCAAGATTATTGCAGTTCATTGATATAAAATAATAGCTGTAATTTGTATTGCTGGAAAGAGCTCTGGGATGCCTGAGCAGCTTTTCATCCTTCTTACTTAAGATTTTATCCCTGCGTTGACAATTAGTGCTGTATGAATTTGTTGCATTGGCTTTCAATCAATGACACAAAGCAAAATCCAGCATTCTAGTCTGCTAAACAAAAATTGACTTAACATGACAGGGAAGTGTGCTTCTTGTTCCTGAAGGCCAACATACTTCTCTTGATCTTTATTTTTCATAGGGAGGGAGGGAATGCAGATATGTAAGCATGCAAAAGAAATTAACCTCTGTTGAGTGTGCCCTGCAGGCTAATCAACAGTATGAGGCACAAGTTGCATGTTAGGAATTAGCTGCACATCAGAAAATTACCAATGACAAACATGAAGAGTTTGCCACTAACTTCAATCTGTTAAGGAAATGACTCTGTCACTCTATCATCAAAATTGAAATTATTTTCTGTTCAAATTAATAAGGACAACTGAGGACAAACCCTGTTTTTTGTTGTTTTTTTTTTTATTATTTTTTTAAAGCAGTGGATGCTTTTCTTGTCTGAAAAATGAACCTGTTAGCTGTTAAACATTCCCATAACTGATTTTCTAGTACATTTGTGTGCAGTGTGCATGCAGAACTTCTGGAAGAAACAGTATACTCTGTTTCAGCAGTCTCTTAGCCAGTAAACACTGTCCCAATAATTTGAGTGTTTGATGGTATTTCAGTAGGGATGGGTTTGGGGTCTCTCAGAAGTGAGACATAAGATACTACAAGGAGAAGGGGCCCGAAACATGTAACTTCACCACTCATGCCACCAGCACACCTGTGTTTCTCCTAGCAGAGGTGCAGGGGGACCCATCACCACCTCTGTCCTGGCACCTACTTGGAGCTGATCTTCAGCCCTGTCTCAAGACATACAGTAGGTGTTGGTCTTTCTGCATGGGCCCTGTATTAGGAACAAAACATTTTCAACATCATCTAAAAGTTCTGGGCAAGATCTAAGGTTGCTGTCCTTTACTTCCCTGCAGCAATGCAGCAGTGTGAGTGTGCTTGCAGCCACACCACAGTGCTCCATCAAAATTAGTCCTGGTCCAGTAGCAATGTGTATGGGTGACTTGGCAAGACAGGACTACCTGTCTGTTTTGCTGTGTCAAGGGAAACCTCTGCCATTGATACAATGAGGTACTTTTATCAGAAAATTGTGCCTGACAGCCTTTTAAGTGGCATTCAGCTATTAATCAAAATTATAACTTCTTAGGCCCATGGAAATCCTGCAGTTACTTTTAATTCTTTCTCAGAGACCATCTTACAGAAGTTTGTCAATCACTGTTACTATTTTTCTACAGACCTCTCTCAGTGTCGCTCCTGAAGTAGTTACATGCCATGATAACTGCTGGAGAGCAGGTGCCTAGTTCCACCTTGTGCATGCTGTCTTCTGCCCAGGGTACCCTCAAACCATGTCTGTGCTGCCCTTGAGGTTTCTCATTCTCTTCAGGTCCCCTTCCCACATGATCTGCAAAGAAAGCTGAAATATCTGAACTTGACTTCCAAGAATGAAGATGGGTAGAAACAGCAAGAGCCAGACTGAGAGTGCCTGTAGAAGAGGTCAGCTATCAGAAACATGAAGACAAGGCTTTAGGTGGCTTTAGATACTTGAAGCACACCTCCAAGAGAGATGCTTCTCTGCTTGGGACCCATTTACCTAGGCAGGGATCCACAAATATTCCTTGTAGAAGGTGAGCAAGGCTGCTGCTCTATATTGCAAGGCTGGAGCACTCAGCCAGTTGGGGAGACCTGGATTCTGCACTTGCTCCATCTAAAGGGATTCAAACTAGGGTGATTAATTTTGTTTTCCATTACTAGTTTTATTCTAATATTACCTATTAATGCATTTTACTGTTACCTACCTGTACACTTAGGAGGGAAGGCAGAGGTTAAAAAGAGCTATTAAAATTCTGCCTCCTCCATGTCAGAAATAATTTCTATAGTGTGTCAGTGGCTGACTTGTTTGGTGGTGTCCCAGCCTGTCCCACTCAACCATTCATTTGAAACATCTGCAAGGTTTGCTAACTCAGTGGTCTGCAGAGCGGCACTGGAGGGAAATGGGAGCACTGGAATCTCTTAAAATAGCAGTAAAAGGGCAAATTAACTGTAATTTCTGAAAATTATAGTCAGTGATCTAGTTACTGCTTAATAGTTCTAATTAAAATCCAACTCACTCACCTACCTTCCCCAGCCCAGGGGGTTGACAGGGCTCAGGTGGGGGCAATTCCATCCCTTTCATTGATGTGATCTACTGCCGTCATGGTTCACGGGCTAGAAGGAGGGCAAACAAAAGAGCCTGGTTTGGTGCATCAGAAGGCACTAGGGAGGGAAGGAGTCCTGGCATATGGCCATGGCTACTGTATGCCCAAAATAGAAAAAGAAAAGGTAGTTTCTACATATTTCCCTGCCCTAAAATGTGGTAGCCCCAGTATTTCTCCTCTTCCCTGAAGGTCCAGGTTGCTGTGTCTACCAAACCACCCTGTTTTACAGTCCCCAGTTACTTCTGCCTGGCACAGTCAATGCTTCCCAGCTCAGAGGTGCTGCCTTCTATTCCCTGGTTGCTTTCCAACCCAGACCCTCCCCCCCCGCCCCCTACCCCCCCCCGCCCTGTTTTGTTTTTTTTTCAGGAAGACACCACAAATTAAATAGCTGCAATCCCCCAACCAGTCTTAAATCTTCCCACTCTCAAAATTCTGTACACTTTTTCAGTCAGTCTGGCATCAGAATTGCCCCTTTTTGCTGCAGACTTTAGTATGTAGCTGTTCTCACCCCAGCTTCTTTGTGGCTGGCAAGCCTTGCCTGGGATAATGGTTCTTCAGTAATCTTTCATGTGAAAGACAAGGTCTGCCTCCTGCCTCTAGTGCTTTAGGTTTGAAGGGACCTCTGAAGGTCACCTTGTCCAACTCTTTTCTCCAAGAAGGTCCAGCCACACTGGGTTTCTCAGCCCTCACTTGCTGAGGTTTCAATATCTTTAAGGACAGAGACCCTACCACCCCTCTGGGTAGCCCATTTCACTGCCCTCACAGGGAAAATATTTCACTGATTTTCTAATTTCTAAAAATGTCTAGTTGGAATCTTCCCTTACACATTTGAGTTCAGCCAGGAGATACCCACACAGCTATACTTGCCTTCTGCCACATCCACTGAACTTTGTGCACATGAAATGGAGATTTCCTGTGCTTGCAAGTGGTTGTGCTCCAACATACAGTAGACCAGCAGGCTGCAGTATAAAGCATTTTAAATTCTAATTTACAAAGCTGTGTAGAGATAACTGCATATGGGGGGTAAGGAAAAGTCTTGTGGAAGGAAAAGGCTGCTGGGTATTTTCATTAGGAAGCTTTAATTTCACTAGCCAGACTGATTTTGTGGAAGTTCTCTTTTCTGTTTGTGTTCCCATATAGGCTCTATAGCAACTCTGCCATGGCGTAGTTTTAAAAGATCTGCTTTGATTATTTTTAACCTCTTTTCAAGCCTTTGTATGCAGTTTAGGTATGGAGCAATTGAAGACCGAGAGATAGAAACCTACTTTCCTGCTCCCTCTCTTGGCTGACCCAGTGTTTCCCAATTTACTTTCTTGTACTAAATGTGATGGTCTTAGTTGTAAGTCTGTGACAGCCAGTGAACAGCACAGTTTAAGGACAGCTAAATGATGTCATTGTGGGCTTTTCACTACAGGCAAGCTGGTGTTCCTTTTTAAACTTGCTTTAGTATGTTCATGTGAAATCATTTGTTGTGCCAAATGATGAAGGTGACACTTAGCACAGTCCCAGTCACAATAAGGGCTGAAAGGCATGCTCGTTTTGAGGAGTCTATGGAATATTTTCTGTGCTTTTTTACCACTTGGAATCCTTCAGCAAAATGTTGTTTTCAGTGTTGAGTGAGAAAGGAAAAGAGGAAATCAGGAGCCGCATTAAAGAGAAGAAAGAAAGAAGTCAGGATGACAAAGCAGACAAGGACAGATCCAGGGGGAAGACAGGTATACTCATTAATTGTATTTACATTTCAAAGACGAGTTAACTGCGGTGTTCTCAGTCATAACCTACACTTGAATTCCCTGCCACACACTGTGAATAATAAATGCACCTAATAGTGACCCAATAGGCTTTTTCCACTTTTAATCTCATTGGTGATCTTCATTTGAGAGGTCAGTACAAATGCCTATGGTAAGAGACAATTTTAGACCAGTAACTACTAATTAAGACACAAGGCAAGATGCTGGCTAAAGCACTTTGAAGTAGATCACAGATAACCTTGCAGGAGCTGATTAACTCAAATAGAACACCTCCTTAGGTGATAGCTACCAAATGATACTGGAATAATTTTAAAAATTAAAAGGGATGAAGGAACGGATTTATGAAACTTGGCTGAGTTTCCTCTGGAGAAAGAATTTTATAATAAGTGGGATTAGCTGTTTGCCAATTAGCAGACAATTAGAAGACTTTTACCCAGTGGGCAAAAATCTTTTTATGATAGACTCGCACTCATCAAACCTGTTTATGCCAAAGGAGGATAAACAGTGCTGCATCCACAGTGCCTTAGGTCTAGTGATGTGAGCAGCACTGTCTGCAACTTCTGTGCCAAATTCACCTGGACTCCATGGGCCTCAACGTGACACTGCTTAACATGGCAGGCATGGAAGAGAGGACTCCAGGCTGTGCTTGTGGAACCTGGGATGGCTGTGGACAACTTCCAAGAGGTTCCGAAAAGAAATTAGGTACAGAAACCAAATGTCTGTGGAGAAAATTGAGAAATCTCAAACACTAGGACATTTTTAGGGATCTGCAAGTCAGAGAAAGCAAGAAGACACTGAATCTATTAATATTAGCACCTGTAAGAGTTATAGTCATCAGTAGATCAGAAGTGGTGTCAGACACTGGAAGCTCCTTTGAAAGTGTTCTTTGGACAGACCTCAGATGATCATCAATTCAGTGTGGCAGATGCTGTAAAGAAGAGCTAAACTAGGCTGCTTCTTCCACCCCTCTTCCCCAGTTTAACAACTAATTTTTCCACATGGTTCCTACATAACAGGGATGTGTAGGCAGCACTGGCCAAAGGCAGGGTGAGGAAAGAGTCTGTCTGATTTTGCTTTTGTTCATGCTCCTCTTTTCCATCCCCAGAACTTTCATGAGCAGGTGGAGAACATCAGCCCTTCAATCTAAATGGTTGCCGAAAGTGTATTTCCTTATTTATTCTCTGAAGGGGCTATTTCTTGCCATTAACTCCACAGGCAACATGGACTACAAATATAGACTTACACTCCAGATGCCTAAATAAAGCTAGAAAAATTATATCCTTCTGTTTGAAAATCCAGCTCAGAAAAGCAGAGAGCACAAGGTAGCACCTACCCTGAGGACTACAAATGCATAGTGTGATGTAGAAACTAAGGAATGAACTCAGTCCTGGTTTTGCTACTGGTGTCCAGTTAAAACAGGAATTTCAGATAGATCTTATGGCTTTATAACTTTTGTACATGCATAAATCATTAATACATGATGCTTCCAATCAAATCCATAGTTTTACTTTCTTTCCCTGCATAGTCAAGCCCTGTTCCTGTCGCATATTCATTTGCGAGAGGCCAGATTTTTCCTGATCCCGGGAAGGACTCAGCACCCTCCAGAGGCAACCACCATGAGTGGAAGCCATCATACACAGAAGCAGGTGTAACCCATGTCTTGGGCAACATTTTCCTACACAAGAAGTGGGACTTTGCAGTTTCTTTCATTCCAAAGACATTGAGACCTTGCTGAAGGGCAATGTCACTTTTAAAGCCACTGAAAGCTGCCCAGAGATTAAAATTTCATCCAATTATCCTAGTACTGTCCCTGTGACATGCATCTTATTTGGGAGCACCTGATACAGAGCAGGCAGACCAGGGGTGTCAGCATGAGGAGAAATCTAGCCTTGACTCATTGCACCCTAGGGAAGAACTGGAGATGATGAGCACCTTTTGTTCAGGGAATGCTGGAGCAAACCCTTCCAAGGGGACCAGTCAGGTTCAGTTGAAACACCTGTGTTTATTTCCATGAAAACTGAACATCAGGTGTGCTTGCAGGCAAGGACTGGCTATTTTCTGGTGGATTGTGTGGGTTAACAGCCTGTTGAACCGTAGGAGCGGACATGATGGAGAAGCTCAGAGCTGCAACTGCTGCTGCTGCTCAGTGCAACCTGAAGCTGCACTGAGAAACAGAGAGATGCTTTCAAGCCCTTGTGGCAATGGAAAAAAAGTGTATAAAATGAAGAGAACGGTATCAGAGCCAAGTGGCAGCAACATACTGTGACTGGACATGATTTTTTTCACTTGCACCATGATACTAACATTTAGGGGGAAAAAAGGAGCACTGCAAAGGCAGCCATTGCAGGTGGAAGAGACTGCTTAGCCCTTCTTGCTTTTCCACTTGAAAATACAAGATGTTCTATGATACCGCTGATGTTAACTCTGTGGGAGGAAGTAAAGGAAATGTGATTACACATATTATACCCCAACTGAATTAAAGCTACATTAAAAAACTCAGACTGCTTCATGGTTCCATGGTACACTTGAAAAAATGATATGCGTCTTCTATAGACAGACACGTAAAGTACATGCAGGGGCTTATTTCTCAGAAAACTAGTTTGATCTTTACTTTGCTGATCACAAATCCACAGAAACAAATGCAGGAAGTAAAATGGCAGACAGACCTCCCTGGCACATAAATAATCATCAGCAAATCATCCCTGATGCTTAGGGTTTGTTTTGTTTTGTTTTGTTTTTTTTCTTCAGAATATTTACTCTATGTTGCAACCTTAAGCAAAGATAGTCAGATTCCTTATCTATAGAAATTGGATAATGAATCTGGTCTTCTCTACAAAAGACAAATCTGTAGATAAAAGCATTAGTATTGCAAGTTAATAAATATTATGTTTAAACTGATGTTAATAAATATTTTCTCAGTTGAGTGTTCATCACTGGAACACTTTTCAGTGCTATGCTGATTCACTGTACAGATTTAAATGAGTTGTTAAATCCTTCTGACTCCTAGTTTTGCTGAAAGGCAGAAAGAGCAATCCTTATGCTGTATTATCATATTTTTATATGCTGTATCCCAAAGCATACATATCAAGATCAATCTTAAAACTATTCTTTTGGGCAGTCATGTAGGGGCTTATATGGAGGCAAATATCTCTGCTTTCTTGGCTGTGACTGCTACAAGACAATATAAAAGAGATCTCAAGACTGTGTCATAAGTTACTGTCTGCCATGAGGACTCTGTAGTCCTAGTAATTTTCATGAAACAGTGT
The DNA here is from genome assembly GCF_020740795.1 of Apus apus. NCBI lineage: Eukaryota > Metazoa > Chordata > Aves > Apodiformes > Apodidae > Apus > Apus apus. The sequence continues at coordinate 23,871,026 of NC_067282.1, forward strand.
CTGTCTTGTGTGACTTAGAAGTATCATATAAGCTGACAAAGTGAACTGTAGTGAAATGGTGCATCTTTCAATTACTTCCTGCATTGTGTTACATCAAGTGGCAGAGTACAATACATATGAAAATAAAAGGTTGACATGAGTGATTATATAGTTATAAACTAATAACAAATACATTGATTAATTAATTATTCATGCAAATATAAAAATAATCCACTGATCACCTTCCACCTGTATTGTACCTACTTTTAAGCAACAAAACACATCTGGCAGCTGTTCATGAAAAGCATCAATGTGCTAAAATGTGCTCAGTCTGAAATAACTCTAGAAAAAAAAGTTTGAGCAGAGATGTATTTTAAGAACAAAATAAAACAGTCATAGAACCTGAGAGTTTCAGAGCAGTCTCCTCCTCTCATGTCCCACTCCCCCCTAAAACAAACCCAAGGCTATAAAAAGCTTCAGGAAAGATTTTCAAAGGTGCTGAGCTTTCAAAAGGAAGAAAGCCCCTAAGTATTCCCTGTGCATTTCAATAAGGAAATTGCCCGTAGATCTTCCTCAGTTCAGTCTTTTCTGTGATCACGCACCAATTGACATGGTCAAAATATGAGTGAGTAGTATGTAGCTCAGGAATGTGACTCTTGATCAGCTCAGTCAACTCCTCGTCTTTAAAAACATGGTAGTTCCTGAGCCAGATTCCACCAGGACTCGTCTGCTGTCTGCTCTGCATGGTTGGGGAGCACTCATGGACTGCTTTTTGCAGAGAAGGGCCCACTCTGCTTTTGTTCTGAAGCTGGCAGAAGGCTCCTCGTTTTGAGTGATGGTCTATTTTAAGCTGTTGTCTGACAGCTAATTCTTTCTGATGTGAAATCAGGTCAGGTAAACACACTCTGCTGCAATTGTGCAGAGCATCTGCAGCCATAGGGAGCTGTATGGTTGCTTGCCCTAATTCTGAATAGCAGCTTCTGACAGCCTTTGAGCAGCAGGACAAGGGCTGCACAGGTTTAACAGCCACTTTAAAAGCTGTTGTATTTTCAAAACTCCCTTTGCTATATAGAAAAAAGTCAGAAGTGCATTTTAGAAAGCCATGCTCGCTGTTTTATTTCAACTGTGTTTTTTTTCCCCCTCTGTTTAATTCATTCAGCTGAACACCATAATTGCTGTAACTAATGAGCTCTTCTTGGTGCCACTGATCACCCAAATCTAATACTGAGCTGAGTGATCTTGAGAACAGAGACCATAGCAGAGGTTTCTTTAACACCCTCCATGGTGCTTTTTTCTCCTCTCCATGGGATGAACTCCTTGCTGTCCTGCACACCTCTGAAGTTCCATCCAACTCATGACAGGGCTGGTTCAAAGCCAGCTCTTTGTCCTTGTGAAGAATTGATTTTTGTAATTCATGTGAACCAGGCTTACCCGAGGAGCAGGAAGGAGGTGAAGAATTCTAAGGAGCAGGAAGGAGGTGAAGAATTCCAAGGAACAAAGATGTCTTGCTTTTCAAGCCTTCTGTGTTTTTCTCCATTCCCCACACATATATCATTATCTGGCCTCCTATTCTCAAGATACAAGCCATCTCTTTTATTGCTTGCATGCACCTCTCTGCCATTGAAAATGGTGAATCACTAGAACAGAACAGATAAGGTGAATTAGTATCTTCGAGGCACTAATGAATACAGACTGTAGGGACAGGGACTTGCTCTGACACACTGGGAGCTGGTGGTTTGCACCACAGGATTATACCATTTATCTTCCATTGTTCTGAGTGTTATTGTACTACCTCTAATACGTGAAAAGACTTCATAGCACACTGACTTATTTTAAAAACACAGCAGCATTTAGAAACATTGAAGCAAGTGACATCTTTCAGATTGGCAATAAACAACAGAACAGTCTCATTTGCTCAAGGAAAGGCCACCACTTGGTCAGTGGCAAAGAAACCTGGCTCTTTTTTACCCTCCCCTAGTGCTCATCTGCAGCCTGAAAGAAGCACTTTTGAGAGGTGAGGCCATATGTGGTGCTTGCAACAGCCATACTAGTGGTCCTGCTGACAATACCCATTAAGAAAAAGACTAAGTTAAAACTACCTGCCCATTTCTCCTCTTATATTGACAGACATCAGTAACAGAGCAGGAAAAATGAACAGTCACTATCAGCCTGGGATACATTTAAATCATCAACATATGGGTGAAAGATACTTAGGCAGTTAACATTTGTCTACTTCTGCCATTAACAAGCATATTTCATGAAAACAAGTAATTAGATAATCCCACTCTTGCTTGGCATCCCACCACACCACACAAACACACGTCACATGGAGAATGTCTCGTTGTGATGGTGAAACTCGAGCAGCACAGCTTCTCTTGGGTCAGAACTGAGTTTAAATTTTACTCTCATTTCAATACAAATTTTTGCTCTGTAATGGGCAATTGATCTCTGGATTTGGCAGGAGTTTGCTGAATGGCAGCTCTGCAGATTGGCTTCTGGACTCAGACGCATCTCCAGAGCAAATAACAGCAGACATCAAGGTTGATCAGGTCTTGATGTGCAGCTGGGACTTCAGCTAAGGTTCAACTACATCAAATGAATCCTGGAATAGTGCTGGAAAGGAAAGGTCACATGTTAAAGATGTTGAAAATGAAAAGCAATAGAATTAGTTAGTGATATTTATTCAACCTTGTATTTTCACCAGTGAAAATGCCTGTGCCAGTTAGGGTGGATATTTTGACACATACCACTTCAGGTTACAATGATAAACCAGTTTTTGGTTAAGCTGTTGAGGTGTTGGTTTACACAGAAAAATAACAGAATTTTCAAGGAAGACAAAAAGAGGTGCAAACTTTTGATTCTTTATATAAACTTAAGTATAGAAAATACTAGCAGAATGTCTGTATGTGCAGCCCCTCTGTGTCTGTCAGGTTGGCCATTCACCATCAGATCCATTTCGCCTCAGAAAAAGAGATGCTTCACAATTAAAAGAATAACAGCATGCAATCCAGCTGACATTGGAAAACACTCTCCCTGCAGTGAATGATGCATTCAGAGCCTTGGCAGCAATGTGAGGATCAAAAGGCAAGCTTTGAAGGAATAGGGCCTTTTAACATTCAGTTATTCAGCTGCTCTGCCTGTAGGTTTCACTTGCTTCAGATGAACAGAAATAAATTCCAAAAGCCCAGGTCTTCTAACACTAGTTGAGATGCTGACATTGAAATATTACAGCCTTTTTAATTAAAAAAGGTATCAAGTATCATTTAAGAAATTACAGCATATTAATAACACCTCATGCTGAGCCAAACTTTATTGTTGTCAAGATAAATTTGTCAGATAATTTTAAAAGCTATGGGGGATGTATTCCATTTAAAATTTTGTAACTCGAGGAAACAGCATTTGCATGAGGTAACATTACATTATTCTGAAGTCACAGATTATCACACAAATTATTACATGATTGTTTTTAATCAAAGCCAATCCTGTAAGGCTCCAAGATCACAATGCAGCCACATGGACATAAAGCAGACAGCTTAAAAAAAAAAATAAATTCTGTCTATTTCTTGACATTGAATTCCTTGTATGTCGAATCTGTGTTTAAACTGAGCAATCCGAACTGTGCAGTGAAGGTGCCATTTCAGAGATGAAGCAGCTCACATTAGCTGGTGGTGAGACACAAACACTCACCAAGGCCCTGATTGCAGCTTAGCAGCAACATGAGCCTGCTTCCCTCCCTTTTGGTGGAAATGATTCAAACCTGCTTCTCCTACAATTCCTCTCATACTGACGAGTAGCTGGCACTATGATTCATAGAAGCATAGGATGGTTTGGCTTGGAAAGGACCTTCAAAGACCATCTAGTCCAACCCTCATGCCATGATCAGGGACACCTTCACCTAGATTGGGTTGTCAAAGCCCCACGCAACTTGGCCTTGGACGTTTCCAATGATGGGGCATCCCCAGCTTCTCTGGGAAACCTGTTTGGGTGTCTTACCACCCTCATAGTAAAGAATTTCTTCCTTTTATCCAATCTAAATCTATCCTCTTTCAGTTTAAAACCATTGTCCAGGTCCTGTCAATACAGGTCTTGGTAAAAAGTCTCTCTCCGTCTTTATTATAAGCCCACTTCAAGTACTGAAAGTCTGCAATAGGGTCTCCCTGGAGCCTTTCAGTGCTACACCCTGAGAACAATCTTTCACCAGATGTTAAATGTATTTTAAGGTGATTTCCCACCATCCAAACACTATAAAATAAGGACCCAGATGTTTGAAAGTGCTTTTGTCATAAAGGCTGGTACTTTAAATGAAAATTAGTTTTGTCCTAAATTACAACAAATATAGAACCTTCCAGGTGGTGCAAACAGTATCAGGGCAGAGGAAACTCATCCTGGTTCAGAGCAAACACTCCTCCAGTGTGGGACTGTGGCAGCAGTCAGCACCAGGTACTTGAGAAAGAAACAAGGGAAGAATAGGGATGCTCTCTCCCTTTGCCTCCTGTAATTGACAGCCCAAGAGCTTCCTCAGCCACAGGCTGGACCTCATATCTAATAGCCAGTGATGGACTTGTCCTTCATGGATACTTTATTAGACTTGCATGCGCTTCTTATTACAATTTCATGTCTGCATTTTAATTCTGTGTATTTTTAGAAAGAGCTTCTTCTGTTTTAAAGCTTTCCCTCTGGTTCTCCTGTTTTAAGAAACCACAGGAATTTCATCCCTGTTCACTAATTTAATATAGTATGATTAATACACTTATTTTGTGATATTTTTATGATTATACTCCTTTTTCTTAGGTGAAGAGCCCTAGCCATATTCATCTATCCTCATACATAAGCAGATTGTAACTTTGATTGCTATAAGGACCTTTACTAGTTCATCTATATCTTTCTGGAGATGGAGAAAACCTGATTTAATGCATTATTCAAGATCTGCACCAGGTATTTATCTTCTACCATTCTTCCAGGTTTTCAGTTTGTTTTGGTTTTTTAAAATATTTGAATACTTATTTGGCCAGGTTCGAACACTGGGCTAGTATTTTTCAGGACAATGAAAATGAGTCTGACAATGACTTCAGTATCTTTTCTTGAACAAGAATAGAGGGTACCACCCTGCCTGTGCGCGCAGTTATTTCCTTCTATGCACATGACCTAGCCTTTATCCACAAGTACTTTTCTGCAATTTTGTACTCAGTCACTAGTTTCACACGAGACTTTTTGCAACACTTTGTAGTCAGTAATCCTGAATAACTCTATGCTACCTGCAAACTTTATCCCTAGCTTGGTTGTTCCATTTGTACTTACAAATTACACAGGAATCTGTTGAACAGTGGCCTTTTTATAGGTGCCATATGCCTACACTAAGCATTCAACCTTGAGTTTTTCAGCACTTTCCACTCTCATCTGCTTTTTTACCCTTCTGGCTTTCTCTTTCAATTTTCCTTAAGAGTTTCTTCCTTCTTGGTAGTAAACTTTTATGCAGTGCATTTTTTGCAGCATTTTTATTCCTAGCAGGAGGTTAGATTATGGTCACATTACAGGCAGTGAGATAATGTGGTTCTTTCACAATTACTTATTGATGTGGGCCTGATGCACCATTTCAGACTAATAAGAGCTGTTTCCCTTCTGTGGGTTCTCAGATTAATCTTTCCAAGAGGCTTCATGCCCCTGTGTATCATTTACACTACCTACATATGGGTAATTGCAGTTTCTCAATACTGTGTTTTTTGACCTCATAGCACTCGCAATTTCTCTTAATAATCTCTAGTCATTTTCCCCAAGTTTATCAGAGAGTTACTGATACATCCTTACTGTTACACTGCTGTTTTCTGTCTAGTCTACCTACTATAATTTCTTCCATAAGTTTATTCTCATGGTTTTTTCCCACCAAAGGATATTCAGACCTTTTTAGCTGTTATGCAATCCTTGTAACAAAAGCTAGAAAAATCCCTTAAGTTCACCACAAAAAGGGTTTTAGAGAACATTGTATCGTTATGATACTAATGAACACCATGTCATGGTGATGGGGACAAGTAGGACCGCATTCAATTTTATTTAACATCCAAAAAAAACATTGCAAAAAAGAAATCTAAGCACAAAAATAATTGTTTGGGGTGAGCACAGGTGCTTGTCCAAACCCCCTGACAGCTCTTTGCAGCAGCAAGGACTTACTTCATGGATTAACAGATCTTATAAATCAAGCATTCCTTTTCATTTTGGCCATACATTCCCCTAGTGTACCTAAAAGTCAATCCAAATTCATTTTGGGCCGTGTACTTCTCATTCCCATTTTGTTTAAACTAAAGACTTAAAGATTTTCCATAACTGAAACATACATAATGAAATTTTAAGTTTCAAAGAGAGGGGATGGGGAGGAAAGGAGAACATTTCAAAGATTCTTCTCTTCTTCGTTTCAGAAGAATATAATTAATCGCTCCTTCACTTAATTTAATACTGTGACTAATCCTACTAAAAGGGATTATTTAGAACAAGCAGACAATGCAAAATACATTTTTGTGTCATTCAGCTGTCTTCAGAGAACAAAACTGAAAGCATCAAAAACTTTGCCTGACTTTTTTTTAGAAATAATTTTCAACATGAATATTTTAGGTCAGTGATTCAATGTAAACCCTGTTAAATGGTAAAAAAGAAATCTCTGTAACCAGAATTTACTTTTTCTGTCAAATATCTTTACTGAAGTTAAATCCCTTTAGAGATGTTTGGAGAGTATTGAAAGATCACAGAATCTTTATCTCAGAGACTCTTTTGTATATAGTCTATGTATACTTTAGATGTCACTTTAGCTCTGTGAGCTGTAATAATAGGAACATTTTGAACATATACAGAAGGCATGATCCTAAGTTAAATATGATTTCACTATCTTCATTATGGTGGTATCAAACATAAAAAGGGGAGAAAAAATACTAGCACACCAAAGAATTATTCAAAAGAATTAGCGTGTAAACTTCAAACAGTGATTCAATTTAAAACTTTTCCCTATTAAAAACATAACTAATTAATTACTTAGGTTGAAATACGTGTTCTTTCTTTAATTTTCCCACATTTACGATTCGCATTAGCAAATGAGGATGCTGCCTTTATAAAAATCATTATAATGATGAAATTTAATTAACTTATTAAAGCCTTGATTCAGGAATATAATTATATGCTTAATTTTAAGCATCTGAATAGCTACACTGGTTTCACTGGGATTACTTCTACATTTATGAAATGCTTGTGACAGCAGCATAGAAGAGGGACAGCTATAGTTAAAACCAACAAAAGAGGGTAATTAAATGAGGTCAGGTGGAGCAGTTCTCCTCCCTTGCTTCATGCCATCTTTAGGCACCTGCTCTAAGCCAGGGATTGGAACTAGATGATCTTTTAGGTCCCTTCTAACTCAAACCATTCCACAATTCTATGAATTACTGCTCCCTTCTGCCCACCCAGAGCAGCTGGGCTTTTTCTGGAGCTTCTGCCCTGGTCTCACCCACTGCAGTATCTCTGATGTTCACCCACTGGGGGCTCAGAGCTGGCTCCCTCTGCTCTCAAGCACCATTTAGTCTTGTTTATACATTTTACAGTAGCCAGTCACTGCATATAGAGGAAATAATTCGCTGCTGCTGTCTTTCCTTCCTTGCTGAGTGTGCTCCTATGTGCTGGGCTACAGGGTGAGCCTTACTTTCCATGTCCTTTGGGTTTTTTGGCTGCAGGTTCCAAGGGATGGTGGTGGTTTTCTCCATCCAACACTGCCAAGTGTTGGAAGACAAGGGTGCATCCCTGAGTATTAGAAATATGAGTTTGAAACCCTTTGGCTGAGGAGGGAGGTGAACTGAGCTCTCCTGCTTTCTGAGTGGATGGCCTGAGGACTTGGCTGTACTGGAAAGAGAAAAAAAGCAAGATCCCTGCAGCACTCTGTTAGACACCAACCCCAAAAAAGGCCTTGGCAATACGGATCTTTATTTAGTGAAGAAGGTTTAAATGTGTACCCTGCTCATGTGCCTGAATACCATTATATATCTATTCAGGATCTCAATGAGATCAGCAATAAACTTTTAGTAGTAGAAAGTGAAACCCCCATGCTCAGGAGCCTGCCCTCAGGTGACATCACAAACCTGCCAACCCCATCACCTGGAAGATGCTCAGCCATCCCTCCTTCCAAAAGCATGGCCGTGTTGCTCTGCACCTTGAGACAGCAGAGGATAACAGCTGTACCTGAGCAAGTTGTGACAAGCTGTCACCTCTTTTAGTAACACCCAACAGCTGGTCAAGACCTTGCAGCCAGGCAACATGTTGCTAAGAACATATAGGTGAAATGTAAAACAAATACACTGTCAACATGATGACAGTAATGTGACCATGGATAGCCACCTGGGGTCTAGAATAAATGATTACATGTGAACATCCTGAGCAGGCTGCTGGCTGCTACTGTGAAAATTAAACTAAATATAGGGAATATTTGGAGCTTGAATCAGTTCTGCACTCTAGTAATGTGGAGCAATAGAGGACTGTAAGGGGCAAAGCTTGTTCTGATGCGTGTTTTTCTCAGAAAGATAAAAAAGAGGAAAAAAAAAAGAGTGACAAGTTTTCTGACCTGACCCCATCCTAAGATAACTATATATCATCCACTGGAAATAAACTTAGATTATTTTTGATAAATCATCTATAACTTGCAGAAAAATATCAATTCAAGGAGCACAAATCTCATTATTTGAGATAAAAATGAAGCTCCACAGTGTTGCTGAGAATTGCACCGATAGACAATATTGTCAGCTGATGACCCTGATGAAAGCAACAGGTGAATGGTGGATGAAGCCCACAGGTCTCAACCACAGGCTCCGACTGTCTTATGGAGCTTCTCCACATCTCTAAGAAATTGCAATTACTAGCTTAGAAATTGCTGTATTACTTACTTTAAATAAAGCACTAATAGTGGTGAGACCAAGGCTGAAATAAGGATTTGCAGATGACTCAGAAGAACTCTGACGATCTCCTCATCAAAAGCAGAAAATCCTGCTGTGGGTCTGTCACTGAGACCTCTGACTCTGACTTCCATCAGGGAGAAGAGTTAGCTGCTGTGAGAGGAGCTGTATGAACATTAGGCACCATCTGGATACAGGAGGGTCAATGGATTTTTCTCAAAAAGGACAGGTGGCCTTTACATTAAAAAAAGATGAAGAAAAATAGAGATAGTTCCATTTTCCAGCTCCAAGGCAGAATTAAATACTTGGCCTAAATGTGACCCAAATTGGTCTAACCTGCTCTTAAAAGCCTTTTAATATCTGAGGTGAATAACCTTTGCTGCAGGTTAGGATGATTATTTTTTTCTTTCTATGTAAAAGTGATATCAGCTTTCTGTAAAATCAATTTCTGTCTTTGAAGACTATTATGTTTCCTTCAGTCTTTTTTTTTTTTTTTTTTTTTTCCCCTTGACTAACCAAGCCCTCTAATAATTAAGATTTTCTAAGCTTCAGCTATTAAAAATGTCTCCATATTGACTGCAAATTTTCTAAGTCCTGGTCCCCCAAAAGAGATATATACCTCCTAGGATCTTAGAAGTATCCAGCACAGGAAGGTGACCCATTCTTCTGCCTTTCATGAAACTGCTGTGTCACCATATCCCAGACTATTTGCCTTTTTTTGTAACAGCATAACATTACTCACACATATTTAGCCCATGGTGCATCTTGCCCGGCCACTGTTTGTGGAATGTTTCCTTCCCAAGCATGGTACTTACCTCTTAATGTTTGCTGTATCTCTTTTATTTCAAGCAACTCTCCACCCTTTGGATGTTGAATCTCATCTTCCAAAATAATTCCAAGTCTTCCTACATAGGAGTGGGTCACAAATTGTTCAGTTCACTCTCTAGCCTGTTATCAAAGTTATTAATTAAAATTTTGCATAGAAATAGATATAGAGTGGGTCCCAAGAGCATCCCATTTGAAATGTGTCCTGATTGTGACAGTGAACCACAGATCCATTTTGAGAATTATTTTTCCTCATACTCTTAGCTCTATTTACTTATTTTACTTGCAACAATGACATGAGAGTCAAGATAAATCATGTCTACTCCTGCAACTCTGTCTGTTGAGATGATTACCTTGTCAAAGACAGAAAGCAGATTGGCTTGCTCTGACAAATACATGTTGGCTGTTTCCCATTACATTAGTATTCCACAGGTTTAAATAATTTATTTTATTTAAATTAGATTATTTAAATTATTTATTCTAGTATCTTTGCATAAATCTAAGTTAGGCTGACTTCCTCTTGATATCCTTTCTCTCTCTTTTGGAAACAAGTATTATGTTTGTTTTTCTTCACTTGCTGAAGATCTTAAAGATGGTTTGCTAGTAGTTTAAGATTAATTTCAGGATTTCCCAATAGTTTCTGTAACCTAATTATCTAAGTGTTCTTTAAGAGGTTATTTCCTTTTTAGAGTCTAAAATCCTGTCCTCCAGTTAAAACTCTACTAACTTGTTGATGGGTGCTATTAACTTTTTGGAAAGACCAACGAAAAATTGAACTTCCCCTGTCATCTGTTGTTTGCTCTTATTTCCTTTTTGTTTTCCTCTTTGTATGCGTTTATAAAATCTTATCCTAGTTCTAATTCATGTCACGCTGTAGTCATCCTGACTTTGATTCTTCACTTACAATTATTATAGTGATGTTTTTAGATTATTTTTCTTCAGATTCGATGGCATTAAAGAGTTCCTGATGCTGTCATATCAGAACTCGTTCTAATCTGCTTTCCACTGGGACAGAATCCATGTTGTGCCTATAATACTGTTTCTTTTAGAGAATATAATTTTCTGACCACACTACCTCTATGTTAGAAAAAGATAAAAAACTGATAGAATGTAATTATGTTTGATCCTTAAGAAAAAGAGAATAAGGAGAACTGGCAGGTAGTGATGATAGACCTATCTGACAAAACTTACTGTTATGCAGAAATAAGCAAGGTTACCAGAAATCTGAGATTTATTTATGGGGTAAAGAAGTTATGTCATAATGTCATTGCAATGTTGTGCCCATATTAATATTTCATTTCTTCTTGCCCAGCATCTCACTGAATTTTACTATGAAGACACAACCTTACACAGTAAGGAAACTCCTGGACCTTTTATTTGGACTTCCTTTTTTCTCCAGGAGTCTCTTCCACCTTGTAAACTTTAAGAATTTTACTGTTCGCAATCGAGAAGGGACAATTCTCCACTCTCTGCTGGGATGTCTCTACACCAAGACATCTCTGCGCCAGGACATCTCTATGACACAACACCAGCACAGCCCCGTGTCATCTGCCTAACCATGGAGAGTTGTCCCAGTGTAGAGATGTCCTGGTGCACCAATGTCCTGGCATAGAGATGTCCTGGTCCAGATGTCCTGGTCCAGATGTCCTGGCAGAGAGTTGGTGGCAGAGAGTTGTCCTATGGAGAGGTGGCAGCAGACGGTTTTCCTAGACCCATTCATGATTATGCAGGCCATTTTCTCAGAATGTGTAAATCAAAGAAATAAACAGGTTTACATGCCTTAGCTTCCCCTCACTTTCTCTGTTAAACTACCACATGACTCAAAGACCAAAGATTAAAGCAAAGTTAATTTTCACATATTTGTATTAACACCAAGGAAAGCCAGTTGATGCTCTTCACTCTGGGAATCCTTTTTTCCCACTGGGGTGAAGAGTCTGATGAGATATTCTGTAATATAAAATAATTTTAGTGATTTGAGGATTCGACTCCTAATAGGAGAGAAAAATGTGGTCTTCACCTGTGCATTTGGAGGAAAGAAATTAGTTATCTAAATTAATAGAAAAAAAGTCTTCTTATCCCTTGTCTATCTCAGAGTCCAAGAGCTTAGCATATACAAGATTTTATTAACACAGAACATGACCTTTCCATATAAAGGACAAAGCAGTTTTGACAGAGGTAAAGCCATGCTAAAAAATCAGTTCTGCATTATGATTCTGAACAATTCCTTAGCCAAAGTGGAAACATGAGAGCTAGTCCTCTTTCCATTACTGCAAGCAGCAGAAATCCTGCTTATTTCAATAACACAGGAATGGCTTAATCATGATAAAAATAACAAAGCCATCAGTATATGGCAGAGGGGATGTTTTCTGTTGTTTGGTGTGTATTAAATAACATATAAAATTAAACAAAGAATAGACTGGGAAAGTGAATACGATTTCTTTCTTAAGGCAGTGAAAAAAAATTGTGGAAAGAACCGCCTATTCACGAGGCAGATTTGTCTCCTTGAACAGAAAGCTAAAGGTTTGAGAGCAGCACATTTCTAACTTTTGCTGGTATATCATGTCTAGATTTGTTTCCTGTCAGTATAGGTTATTCTGTTCATTGAACTGCCAAAAATACATGCATATACAACAGTTATTGAGTACAAGGAAAAATAATCATTCTTCTGAAGTCTAAGAGAAAGTATTTACCCAAACTATAGTATATATGTACTATACTAATATTATACTATATCCTAGTTTATATAATAATTCAGCATATTATTGGAGGCTTTATAATGCATCTGAACCATACTTCTCAGCAATGATAAGGGAACAATATCATCACTATGGTTCATGCATAACCTGTGATGACAAGAGCTGTGACTTTGTAAACTGCAGCAACATTGCACTGCTGAAAGGGCCACAGTCCATAGTCATGCAGTTGAACCTGCTGCCCAAGTGTCCTGCATTCCTCCCTGATTCTATCATCTTGCACAGCAGCTGTGCAAATAGGGCATTCAGCTTGTTGTGGATGGGAAGGTCTGTAGTTCTGCATCTCCACCAGCAACCTCAGCCCAGATGCTCTGCTTTTCTGGAGACTGTTCACAGGTACTCTTGGCACAGAATCTTTTGAGTCAGTCAGCTTCTAAACATTGCTACATACCCTTTTCAACAAATCTGGCTGGTCCTTCACTTCCTTACCCTGGATTTACAGAGAGTGCTAAATCATCTTTGGGCACACAATGGTTGTTACTCCATCTGGGCAAAAAATCTGAAAACCAAATAAAAAAGACTGTTAGCTATTGGTTGTGTTTCATAAATCATGTCTGAAGGATGGTTCACAGCTGTGTACAATGCTGTACAGAGGCAATAATGCAATCTCAGATTTCCATCAAATGTGAAATTACATGACATGGATATGGACTTGAAAAGTCAAGTCCATGAGACCTCAAAGAAAGGTCACCTGAGAGATGGAGAAGAGGTTGTGTAAGGCTACTTACTCACTTTCAAGAGATGTAAGATATTAACATTTCACTTTGGTTGCACAATGCTTAGGGACCTTCACACTCCTTTGGTTGAGGAAAGGAAAATAAAGTTTGTTGAACACTGTAATCTGTTTTATTTGCAGCATTTTCCAACTTTTAATCAGTATAAGCTTAATACCTAACATGTAAAAGGTGATTGAGTAGTTTCAGAACTCCCAAACCCTAGAAATTTAAAAAAATAAAGGCTGGTGCTACAGTTCAATGTCTGCTTTAAAACAGGCAAAGCTGTTAGCTCCTCCATCATTAAGTCACATTGAAAAGGGCAACTAAGCAAAAGGGAAAAATCTTGCAAGAAATTAAACCCAATGTTTTAGATGAACATTTTAAGGCAGCAGTACCACCGAAGCACTACTGTTTGCTTTTTCATCGGCTCCTCCTTCTTTCTCTGCACTATCCCCTGCTTTTCCTGAAACAGGTTTTTCTGCAGTGAAGCAGATGATTTGACTAAAAGCAGCCTTTCTTTTTGCTGGTTACTTTCCAGCCAGATCAGTGTCATGATCATTTTCATCAGCACAAAAATTATTGTGTTGGCTGACAAAACATGGAGCATTGGAGTGCAAACAGCATTTGGAAAGGTGCAGAAGGATTTCATACTGAGCTTCAAGTATACAAGTTTTGTTGTATTTACCTCCTGATAGAGTCAACATTTCAAATTTCTGCCTTATTTGCCAGTAAGGCAAAAATAAGGCTCTTCTTTCCTGGTTTGAACATCATATTTTAGTCGTGCTCAGACCAGAATAAACCAGCTCACATCTGTGTAACTTACCCATTTTGCAGTTTTTCACTGAGTTTGCAATAATATACATTTCCTGTCTTACTATGGATTTCAATGGTCTGCAAACCCAAAAATAGTCTATTGGTCACTGAAAAAACCCAACAAACCTAGAAGACACTAGATGATTTCAGGTCCTTTAAAGCTCTGACCTATAGACACTGTCAAAACGCAGAATTTTCCAGCAATGAACAGGACAGCATCAAAGCATTTGCTTTGATAAGGCAGACACAAGCTATGGCTCATCATTACTTCATGGCATTAATTATGTGCTGATTCCCCCAACAGGAACCAGTAGTCACTACTCAGTTTATAGACTTGAGAACTGATGTGAAGGTATTTGACATTTCCATAGCCTGAAGAAATAATGAGGAGAAGAAAGAGAGGTGGACATTTGGTGTCTATACAAAAGAAAATGTATTCCTGACATGAGCCAGGATGTATGCCCTTGGCTGGCCTAATAGCTTGAAACTTTCCATTCTTTTTAAGGGAGATTATACAATTGCAGTGGAATTCAGGTTATTTTTTACCATGACAGTACAATGAGCACAGACTGCTCCTTTCTATCTAGCAGGCTCTCTGCTGCGTGACAGGAGGTGTTCAAGTGGGTTTGCTACAGAGCATTTACCTTGGCCTTCCCACCACATATGGAATAAAAAATATTTATGGAAATGATGCTGCTGCAATTCCACTTGTAATAGACTCAAAATGCTAAGTGAAAGCATCATGTAGTGGGAGCACAGCACTGAATTATTCCTGTGTATTGCAATGCTGATAGACAAACAAGACTGCTAAGTAATTAAATCACCATTAGACCAAACCATTAAATCCATTGTTTGCTGTTTTAACTGCTGCTAATTGCTGTCACCATGACAACAGTGGAGTTTCTTTTTCTGGTATCTCCACGCATAATCTTTTCATAATGGAGCATGTGACACCAAAATTTACATCTCCCCAAAATGAAATACTTCTTGTGTTGAAATAAAGGCAGATATCTTTTGAAAAGGACAATTTTAATGTCAGCAGTAAAATGGCTCTTATCTAAATTTTTGTTAATTTGATTGCAGAATTATCTCGTTCTTAACATGAAGTGCATTTTAAGGTAGATTATTGATTTTAAAAACTTGCCTTCTCACTTACATAATAAAAATTCAGATTAAGATCAGAGAGGTAAATGCATACATAATACCCTGTGCCTTGTGCAGACCATAGTTCACATCCTGTTTATGACTATGCTTACAGGAAACATTAAGCTTGGGTCAGAGCCCAGATTTTGTCTCTAAGTCATTTTCAAACAAACAAACAAACAAAAAAGGTATTTTGGAGCCTTTCAGATATTTAAGTCCCTACATTTAGGTTACAGCCATCCCATAACACCTATTCTGAAACCCTCTGTGGATCCCTGTGTTCATTAAGGAGCCTCCCAGCCCCATCAATCTGTTATACCATTTCAATGGGAGATGAATCATCACTGAGTTGTAGATAAGTCTGCTCCTAACTGCTTGTCTAATATTAACTGCTGATCCTGTATCCCTGGAATGCAAGAAAGATATGCAGAGGAAAAACTGGAGCTCTCCCAGTCCTTCCCATGCCTGAGTTCAGCCCCAGGTGAGAAGATGTGCTGTGAAATGGTGGCTAATATCAAACTTCATTTTCCAAGAAGAAAGAGCAGAAAGAGGACTAACTACCTGTTCTGAGTGGAAAAGAACTAACTCCAGGGCCTTTTCTGGTTTTCATTTTTGGCGGGAAAGGCTCCAGTATAAGCCAAATAACAGCCACCAAAAACATTTCCAGTAATCTGGTATTGGAGGCTGCTTCCCAGGGATGGAGGAGCAGAGGAGAATCCTGCAGGTAGACTCCCCTCCAGTGCCATGGCAAGACTCTTGGCCATAGTGTCTCACACAAAAATTGCCTCTGGGCATGGACACCACAAGAGCATGCCAGCAGCCTCTGCAGGCCAAAGCCCAGGAGCCAAGTCTGAGCTTGAATTATAGCATTAACTAAGTCCAAAGTCTGTGACATTGGTTCAAATTCAGTGTGCTGGTTCTTTGTATATGTTTTATTTGTTCACATTGAAAGTACTGCAAAATCTAGTAAGATCTGGTAGGAAAACAATGCCCAGAATTTAGGCTGTGATGAACTGGGGAAAGTGTATGGTAAAGTTTGAATGACACCTACAAAATTAGTATGATCATCCCAACCTTCAGTCATTTTTCTCTTTCACAAAAGTTCCCAAGTTATAGTGGCAACACTACACTGATGTGTTGCTGGAAAGCATTACAGCTCCAAAAAGATATTTAGAAGTCTAGCCTGAACATGTAGAAATCAGGAGTTAATGCCCAAATCTTATCTAGGCAGCCAGCATGTATCCACTTCCGGTGCATGTGCTGAGTCCAGTACAGAAGTTTTCCTCATACCACTTAAACAATCTCAAACATTTGGGGAATCAAAAAGGGTCACATATTCTTCCCCAAAGCACTCAGAACAGTGTCATGATACTTGGGTAGCCCCTCAGTATCGGCTCACGACATTGCCATACACAATACATGTTGGAAGAACTAAACAGGATTTCAAATTCCAAAATCACCACAGCAGTACAAAACATTAGCATCCACTAATGACATCCTAATAAATTTAGCTTCAGTTTAGTACTTCAGTTTAGACGACCTACTGGATACTGGAAGAAGTCAAACTGTCTTCTGTTACCTATGAATGGGGAAGGTACCCAGACCTATGAATGTAGGAGCCAAATTTGATAGTCAGTCTGGCCATTTTGATTCCCTAGTTTGATCCACAAGTTCCAAACTCTTCTGCCTCAAGTATGGCTTGATATAGAGGACATACTTAGACTGTCATTATCAATGTGATAAGCAACCCCACTCACCAATAGCAGCAATCAGGCTGCCTGGTTCCTGCTCTGAAATTAACTGCTGCACATTTGGCGATGGCTTGTAGGGTGCGTCATTGAAGTAAGGAGCAATTTTCTCATACACACTATGAACATGGGCCTTCTTGAGTTGGCTTTCCTCCCTCTCCATTACAGCCAAGACTAGGCTAACTCATTGAAGGCACTGCAACTGTCCTAGAGAAAAGGAGAAAAACAAGTGCTGAAACGCTTGTTAGCAAAGTACATTTCCTTAAGCAGTACGACATTGTTTATTTAGGAAATAGTTTTTCCTTTCTTTAAAGGAAGAAAGGTCACCTATTCTATGATTTTATACAATGTAGTACTTTCTTATAGAAATCTGAAAGGAAGTTTATGGCCTACCACTCATTGTCTATTTACTTGCTTACATAGTTATACTTTAAAAGCTGTTAACCTTTGCTTCAAAAAGTCTTCCACCATTTTTCCAGTCTACCCTTGACAATGGTATTTTCTAAGTCCTTTATTTATAGACACATCTTAAAAAGCAGCAAATGAAAATTATGCTGAATACCAAAAGCTGCTCAGGGTCTGAAACAAAAGTTCTGAGAGGCATAATTTCTCTTCTGCTTCATTCAGCACCCAGAAAGATCCATGCCTACAGACTTCCTATTGCACAATGCATTGACACCATGTGTAACTGTGAACAAAAATCATCCCAGCTTTCCAAGCAACCTTTTTTTCAGCTGTTCTGCATTGGCAGGGTGCACTGCTACTAGCAATGCCCCCAGGAAAACCCTATGATATTGTGAATAGCCTATTGCATCATAAATCATTGTTCAGTTCACCATGAAACTTTGTACAGAAAGGTAGTAAAAATTGTGAACATAATGGAAGAGATGTTGTCCATGCCATTATTTCCATTGATTTATGTGAAGATTTAGGGCACCAAGACAGGCTGCTCATGCTCCACTTGCATGCTGCAAACAACTCCATGCAGAACAACTTGTCCTCTGAGCCAAAGGTACCAATGACAGCAAGATCTCTGCATTGCAGCTGGCCATTAAACTGACTCCTGATCCAGTCCTTATCTGGTCCTTATTTTCAAATCCATAAGCATTTAAAATCCTGTCAACTCAAAAGACTATTGTTTTGTGATATCCTAGGCAATGACATGCTGCAGCAGACTAAGCCCAAATTTGATCCTGCAGCAACAGCAAGAAACTAACTCTGGAGGGATTTTGGTTATGTCATTTAGTAATCTGAAAAACTGTGCAAGGATTAAATCCTGTAGCTCTTGGTGTCTTCTATCACAGCAGATATTCACTCAGCATCACTGGGAAACTGCCCAATTGCAAGTTTCCTAAATATCCTGCCTAGGTCAAAGTGATGACAAGCATTGGAGTGAAGAAATTCTTTGAAAGATGATAACTGTTCTCTTCATTTTATGTGTTGCTGAATAACAGCTATCGTAGAAACATATAATAATAAAAAAAGACAATGGAAGAGAATTGTCTTGGTTTAGTCTCTCCTGCACTGCAATGCATATCTTCTCAGCTTCAAGTGAGATTTAAAGCCATCACCTGGCAAGCACTTACAGAGGTGCTTAACTCTGTGTGTGCAAACAATACCACTGACTGAATCCAGTGGGAATATTCCAGGCACAGAGTTCACCACATGCATTAGTACACATAAGATTGACTCTCCAAGGCAGGAGGATTTTTTTTTTATTGTTCTTCATTATAACCAAACTCTGCTGTAGAAGCTAGCTTTAAAAAAATTCCTTCAGAAAACCCCTGGTTGAAATAGCTGAAGTGCTCTACTGGGTATCATTTCAAGAGGCAAAGGCAGAAGGAGGCGAGAGAAGGAGAGGGAAATTGGTCTTGGAAAAGCTGCAACATCATTTCAAAGCTTTGATATTGCTTCATTTGACAAGAGGAAATAATAACTGGTGAATTGATGTAAGATCACAGGAGTCAAGAGAACTGAGCAGTTTCTGTTTAACTCTAGACTTAGGATAGCTGACTTAGGCAGAGGAACAGCCTCACTGTTGCTACCAGTTTGAGACACTTAATTACCAGGCAAAGAAAGAAAGTGCATATGAAAGCACCTAGGAAGGGCAAGCACATAGTAATACATCCTTTCAAACTAAGGCAAAAAAATGTTTAAAGGCAAAAACCCCATTATGAGTTCTGTGTAAAACAGAACTCTCCTCTGGAACCACAGTAAAAAAGGTGTATCAGGGGCTAGGATTAAATCTCACCTACAATCAAGAAAGACAGAGCATCATTTATTTAAAAATGGTAGCCACAAGAGGGGGGCAAATATCTGGAATCTCTGAAATTTAAAATTCCAACTCTGCAAGGCACTAGTAAAACAAATCTTCTGTAGGCTTCTTATAAGAAAGTAATCCTTTGCTGGGGAGGCTGAGAGCAAGGTCCCCAGCAACCACCAGCAATCATGTGATGGACATTTCTGCCTAGAGGAGTTCAATGAACACCCATCTCCTATGCTTTCCAAGCCACAAACCACAAAATGCTTGTCAACACCATTTAATGCTTTTAGTAGATCAGACTGCAAACTGAATAAAACACACTGCATCACAGGAGGAGAGCAGAGACATGTTTGAGGACATAGACACTAAGTTTACTAAGTACAACTGTTCAGGCAATCCTAGGAAGCTGGTTATGACCCACATTGCAGAAGCAAGAAAAAAAAAAAAAGAAAAAAAGAAAAAAAGAAAAAAAAAAAAGGAAAGTAAACAGAGATGCCTACCAACCTAGCCTGGAGGAAAACAATTTCTGGAGAACTGACTCAGGCACAAACACATGATTTATACATGCCAATCTGAACCTCAAAGACTTTCCATTGTCTCTATCATCTCCAAAATACTTTCTCTAGTCACAGGGAAGCCCAAAAATAACTTAGAAATCAAGCTAAGTATAAGGAAAAAAACCCATCATATGCTGCCCAACACAAAATTGGATATTTAGTGCTGCAAATGTCACACAATAGCATTTTATATCTATGTTTTTTACTCACTTGCATAACAAAGGCTTTGAGGAGTGCAGTTGTCTTTTGAATACACTCACCTCTATGCAAAATAAAAAAAATAATAAAAAAATTTATTTATCAGGGCTGGCAGGAAAGCAAAAGGAAGAGATGCAGAGCAGCAGTTCAGCCTGACTGCCTGTCACCTAATCTCTAGCTAAGTATGTCACAACTTGATTGAAAGTGAAATTAAATGTGAGTTTAAAAGCCATCAAAAACTTCTGAGTTGGTAAGTGATTATTAACTTCTGAATGCTGTGAAGCCTCTGACTGTTCATGTGGGATGTGAGCCCTGGTGCCCCACAGGATTGCTCCCCAGTGGGTATCACAGGCAGCTGGTGGGGTGGCTCTGGCTCCTGCATCCAGAGCAGGAGCTCATCTTCTGGCTGCAGCATGGCAGCTTCTGCTCTGTTAAGAGTGCCTAAAATTTATCTTTGAATTTAAAATAAAATTATTTGTGAGGGGAACAGGCTTTCTAATTCTAAATATTTTCATTCTTAGGGTGAATACCAGTGATGTGAATTTAACTCAGCTGCTCTGTTGTTTAACCTAATATGAGAGAATAATCTGAATTGGTAATAAACTTGCTTTTGACAGGGAGAATCTTCTAGAAGGTCATGTCATCAGTGACTGCCCAAATGTAAGAAGTAATTCCTGATTTTAAAAACCACCTCTTCTTTCACTCTGCCCCTGAGCACTTGCAGCGAGGCAGGCAGAGGCAGGATGTGGCTGCTCATCGAGCTCGGCCTGGTGGGCTGAGAGCAGCTCTGCCAAGGCCCCTCCAGCCCCTTCAGAGCCCTGTCCATGTGGCCAATGCCCTGGCAGAGCTGTAGAGATGGGGCTGGCCCTGAGACACATCTCCGTGCCACTGAGCCCTCCCTGCTGTCAGCCCAAGAGAAGAAAGTGCCAAGCTGAGCTGAGCTTCTTCAGAAACAAGATTAGCTTAAGTCTTGCAGTAATTAGTGCCAGCAAATAACACAACAGGTGGCCTACCATAGCTCAAAATCCAAGCCAACACCTCTGGGAGCACACCATTTCTAACACCTATGAAAGAGATGGCAGTGCTTCCTCTCCTCAGTTAAATGAGTATTTTTGTGATGATATATTTGGAAAGTCTGTTTTATTCTTCTCCCACTGTGTGCCACATACACCATCATCATTCCCACCTTATACACAAACTTACACTGCAACTGCATTGAAATAGTTTTTCTATGAAGTGCCTAATCTGTGTGCGAAACACTGTAAATATTCAGCTGGACCTTGGCAGGGTCCCTTCAAGGACCTTCAGCAAGATTTTTTCTTCCAGCAGCTGCCTCCCCAGGAGTGCTCTGCCAGTCAGACTAACAGTCCCTTACCCCTGCAAAGTAGATAAGAAAAGGACAAGAGAGGAAAAACTGTAAAATTGGCCTTAAAGTCCTTGAACGACAGTTCCCATGAGGTACCGGGATCTGGGAAAAGACTGATTAACAGAAAGGGAAATGCAATATGGGGCACAGAAGGACTAGGAGAAAAGGAGAAATAAGAGAAGCTAGATGGGAAGAAAATGATAAAAGGGAATTTTATAAATAATAAAGATGGAAAATGAAGGGCAAAGAAAGAAATGAAAAGGAGGAGAAAAAACTGAGAGAAAGAAGAGGGGATAAAAAAGCAAAGCCATGTGGAGAAACTCCAGGTTAGTATTTTAATTAGTTTGCCTTGCTACTTTTTTCCCAGATACTATCATGCACGGGCATAGCATCACAATTTGACAGTTAATCAGCCATTTGGGGATTCCTCATCATGCTGTATTACTATTACTGTAGCTCAGTGAAACCTTCCCACAGCCTCCCAGTTCCTGCAGCACATCCTACTGCCCTTGTTCACCCTTTTACAGGGCTGAAAGGCAGCAGAGCTGCAGCTCTTCCAGCTCCCTAAAGCCACTGGCAGCTGCAGCGTGAAGTGGGTACCTGCCTTTCTGAGCTCCCTCTGCCGCAGGTGCTGCTGGGGGGGATGGTTACGTGCAGAACAGAAGCAGGAAGGAAAAACTGGAAAGGGAGGATGGGATTTGCGAGACGGAGCCAGTGCTCGCTCAGAAAAAAGCCGCAGCTTTTGGAAAAGCTGATGCAGGGACATGTTCACCTAATCCAGGAAAGAAGCCCCGAAGGGCAGCCTCCCTAATTGCCGAAAACCACCACTGCTCCCAGGTGCAGGAAGGAAGAGAAGCCTTCCAGAAAAGGTCCAGCATATTTTGAAGGGAAAATGAGGGTAAAGCTAAATCTGGAGAGTAGACGGTGGGTGCTTTCTGGGTGTCCTTGTAGAAAGCTGGAGTGTAGAGCCTGATCCGTAGTCCTGGAGCCTGGAAAGCAACCTGGCAGCAGAGTCAGATACAATGGGAGAACTTTGTGGCCCTTCAGACTAGAGAAGGTGCCAAACTTCACAGACCTGAGCTACACACTAAGGCCATCTGTGGCTTTGAAGATTTCAAATCTGGTCCCAATATAAAAATCAATTCTACCAGTACTTCTGTAATGGAGGCTTAACTTTTTTAGGGAATTTGGGATGCTGGACATCTGAGCATCAAAATAAATATTAACTCACTTGGCCTTAAGTTTCAATGCTATGTTTTTGGACTTTGGTTTTGTTTCCATGGTGGCTGCAATAGTCTCACCTACTCAGCCATAACCAGTCATAAGATGCTTTTGTTGCCTTCACAGATGAACAGAATATCTCTTCTTGCTTACTTGCTCTTATCACAATGATACAGTTTGCTTATCCCAGCCCTTCTGAGTGTAGCACTACAGCACATCTTTTCCTAGGAACTCCTCACAAGTAAACCCAATATAGGGAAGAAACAAGGTCCATCTCACAGCAAAGGAGAAAAGAAAAAATTTAGAACCTGAAAGCAACCTTCTTCTTCCACTTCATTTTTTTTACTGTAAGAGTGACAGAGCGCTGGAACAGGCTGCCCAGGGAGGTTGTGGAGTCTCCTTCTCTGGAGACATTCAAAACCCACCTGGATGCGTTCCTATGTGATGTACTCTAGGTGACCCTGCTCTGGCAGGGGGGGTTGGACTAGATGATCTTTCGAGGTCCCTTCCAACCCCTAGGATTCTATGATTCTATGATTCACTCCTAATGTGGAAAGAAGATGAAATTCACAGTGTTTGAAAAACTGCTGGTGGAGTGGAGTTGTCACCTCTGGAAGCTGTGCTGCTGTGCTGTTACAGCTCTCAGCTGCAATTGTGACACAAAATTAATGTCTTGCTCAATTCATCTGACATCCAAGGAGAATTTTTATGAACACATGTTGGCAACAGCTATGAGTAATAAACCAATCTTACATCACCATCAGAGCTTGCCCTTTCTGACATGGAGCTGTCACTGGAAAGAGGGCTTAAGTAATAAAACTCCCCTTGGAGACACATCTGCGCATCCTTGATAATGTTGAGCCTGCTCAGGGTGTATCACCCTAAGGGGGGGCAGAAGAAAATTCCTCCAAACAGATGACCAATCCTGCAAACCTTTTTTTTGAGACAGTGGAAAACTTGCTTGCAACAAGTGTACCCCTTTAATAGTTTATGAAATAACCTTTTAAAACTATTATATCTTTCCATGTAACAGCACTGATACAGCTTCTCAGTAACAGCTGTGTGGGAAAACAAAAGCAAATATCATGACATACCTAACTCACAGTACCAAGTGTACACGCAAACCCATAAAATAATCACACTTTGTGATTTTTCTCCTATCTAAGAATAAGAAATGCCTCAGAGAGTGAAATAGTAGCTGGATTATGCTGGATTGAATGCTTTTGTGACATTTTATGCCATTATGAAGTTGACATTATGATACAAATAGAAAGCATAAAATCCAAGGTATTAAACTGAAGTTCTTGTAAATTTAATACTTCACTCTTCCTGCTCCAGAGACCTCAAAAAACTATTTCTGTGAGTTGCATTATGTCCAAATCCTCCCTCTCAAACATGAGGTGCTAAGAAGGAATTGTACATGGGAAAAAAGAGAAGGAAAGATTTCAGCACTGTGCTAAGGTTTTGTGCATACAATTTCCATTAATCGAGCTAATATTTACACTCAGAATTTCACCCTTGAAGTGAATTATATTCAGAAAGATAACAGTTTATAAAAAAAAGTCAATAACCAATGAACCACTTTTTCATTTTCAATGTTTTCTTTAAGGAATTATTTAAGGGGAAGAAAATAATAAGATGAGCCTCTGGCCACTGAAGACAGAATAATTTTATAGATGTAGATGAAGTTAGTCAGCTGAACAAAACAGTATGTGACACTATTTTACAGTTCAGGGGCTGATGGGAACAGAGGCATCATGCGAAATAATTTTCAATATATAACTTTCTGTTTAGTAAAAAAGAAACAAGGAAAAAAAACCAAACTATGAACAAAGGCAAATAACCAGATAGTAAAGAAAACACACATTGACCATAGCTCAGTGAGATGACTGCTTCAGTGAGGTGTTTTTTTTTTGTAAGAAACCAACTACCTATGGCATTTTCAGAGAAAATAAGGGTTTTCAACACTTATTTTCGTAAAAACTCAGGTTTTTACAAAAAAAAAAAGCCAGCACCAGGCTTTATGATTCATAGCATGCAAACAAAAGAGATTAATCCACCTGAACATACCGCTGTAACATTTGCACTCGAATAACCAGTCACTAAGTATTTTTCTGGAGCAGAACATCAGGCACACCATCTTGATAGAAGCAAGTCAGAATGAATTGCTTACACACTGTAAGTCTGAAAAGTCTGATAGTCTGTTCAACGTGACAATTATGTGCTTGGAAATACATATGTTTTTACTGCCTTAATCCCCAGACTTTTCAGTCTGGATTAATAGACACGGAATGTTCTTACTCTGTTCTTTTCCATCCTCACAGACCCTACAGTTACAGTAAGGATCCTGAGTAAAGAGAGATTTTATAAAAGGGCTGGAAGATAGTATAAATAGGTTTGCTTAGGTTTTATTTAATAGAGAATCCAACATGTGTACATCTCCCATGGGGAGTTTTTTTCTAAGACATCACTGAAGTATCACATCTCAATACTTTCAACTGTTGATTTGGAGTAAAGGAGATGATGCTATTGGAGAGGGGGATTGGCAGCCCAGCTAGCTCTTAGAATCTCTGTAAAGCAAATTGGCTTTCATGTAGACTGGCACACAAGATGATGGTAGTGTGGGCAATGCAGATGAACTTGTGAGTTTCCTTACTGACATCATGTTACACTCTTTTTATTCCTTTTCCTTCCTTGAGCTTGGGCTCAAGATGGGTTAAAATCACACACAAGTAGCTCAAGAACCTTCACTGATGTAGCTGACAATGAACCACGCAGGCAATTATTGCCTGTTGCTCTTGTCAGAGATTTTCTCTCCTACATCTCCATGTGATGGGTTTCACTTTCCTCATGTACAAAAACAGACCCTTTACTAGTTAATGCTGTTACAGCCTTGCTCTACTGCTATAAATGAACACTGCCATCTGTGCCTGGTAAGCCTTTCTTGCATATGTCCAGCCACCCCTTACAAATCTCTGTCTTTCAGATAGAAGCAACCTATAGTAGCACTGTTCATCTGCACTCTAACACATGCCGTCTGATCCCTGTTTGTTTAATAAAGAGCTTGTATTTGGAAACCACTGGCAGCAATTCAACAGTGAAGGACTATGGATTTAAGTATTACGGATTGATGTAAGTGGAGAGAAAACCAGTCCAGGCTTAAATGATTATATTGAGTCCTGCCAATTCATCTAGGGGAAGCTCCTGCTTTGTAACTCTCCTGCTTGGCATGTGGGACATGCCACAGAGGGGAAATGGGAGCTCCTTGCCTCATATTCCTTCCTGATGACAAAAGAATAGAAGAAATGGAACTAAAATAAATATGTTTTCATTAAAACTTCAGAATTGTAAACAAGTCATCTGAAAAACAAAATGGATTAAGTTGCATTATTTTAGCCAAACGGAATGGTGTAGTTAATTTTGTTAGCGACAGCTGCAGTTTTGGCATTGTAACAGTTCACTTCTTAGCTTTTGATTTAAGACAATTTCAACAAGCTTCCCCTCTCCCCACCTCTATTACTAGCTTCTTTTAACTGCAGAGTCTGAAAAAGCACAGAGAAAATGAAACACCAAAGCAGGTATGGAAGCATCACCAGGTCCCAAAACAGAAGTCAATAACCTGATTCCACATTAGTTTAGACTGTCATTAAAACATCACGTGCATTTAGAAAAGGCACAGGTGCCCAGCTTTGAAGAGCCATTCTGAACTGCCAGAAGCATTTCTCCCCACTCCTCCTTCTTCTGTGCTATCATGTGTCCTTAAGCAATGCATGTTGTAAAACCAGTTCAGTAAAGGCAGCCAAAGAACAAAAATGGCAGAATAGCTACCTGGCAGCAGGTGAGAAAGAGGGAGAGAGGAAAACTCCTTGAATAAATACAGTAACAACATCCACAAGCAAAGTTCATGGGCAGGTGGGTAATCTAATCTGTATAAAGGGCAGAAAAAAACAGATTTGGGGGACCCCCAATTGGTGCTAAAAATCTGATGCTACAGAAACCCTGAAGATACGGGTGTGAGAGTAGAAGCAGTGTGGGGAGAGCTGCACAGACATGGCAGGTTCAGGTATCTGCTGCAGCAGGCAGGGGTAAGAGTCACCTCCTTCAACCTGCTGGTAATGCTTCTTTTGATGCAGAACAGGGATACAGTTGGACTCCTGGGCTGCAAGTGCACATTGCCAGCTCATGTCCAGCTTTTTATCCACAAGTATCCCCACATCTTTCCCTTCAGGGCTGCTCTCAATCCCTATATCCCCCAGCCTGTATTTGTACCAGGGTTTGCCCCAAGCCAGGTGAAGGATCTTGTTCTTGACCTTTTTGAACCTCACGAGGCTCACATGGGCCCACTTCTTAAGGCCTCTCTAGATGTCAACCTGTCCTTCAGGTGTGTGAACTGCACCGCTTCATCACTTTTCTTTGGCACTAAAGAAGGAACCTTCAGATACATTGATGCCATGTAGCTGTTGGCTCACTCACTGACTCAGGGTTTCAGTGCTCTGACTATTTTCTCTAAGTCTTACCTGGTATAAAGAGGTGGGGGTGGAAAACAGTTGGTATTGTTCTAAGAACCAGGGATCACTCCCTCACTTTTTAATTAGGAGTACAGACACAGCCCAAACTTCAAGAGGCAGTGTTTTCATCCAGCATACCCTGTTACCTTGTCATTAAGAGACACTCTAGGGCAGAGGGGCTAAGTGAAGAGCCATCAACATTCTGATGAAGTGCTCTGAGAAGTGCTGTAATTGCTGTGCTGAAGCTGGGAACAAACGTTTCATGTTGCCCTGAAGTCTCTTCAGAAGGTAGTTCAGCAGTATAGCTCCCAGGTAGATGGAGACACCTCACATTTCCTTCTGGCTCCTCATCCTTTCCATACAGTCAAGTATCAGATTTAAGCAGAATGGAGGTGGCCATTGGAGAAGCATATGAAGCAAAGCAATATTAACATGGGACACTCCAGAGTCCCTACTGTCAGTGGAAAGGCAAAGACACAAAGTTAAATAGCATGTATCTCCACACAAAGGCCTCTAGGACAATCCAGTTTTCTCCATTAACACTCTAACTTCTCTGTTGAGTTAACTGACCCACACCCCGTTCCTGGTGTAGCAGTGCCCCTGCTAAGCCTGAAAGATTCCATTGTAAGCAACTGAAGAACACTGAAATAAGCACATCCAACCCCACTGAAGGTGGCAAGAGTTTCACTGTTAATACCAGCTACTGTAGCTCCTACCTGGTTTCACAATGCTCAGCTGGTCAGTTACAGGGGCAGTATATACAACCTGTTATCCTCTCACTGATGGCTGCGGGATCACAGTGGGGCCTCCAATACTCCTAACTTTGGTTAATTTAATACTTGAGGGAAGAACGGGACAGAAAATGTAGAAGGGATAGCTTCCAGCCTCACAGAAAGGATCATAAGAATTTGAATTATAGTACTAAAATATCCCAAGCAGAATTTACTAACTAACCCCTGGCTACAGGACTTCCTCTGCTGCAGCTGTTTTCAATAACAAAGTCTCAATGCCTATTGTTTTTTTCCCTACATACAAACAATTCCAAGTTGTTGCTTTAATTATGCTAAATACAAAGCTGCAAGGTCTCTGGCCCGAATTACTTCTAATGGCTGCAGAAGTTGCAAGGCCCCAGTCTTTCAGGCCTCTAGAATTTAATCTGTCTGCAAAAGCAGCTTTCACAGCCTCCAGGTTCTTCTTGCTCAGATGAGAGCAGACAAAATGATTTTCACTTTGTAATAGCTTTCAGCTTAAAAAAGATAAAACTTCAAAACCACTTCAGAAATCCAAAGAATGGCTGCTAGCTCACAAAATAGAAAGAAATAAGAATGGCGGCTTGTTGGCTATTTCTTTTTGTTTTCAGAACAATACAAACCCCTCTACAGCTGAATTCAGACCAAAGGAAAAAAAAAGGATGGCCTGTGGATAAATTCTGCATTATTTTCATAAGCCAAACCAAACAAACATAATATAAAGAGAACAGGAAAGACAACAGGGAATCCATAAAAATTTCAAAGCAATACGGAGCCACGTGTGAACTAAGGTTTGATCTGTGTCTTGATAATGTAATGCCGAAGTTAACGCCGGTGACATCAACAGAATTACTCTGGCTCTATACCAGCATGACTTGAATCATAATCTGGCACTGAACATACTTCTACTGAACCCATCACTGCAGTTGCTACACTCCTCAGCTTTACAGATTTTTTAAAACTTTGGTGAGCTGTAGTTACTTTCAGGATATGGATCCAATAAAAGATGCTACAGGCCAAATGTTACTGGGCGAATCTTAAACTGATGTAACTTTATACTAATTACTGACTGACATGATCTCTGCGTCTGACCTTCTGTGTATATCAGTTAGGACAAGAGGGATCTGTAGAGTGTTCTCATCTCTTTGCCAGAGTGCTAAACAATATAATGAGAGCAGTCAAAATTAACTGTGGGGTCACTGAAGACTCAGACTTTGGACTGTGAATATCCCAGCAGAATCCTGTCCTCTGGCATGCAGCTGAAGCTAGCCTAAGGTAAAGGCCATTTTTTGCTCAGTGAGTTTATGGGGTTTTTCTGCAATTCATGCAGCATGAGCCTGGGCTTGACTCAGGGGGCCCTTCCCTTCTGAAGAGGGTAAGGATCCCTTGTCCCATGTCAGCCTAGAAGCTGATTGAATTCTAGTCTATGAAAGCCTTGATGTGTGAGAGATTTGGAAGCCATGCAACACTTATAAATTTTCTCTCTGCAGTAAAGGAGTCTTGGCTGCTGCTGTGGAGAAGTGGTGGGGGGTAGAAGAGAAATGAGGTATCAAGGAGGATGAAATGCAGGATAAAATGAAGGGGAGGGAACTGTGGGAAGTCATAGCTGTGTTGTCTGCATCACAGTTGGAATAAATACAGCAATTTTTTGCATTTTTTAAAGCTGCTTAAAAGACATGGCCTCCCAGTAGTTAGTCTGCTTTCAAAATCTAGGCAGCCCAGAAGGAACCAGACTCTCCAGCTATTGCCTGAAGAATGTTCAATGTCTTAATCTCATTTCATCTTATAATTTTTCTGCAAAAAACATTCAAATGGGAAAGTTCCATGTCATCAGCTGTTAACTCTTCCATCTCTGTATCTAGTCCTGTTTGGTCAAGTTCAGCCAGTCATGGTCACTCATTCCCTAAGGTGGACTCACTTTGGTGGTACTTGCATTGTTCTTGTGGTCCCTCTGTCACCTGTTTGCCTCCTCGCTTGCTACTGTACTTAATCCCATAATCCATTTTCACATTCTACTTTCCTTCTAACATGTTAATTTTTCTCTAACACTGTTTTAGCTGACAACTGCTGACTCCGGAAGACTTACTACCTCTGCTGTCCCAAGCAACCTATCCCAGATTAAAGTGAGACGGAACAGCAGTGGATGGCTGATAAACACTGCCAGCAGGCTATGACACAACACAGCTCTGCCAGAAGACACTGTCTTTGCACCTGTCTATGTGTGTGTCCACTAAAGCCCGAAGACACCTTCACACCTATGTGCTAATTCCTCTTATTAGGACAGGATGATATATTCCTACTACAGAGAAGGGCCAAAGTCTCTCAGCCACATTAACAGAGGTACAAAGTAATTTTACATTGACATAAAACCTAGAAAGTGGTCTCCAATCCTTTCTATCCAATTCAGTGATGTTGGCAAAAATTGGTCTAAAGGGCTAACAAGCAAGTTCTATTAATTGTTAGATAATTCACAAAGTAGTCTCTATAAATAGGCAAATGTGAACTGTAAAATACATGTATTTGTTGATGTATGAAGATAAAAACTTACAACTCATATTGCACTACATCATCTTGAGCATTAAGTTTTAAAGTCAAATGTTCTGAGAAGGTTTTGATATAGAAATCTCTAAACAAAACAAACTTCACAACAGGAAAAAGAAAAAAATAGTAGGAGTTATTAGTAATTTGGTTCTCCTGACTAAACTTGCTACCAGTTACCCAGTCGCTTTATTTAAAACCATTTAAAAAGATTAACAAAAAAAAACACAACAAATTACAGTCTGCTGTAGGAAATGAACTCTGAAATAAATATGGGTTTAAGAGTTAAAATAAAGTTCTTCTGAAGCCAAAGGAAAATTTCAATGTCTCCAGCATAACTGATGACAAAGAACAGTAATTCTCCTGCCTCTGTAATCTATCCTACTCAGTGTCCTTGGCCTAAGGAATGCTATTGGATGTAGGGTGCCAAAAATTCAGTAACATTATATTCTGAAGTTAAAGGTAAAAACGGCAAAAGAAAATCTCTCGGAATTTTTAGCCACATTTTTCTTGTCATTGGAACAAAAAAAATACATTAGAATAATAACCAGTGGCCTATGGCTTCTCATATGGCAAAATAATCAGAGAAGTTCAATGTCAAATCATCTGCTCCATGCAGGATGACATGAGTCCAGTCTTCTAAGGGAAGGGAAAATCTTCACTGCTTAGACAGATATTAAACTTTCCTGGAAACTGCAATATATGTCCTCTATTAGAACAGTCATTTGTGCGCTTCAGAAGAATTGTCTTCTACAGTAGCTTTCAGATGAAACCAGGACAATTGAAAATGTTTATAAAAGATTTATATGTTTGATATAACAACCTGTAAGAGCTTGATAAGTCAATTAAATTTTCAGAGTCCACTTTGGAGATGAAACTCTTTATGAACTAGAGCAAGATGAAAAAAAAAAATCTTTCTAATACTAGAATATAGAGGTTTGCTGTGGTTCCTTGTCTCTCTCCTACCTGGCTCACCAATAATGTGTTTTGGGCTCAAAGGACAACAAAGTAACAGCCCCATTGTCGCTCACTCAGCTCCCCACACGCACACACTCTGGGATGAGGAGGACAAAGCTCCTGGGTTGAGACAAAGGACGAGGAGGGTTCTTCACTGGTTAAGGTTCCAGGCAAAACAGACTCAACTTGGGGAAAAATAATAATTTCATTACACACTAAGCAAGCACACACAGGACACAGACAACACAAAGAGCAGGGCATGCATATGTTACCCCACCCCTCCCTTCTTCCCGGGCCCAAATCACTTTGTTCCCAGTTTCTCTCCCTCCTTCCCCCCAGCGGCACAGGGGGACAGGGGATGAACCTAGTCAGTTCACAGGCTGGTGGTTCCTGCCACTTCCTCCTCCTCAGGAAGAAGGATTCCTTACAGTCCTTCCCTGCTTCCCCATGGGGTCCTTCCCAAGGGAGAGAGTCCTCCATGAACCTCTCCTTCATGAGTCCTTCCCATGAGGTCTGGAGCTGCTCCAGCCTGGGCTTCCCACAGAGTCACAGGCTCCTTCAGGAACAAACTCCCCTGGCACCAGGGTCTTCCCAAGCTGCGCAATCAGACTCCACAGGCAGCAAATCCTCTGGCCATAAAATCAAAGTCCACTGGCCAAGTTCACCCCTCCTGGTGCCTTCAGGGAATGTTCCACCTTGCTCCACCACAAGAGCAAAGAGACAGCCTGTCATCTTGCTATAGGATGCAGGGAAACTTCTGCTAGAGCACCTTCTTCCCCTTCTTCCTTACCAGCACCACTCTGCTTCCCCAGCACAGCTCTTCTCCCATAAGTGCTTCTCTGCTCAGGTGTTATCTCAGTTTTTTTGTATGTTAGTCACTGAGGAGCATCTATTGTCCCTCTAATGGCTCCTTGGCTGGGTTTGGAGCAGGGGGAGCTTCTCAGCTTCTTACTGGAGCCACTCCTGAGGCCCTTCCCCCACTACCAAAAAACCCACCAAACCAAACCAGAACAAGGTTTCAGGTCTGCAAATCATCTGAAGGTTTCTCCTTTTGATGAAAAGACTCTGGAGAAAACAGAGCTTGGTCTTGCTGCATAAGGGGCTCCTGCAAGCTGATTGGTCCCACCGTTGTAGCTTGGACAAATGCAATATACCTGTGTCTTTGTGTCTCTCACTGCACAAGTGATCTTCCATGACAAGAATGACCTTGGGGGGTCAAGGCTGTATATGGAGCCACAAACAAAACAGCTGCAGAACCAAGGTGGACCGTAAGTAAAAAAGATGGAAAACCAATATCTTTTTTGCCCCTCTCTTCTATCCATATTACAGAAAAACCTCTATCTCTTAGCAGTAGAGATTCTGAGACACATGGATGAATGGATCTGATTCCACTAACACAGAGCACTACTGTGCATGTAAATTACTGTTAATTATAAGAGGCTCAATCTTTTAGTATAATTCATATCTTGGGACGCCTAAAAAAATATTTCATGGAAAGTAAAGGTGCCTTTCTTTTAATTACAAGCTCTAAGTTATGCATTTGGAAAATTGAAAATTCTTAAAAGCATAGTTACTCTCTACTGACTACTGAATTTTAAAGTATCATTAACTGGAACAGATAAAACAAGATTAATTTAGACCACATTATGTCAGTAATGGCTCATAAACGTTTCTGAAGGCCCAAGTTTTATCCCAGAAACAAAGCTAGTGCTGCACTGGAGGAGGCCAAAGGTGCCTCCTGTCTGGAGGTCTACTGCACACACAAGAAACCTTGGGGGAAACCTGTATGTGACACTGTGACAGTGTGACAGCCTCACAGCAGGGAGGGGAAGAACGTCTTCAGTCTCCTGAATTCCTGGAAGTGACAACCTCTATCAATGTTCTACTTAGAATAAATAAGGGATTGCTCCCTCTCCTTCCTCCAAGTTTGAATGAAACCACAAACATCTATAAAAGGCAGCCACATGTTAAATGTGACAGAATATGCTTACTTTTGGCATACTATTGGTATATATGTATATTGTAGGCTTTTAAATAAAATTGTTTTATTTATTTAAAAATAGTATTACTGATTTTACTAAGTTTGCCTCACCTTTTTTTCACACTACGTGAATGTTCCTCTTTCAAAAATATTTGCCACCTTTCTACAAAAATAGGCTACTTCAGTTCTATACTTTCTGTCTTACCTTGTTTCTAGCTGTTCTATGTGACTTTTGACTGTTTTACATCCTCTGTATCTTGCGGTTCTATTCTTCTCTGGAATATAAATGCCAGCTTTATTAAATCTGCTGTGACACTAGTCCTAAACAGGAATATTTGGGGCCCTAGTTTGATCTCATTGATGCCAATGGGAAAAGAATTGTCCTCTAAATTGATTGATGTTGGCCAGGTAATAGGCTTGTCATGTCAATAAGGAGAAAGCTGTTGCCCCTTGTTAAATTTATACTATGAATACAGAAAATAATCTAACCATTTGCTGGATAACTTAGTCTTCTCCCACTCCCATCTCCTGCCCTATGCCTTTGCAGTTTGCTGCTTCTCATCACAAACACTTGTGTGATTCTGAAGAGAGCTAAAATTGGTGGCCTACATGTGGTCAGATCCAAACCCTTGCAAAGCCAAACCAACCAGACAAATACCACTGTTTTGACAGGTTATAGGAAGGCCAGGCACACACTGACTCAGTTTCAGTGGCCAGAAAGCCAACCAGCCCCTTTATCCATAAGTGTCCTGCTTTCTGAGCTTTATGTTAATCTATAAACTAGAGAAGAGGTAATTCTCCACACTGCTCAGCTATCTAAAAAACAGGCTAAAATTTTAATGGAAATGCTTTGTCTGCTTTGTCACCCAATTATTTATCTGACAGGTTACATTTATTTCTATATATGTCACTAGCATATTTGCCTACTGGCTATTTTAGCTATGCCTACATTCAGCATTGTTTCAGCTCACCAGACAACACACCATGAGCTCATACGCTTGCCTAGAATAGAGTTCTGTTACTGCACCCATTTTTTTTTTTTTTTCCTATGTATTAGTCTGTTTTTAATTCATGACAAGACTTTAGCTTGTCTTAGAAAGCATCTCTGTGGTTTCTAAGTTTACTCACAAACTCCTATAAAGAACTTTCATCACACTTTAGCTCGAAGGTACTTTCAATGAACACTAATACATCAGAGAAACACAATTTTTAGCAGCTGGCTGTATTTTAGCTTTCATTTTACCACTCACCACTACTCACCAAAGATTTTGTGACCTGTACTTTTCCCAGACTAAAAGCATATGCTGTGGATTCCAGGTGGGTGATGTTGCAGAAAGACCTCAGAGCAGATATCATGACAAGCTTATCTGCTGATCAGAGATTGTTACTTTTCACCACTTCCCTACACTTAGAATACTTCCGTACAGTGGCTCCAGCTATTCGTTTAAAACTTTTTGTTTGGAGGAAATTTCCCATTTTCCTACTGTTGAAAAATTCTTGAGAAACCATGTAGCCCTTGCTGCCAGGGAATTCTCTCTGAGCAGTCATAAGCCCACCTTCTTCCACCTCCCACTCCCTTCGAAGCCTGATTGGGGCTGGTCTGTGTGAGCAGCCTGATGTACAAAGACACTGAACCAAAAGGAGGCAGCAGGAGATTGCAGAGAGTATCAAGTGACTTGTCAGCTTTATCCCTGTCTCCCAGGCATGCAGTATGCCAAGTGACGGCTGGGAAATCAGTACAGAACCATCTTTACACCATTAATACTAGGCAGTGTTTAGGCCACTGTCTGAGACTGCTGCTGACCCAGAATTTTCTCCCTGTTTCCTTTACTCCCCTGCCTGCCAGCAACCCTGTGCTGTTTCTTGAATCACAGCCCAGGCCACCTTTGTGGTAGACAGGAGCACACTGCTTTCTGCTCATGTCTGTTATAAAATATTAGTTCTGATGCAGCTATACAAGGGTAATACAATTGTACTGGAAATCTAATAACTGCTAGTACAGTTTTCCTGTTTTGGACACAGCACCATGCCAAGATAAAACCCAGTCGCTGGAGCACGGTCATTCATATTCACATGGAAAAGACTATGGAGGTGAATTGCAAGCTCTTTTGGTCATGGCTTACCACTGACTTACACAACAGGGACCCAGTTCATGGCCTGGCACCCTATGCACCCCAAAAGTGCTGCTGTAACTATGCAACAAAAACTACTAATGCTAGCAGGCAGTGGACCACCCATTTTAAGCTCTGATTTTATACAATACTCTGCTTTGTCCTTTTTAAACAGGATTTAAAAAAACTAAAATCATTCAATCAAAATCAGTTAAAACAATGTTCAGTTATTTTTGGAATACACAGGCAGGAATCTGTATATTCAGGGACTAACCAAAACCTCTCCTGTTATGGCAGAGGGCACCCCGTGCCAAGGATGAGCAGCGTCGATGCTCCAAAAAGTGCTCCCACTTCATCTCTGAAATACAGCAGAGCCACCCGCAGGGTGCAAAACACAGTCAGGTTTTATCTCAACAAACTGACTGCATGACAGCCTCTTTGTGGAATCCTAAAGTTCATCTGAATACTAATGCTGGCATTGTGTTGACTTTACAACTCAGAGTTCTCACACTTCGACTATCAGCTCAACAACCATACAAATTTCCTTCATAACTGCTCTGGCTTCACATTCCAAAACCTTCCCTTGCAGGAAATTACACACATTTCAACTCTGACAACACCCAAGATCTGACAAATAAATATTCTGCTGCAATGGGATTTGAAATCTGGACTTTGAATCCTTTCATCTCTAGATGATATCATATCATATCATGCCATATCATATCATATCATAGGCTTTTTCATGTTAAGCTTTAAAATTGTGTGTCCTCTCTGCAAAGAAAATCACGGGAGACTGTGAAATTTCCATTAATATTCTTGGCTCCCAAGAGTTAAGCCAATTAGAGAAAAATATTCAATATATATGCTATTTCAAAAAGGCTGAAGATTGGGAAAATCTTTAAAAAAATGATTTTGAAAGAAAAAGTTCCTGTAGTCTCAATTTCATGAATGAAAATCCAAGAGTTTTAGAGTTGCTACTTCATGTTGTACAGGTAGTATGAAAAGAAAAGTATAAAGAGTCAATACCAGCCCTGTCCTTCCTATGTATTGATGAGAGTTTATCCCACACAACCAAATCCAAATCCAAAACCAAGTTCTAATCTGAGAAACAATCCATTTTGTTGCAGATTATCTTTCTTGGTCCTTTGCAAATGCCAAAAGGCCTTACAGGGGGGAAGTGCCATCTACCAAAGTGGGGGAGGAATGTAACTGGAATGTGCTGTATTCTACCAATCCCACACTGAGAGAAATTGCCGTTAGGGTCACAGGGCAGATTTCAGCAGTTTTCAGACTGTAATATACTGCAAAACTACTAAAGCCCAGCAGGAGAGAAATGTAGCTTCTTCTATCACAACCTGCTCCTCTGCTGTTTCTGCAATTCAGCACCAATTCTAGGCAACAGAAAAAAGCTCAGATTTATGATGTAAGTAGACATGAAACACATCCTTCAGATCCTTTCTACCGTTATTTTGTACTATTATGCTTATAAAAGTCCGGAGATCAGTTCAATGGGTAGCAAGCTGTGCCTGAACTGTACCACAGGCACCAGTACTGTGCCAGGCTTCAGGGATGGGGCCTCCACCACCTCTCTGGACAACCTTTTCCAGTTGTTCACCACCCTGACACTGAAGAATTTCTTCCTAATATCTAATCTAAATTTACCTGCTCTAGTTTAAGGCCATTGCCCCTTGTCCTCTCACTATACACCCTCGTAAAAAGTCCTTCCCCAGCTTTCCTGTAGCCCCTTCACGTATTGGAAGGCTGCTGTAGGAGAGGTGCTCCAGCTCTCTGATCATTTTTATGCTCATCTCTGGACTTGTTCCAACAAGTCCATGTCCCTCCTGTGTTGAGGGCTCCAGAGCTGGACACAGTCCTTCAGGTGGGGTCTTATTAGAGCAGAGTAGAGGGGCATAATCTCCTCCCAGATACTCAAGGTCAAGCTTGACGAGGGTCTGAGCAACCTGATCTAGTTAAAAAGGTCCCTGTGCACTGCATGGGGGGCTGGACTAGGTGACTTTTAAAGGCCCCTTCCAACCTCATACATGCTATGTATCCCCTTTATACTTCAGCTGTTATCTCTGTGTGTAACAACCAGCTTTCTACTTTCTATTTTGTAGGAACCTTATCATTTCAGAGCTCTACATGTCCCAGTGCATCACACACACCTCTATCCATGCCCTGGTGGATAGCAAACATATGTGAAAGAGCCAATTGTCAGTGCCTGTCAAAACTGTAAAATGCTCAATTTTAACCACCTGTCCCATGGTGGGTCTGGAATTCTTTTCTCTACCCGTATATGAGTTTCACCTGCATGCTGGAAAGTTGTACCTGTGAGCCTGGTACCTGACTGACCTTTTGGTTAAAATCAGACAGTATTTTAAGAAATTACTGGGGACAGGAGTGACTGACAGACAAGGCAACACAGCTGCATGAGCTGAGTATCCTTTGGAAACCAGGAAATGAAATAAGTAATTGGATTCTGTAATAATTTACTTTGTCTTAGTGGGTCTGAATTAATCCAAATATTTTTGAAGAGAAAGAACGAAAAACTTGTGATCTCATTTGTTTTCCTCCTCAACTATCTGCTGCCAGCACTGGTTAGTGTTTCTTCTCTCTGTTTACTGTGGCTCATTTTATATTCAGGCAGGAATATATATGTCAATCTGAGCCATCCTGAAGAAATTCTGTAGATGTTGTGGAACTGCTGCAGATTTTCACCAAGATAACTAAACTCGGAAGGTATATAAATATAAATTTTGTCTTTTTATTTTGCTTGTTTTTCAGTTCTGTGCCCAGCCTTTCAGTTCTTTACATCTGCATTGCTGCATCAAGCCTCCACTTCAGAGGAATATTCCCCAAAGTGCCTGTTCCTTGAAACATAGTATTTTCTTTAAAAGGCAGAAATGACTTTGTGGTCTGACACTGGAAGGCCTGAGGGATTTCTACTAAACTTACCGTGTGAATGTTGACAGAATCAGCAGGAGACAAACAGAAGCTTTACTCTTCTAAATAGGGTCATGGAAATGCCACTGTATTTATAATGGAATGTATAAATCCCCAATCCCTTTCTTCATTGTTCTCCAAGAACTTGCTTAAACTAAACAAAACAAAAAACACTTGTGCAGCAATTCTGTTAGATTGCACCAACAACAGAGGAATAAATGAATATGCTTGGCTGAGTCTAAAGCAGTCTTTCTCCAAAATTCTTGCTTTTTCACTGTACTGGTTCATGCCTAGTGCAGAAGAAGACTTGCACAGGTTTATTATTAATGTTCTGTTAGAGGTAATATATTGTAAGTTCTGCAATAATAAAACAGCCACTAGACTTTGGTTGACAAAATAGGAAAAATCAGTATCTGTGAATATCTTCTGTGTTTGACTTCTCATTGACAGAGATCCCACCAGTGGGAATATCACTGGGAGATCAAGCTCCACTTGCTCCTAAAATACTCCAGTCTCATCTTCATTTGGAGTGCATGTGGAGAGGATAGGTAAGACAGCTACATCCAACTCTATTCATTCTTCTGTAATTAAAAATATCCACCGTGTCAAGCAGAACCTGAAAGACTCTAGAAAATAACACAGTAAGAGTGGAAAGTGAGAAGACAGAACCAAGTGAGTAAACAATTAAAATTAGATTGGAATACATTTATGCCTCATTCTGTCCTACTTCTCTTTACAAAATGGGGTGAATTACTTCAGACATGGTCTAAAGTTAGATGTGGGCACTCTCTGTCATGCTGCATGTTTTCCTCAATCTTTTTCTAAAAGAGAAAATAGAGACAAAAATGGAAAAGAAATATATGCTACTCCCCTCTTTCTCAGTAAAAGCCATGGGACATATCAAGGTATGCAAGACCTTTACCATTTATTCTAAACTGGTAACATGACTAAATTTGCATTTGACATCTCTGAGCACAACAAAACCCACGGCACAGAGGGCAAAAATGTGGCTGCACACACACAAAAAATAGGGAGAATGTGTAGAAGCCGAGGGTCCAACAGTTCTGAGGACTGCCTTAAAGAAGGGTGATGTGACACGTCTCCTGTCCCTTTCTGGGTTGCATGTATAAAAATATCTCTAGCCTACTTTTGTTCCTTTGATGCAAACAAATTTGCATCAGTGTAACTGAGGGTATGTCAACACAACATTCAAAGGCATAAATTTGGATTTTGTGGTTATACTGAACTTTTAAAATATCTGGTTCATGTACTCAAAGCACTGTAGCTGTGGATGGTGTCCAACACATGTTTTCTGACAACATTGCCAGAATATATAAACTACTGAAATTTCGTCCAGACGGGGTCCCATTATAGAGCCCATTCAACTCCATTTTCTTTCCAAACCCAGGAAAAACAAGTCACAGAGATTTAAAAAAAAACAAAACCCAAACAAAGCCAAACAATAACAATAACAAAACCAAATAATTTTTAATTTGGATTTTTCTGACCATAGGGTGACATCACATTTAGTGGCATTAGTATTGCAGCCAACAGCAGTAAGTTAAATGTGCTTGGGACTGTGCTGGCACTGAGGCCAACTGGGACACAACAGCCAACAGAGACAGAACAGCCACATAAAAACCTCTTACCTCTCTGTACTGGATGGCTGCACCCATATTGCCCACTGAGAGAGTCCCTGGCTTGTGCCTAGGCCTGATCCATGGCCAGGATTTGTATATGAGTACAAGCAGGGTCAAAACTGTGCCAACATAGTATTGGAGTGAGCCAGAGATCAAGCTAAAGGATTTGATCTCTGCTCACCTGCATTGCTTAACTCTTAGAGCATGTTTTGAGCTACTCTGGGTCTCTCCAAGACACTCAGGGACAGCTTGAGTGAGAGCTCACTCCAGAGACTGTCTGCAACAGGCAGTAGAGGTGTAACTGCACTGGGGTAGCTTACAACAATCCCAGCTTCACAACCTCAAACTCTTCCCTACATCCTCCTGCTGCACCTCAGGGTATGCCTTGCACCCTCTTTCACACTGCGCAAAAACGACTGCAGAGAGGGGCAACACAGGTATCGGATTATTTCAGGCAAGTCAAGCTGAAAAGGGAAAGAGCCACAAAATCATGTTTATAACTTTGGGTCTCAAAAGCCCCACTTGAGGTCCGAGGAGACCCACAGCCAAGTACCACATAGCTTGCAAGAAGTCAGCATGCTAGATAAAGAGTTTGTCCTGAGTAATCTGGATACTTGCCCCAAATTGCTCTGTAGCACCCTCCTATTAATAAGTACAGAAAGAGTTTATGAGGTATTGCAGAGATGCAGAAAAACCAACTGATTCTTCCATTTCTCCCTCCTACCTCTAGAGACTTCCCTTCCTCACCCTAAAATGTCCTCTCTGCAATTTTCATGACATGGACAATATGAACTTCACTGTAGTGGTCCTTCTAAATCCTTTACAGATTCACTTCTGCATTGGGCATTTACAGAAGGGATGTGATGTCCCTTGAACTGTCTGGTACTTTGAGTCAATTTTTAAGTGGCCTTCAAATCCAGGTCTGCAGGTCTATCTATACCATAGACCTTTACACTTGTCCTAATGCAGTTTAGTCTGAAGCTACCATGCTTCCAACTCAACTCACTCCTTGACTGACTCCTCCTTCAGTTTGTTCAGCTTAGGCTGGAGGTTTGAGAATGGGAGGTCAGTAAGTGACTGTCCCACAGACTTCTTCCTATTCCTCACTTCTGAGCCCAGATTCTCCAGTACCTTTCTCTGCTGGCCGTATGAAGAGACAAGCTGAAAAGGGAGGCCAGAAATTCACACATCACTTTCAAGGAGGCCTCTATTTTGCAGCTAAGTAGTACAAAATGTGGGCTGCTCTGCTGCACATTATGAAGAAAGATACAGATGGTGTAAGACAGCTCACATGGTTCAGAATAATTGAGAGGGAACCTCAGGATAGACCTTACATATCAATGTAGACATATTATGCTTCCTTTGCAGATGGCACACACCACGGCATATAGATGTACCAGATGCTCTTCACCCCACAAAATAAAAGCTCTGTGCCGCCTAAATGAAAAAAAGCAAACCACCATCACACAGCTAAAATGAAGCAATCAATATTCTTGCCACCAGGTCTGTTTCTTGAGTTTGACAAGGTGCCTGACTGATCAAAAATAAAAAACATAGTCTCTTTCTTGAATTATGGAAATGAAGCAATTCCAGTTTTGCTGAGTACACACAGAAGAGAGGGGATTATCTGCCTCCTTTTTGAATGACACTGGGGATATTTTGTTTTAATCAATTTAAGTCTTACATTGCTACACTGCAATCAGAATAAGACGTTCTGACTAGATCGTACTTTTCCCCCTTTCCTAAGCTGTTTCAACTTTCTTGCTGCAAAATGCTTCTAGCTGTAAATTATTTCTGCATTTCAGATTTATACAGAAATATGTATAAACCAAATGAAGAAAAATGAAAATATATTCATGCAGCTGTTTCTGCCTATCACCTTTAATCTTTCATGCACTTTAAAATATGTGCTTCCCACAAAGGGAGAGAGAGATCTATTTTTGCTTTATGTGAATATAAAAGTAATTTGTTGCCATAGCAATATTTTTCCATCCAAATGTTCTGAACACCACAGTTGCTTCAGGTTTTGGGCAAACTGTAACTAACCCAAAAAAAAGCATGTAAAATGTTATGCTTCAATAACCTCTTCAGTTCCATTATAATCACATCTTTCC
Organism: Apus apus; assembly: GCF_020740795.1. Classification (NCBI taxonomy): domain Eukaryota; kingdom Metazoa; phylum Chordata; class Aves; order Apodiformes; family Apodidae; genus Apus; species Apus apus. The sequence continues at coordinate 23,913,064 of NC_067282.1, forward strand.
GCTAGACATTATTAACAAAAAATAATTCAATACAGATGTTCATGTCTATACAAATGTCTTATTCCCACAGACCACTTTCAAAATAATTTGCTTGCATCTTGTTTAATTCAATTTGCATTACATTTCTGTAGAATGGACTGAAAAAACCCCACAATCTCTATCTAGTGGGCCAAATTCTGAAGCTCGCAGGAACAGTGCAAAAATGTAAAGAAACAAGTTAAACCCCTGCACACTGTATTTTCTTAAATTCACCTTCACCCCCCTTGCATAGTGCTCTTTTGTAGGGTTCTCAGGTTAGTCCTGTTCATTTCCATAGCAACCCTTTCTGCAGAGTTGACCAATTTGTTTAAATTGTTGGGGTTCAGCCTTTGAAAGCAGCAATACCACAAAGACTGGTATAAGAAACCTCCCTGAGCTTGGGCTAGGAGTCACAGAAGCAGTGTACTTACCCTGTTCTGAGAGCAGCAACTTCCATGGCACCAGGAGGATATTTCATGCAAGCTGGAACTGTGGGTTGTGGTATGCAAAACACAGTACCTAGTTGAAGCTTACAATACAATCTTATTACAGTATTACATAATGTTTAAATACAAATACAACAGGAATCAAATGAAACATATAAACCTCAAGATTCTAATAAAAACCCCACATAGATATTGGCAGCTTTCCACTCTCTTCCACCTACACCTTAGTGCGATTTCACAAGACAGGGATTTGTGTAAACTGAGGCTGACTGCCCCAGCCCACTGAAAGAGCTCCCAGGCATGATTCCACATTGACTCCATCAAAACCTCCAGAGTGGCCACCCAGTGCTCGTATGTCCAGTAAAGTTTGCCAGATGTGACCTAAGTTGAATCACTGTGCAGTTCATTGGGAAAGAAGGCACAGTATGTGTGCATACGGCTTTTGTATTGTTTCTGACTGGACAGGAGTTGTGCACATGTAGCTGTCCTTGTTACCTCGCACACATTTTTACCAGCCCTTGCCTGCTTGTTTGTCTGTTTTGCTGCATGCTCTTAAGCCTATGTATCCTTATGACATACAAGAGCCTGTAAACCCTTTGGGGATATTTATTACACATATCTCACAGGGCCCCAGTATGGTAAGCATTTCTGTAAGACTACAATATAAACACTAAATAAACATGCTTGTTATAGGCCAGACATGCTAACACAGTATCTTATTTCTTAAAAAAAAAAAAATCTGTTATATGCTGTCTTACTCCAGATGTAAATAATAGTTTGCTGTTTTATTTAAATTGTCACCATCTGTTTATAGTGGACCTGAAATGCAAAACGGTCTTTTTTCCACTCTCTCACAGCCAACCAAAAAAGCAACATGCATTTTATGCTTCTGAATACAACTGACTCTGCTGTAAACAGCCTTTCTTTTGTGCAGTCATTTGCACTTGTAGTGCCTGCATGTGCTTTCTACATAGCAACACAGAGAGGGAATGGAGACAGCACAAAACAGCAATGTAATTGCAATGCCATAAAAATCTATCAGAGCGTCTTCAGTATAGATATTTGCAGGATGTAAACTGCCATAACATAACTGCCTGAAGGTGAAGTTTCATGGTCAGCTTGAGACAAACTAAATCCACATACTATTGTAAAAATATGAGTATTCTTGCCTTCCCTTTTGCCCCAGTCTGCAAGTTTCTGTCTGCTCCCTTTTGCCAGCATTGAAGCAAGACTGGGAAATCAATCTACCCAAAAGCATTTTTCTAGTTTTGTATTTTGCCACGTTAGTTTTCAGTCAGACCTGGCTGATCATGCAACCAGCTACGTAAACCCCAGTGCAGAAGTGAAATTACCCTTTTAAAGAGCATCACACAGTTCAAGTGGAGGTCAGTTAATCCCTGTTGTGAAAAAAACCCCCAACACTCTTAACTGACTAGATTTCATATTGATAGTGTTCTCTAAGGAGTAATACACAAAATAACTATCAATCAGTATGTGTCAGGCAGTTTACTGCCAGAGGAAACAACTTACCGTAAACAATGTTTCTGCAAGACAAGTGTATATTTAGATGACTGTTTCACAGGTAAGAAAGAAACCGAACCGTGTCAACTTTTATTCCAAAAGGTCAAAGAGAGTACATAAAGCAGGATAGGAGGAGAGATCTCCTGTCTTTGAAGTTTTTATGCCTTTGTACAGGGCTACCTTTCTCTGCGTATGCGCTCCTCTTCCATGTGTGAGGGCGTACATACACACATATAGACTTGTGTTTCATGAAGGGATGTGTCTGACACTGTGAAAAAAAAAAAAAGTGGTCGAAATAAAAACTCATTTTATAAGCTCTCTTAAGTTATAGGAGCAATAGAGAAAATTAACAAGCAGAATGTTCACAAAAAAATACAGCATTATGCATAGTTAGACTTAATTCTTAGTAGCAAAATTGCTAAGTGTTTTTTACACTTTGGAATAACTATGAGAAATCCATTCATAGAACCATAGAAAATGTGTGGGGTTGGAAGGGACTTTTAAAGGTCATCTAGTCCAGCCCCCCCTGCAGTGCACAGGGATCTTTTAAAGTAGATCAGGTTGCTCAGAGACTCATCCAGGCTGATCTTGAATGTTTCTAGGGATGGGGCATCCACCACCTCTCAGGACAACCTGTTCCAGTGCTTCACCACCCTCATTGTAAAGAACTTTTCTCTAATGTCTAATTTAAGTCTACCCTGCTCTAGTTTAAGGCCATTGCCCCTTGTCCTATCACTACACACTCTTGTTAACAGTCCTTCCCCAGCTTTCCTGTAGGGCCCCAGCAGGTAGTGAAAGGCTTCTGTAAGGTCTCCCATGGAGCCTTCTCTCCAGGCTGAACAATCCCAGCTCTCTCAGCCTGTCTTAGTAGAGGTGCTCCAGCCCTCTGATTATTCTTGTAGCCCTTTTCTGGAGTTGTTCCAACATGTCCATGTCCCTCTTGTGCGGAGGGCTCCAGACCTGGACACAGTCCTTCAGGTGGGGTCTTAGGAGAGCAGAGTGAAATCACCTCCCTTGACCTTGCCGGCTACACTTCTTTTGATGCAGCCCAGGAATTCCATATTTTACACTTGTAAGTTTTGAGATGCTTTTTGTTAAATGCAAAATTAAAATAATTTTGGTTTACTGAGAAGCAACAGGTGTGAAGAAAATAGTTGCATCACGACATAGTGCTTATTGCTGTTATTTTATTGTTAAGTGCAACTAAATATGACTTGATAGGTAGGGAACATAAACTGCTTTAAACATAATGGCAGATAAGCTCTGGTTTTGCTTCTATCAACATCATGGTGTTACACAAGCCAAATAACAATGAGGTTTATTGTACTAAATGGAGCAGGTGATCAGGCACTGAAACATTTCTCCCAACTGAGAACTTTCTCTCCACAGTCAGGCAGTTCCACAACTGAATGCTCCAAAAGGCATGGAGATTAATACATGCAAATATATATTAAATATGCAAACATTATGGATCGGTGTGTCCTGAAATATGCATGTTCTTAAAACATAGTAACATAGTTTCCTGATAATATGTAATGACATCTGACAGCTCATATTCTAAACAGGTTTCCTTCTGGAAGAAGAATTAGTGGGAAATACAAATTGAGGGATAGAAGAAAGTAAGGTTAGTGTGTTTACAGGAAGAAAGACAATGGAAGGGCAAATACAAAACTCCTCAGTGTCAACCATGCTACAGAAACTCCTGACCATATTGCAGCACATAGTCTGAAGGTTTTTCCCCCAAATCACACAGCAGAAGGCTTGGGAGAGTCTGGAAAAGGAAAGATGTGAGCTTGGGAGCAGAGGTGTGCCAATCAATCTGCCAGCATGCAGGCTTCCCAGTCTAACTCCTGTGGAAGGAAGGATGAAGCAAAGTGTAAAGGTACTCAAGGGGACCAATACACAACCATCACAGACCTCTCCAATCCATCGCCCATTTATCAAGCTTTTGGTCAGGTCTTTACCCTTCATGAGGTCAGGGATTTGTTCCTCCTTTCACACAGTGAAGCATCCACCAAGGTTGTGCAGTATGAGTCTTCACCAGCTGGAAATAATGTGCCTGAGAAAGATTTTATTTAAATTATGCCACCCCAGCAGCCCAAAGCAGGCATGAGGTACTCAGACCCCACACAGAGAAAACAGCTTGTTGGAGAATTGCATATAGGTCTGGTCACCATTTCACCGCTGACTTGCTGTATGAAGTTGCTCTGAATCACTGCATTTCTACTTAGGTTTTGTTCTTTTCTGAATAGAGATAATGCATTTTGACTTCCTGTGAGGTGCTTCAGTTTCCATGGAAGAAAAGTGGTAAATATGACTCTCTTTGTTACTTAATAAGTGAAATCTGCCAGGCAAACACTGTAATTTTGGTTTGTATTTGTACAGCACCTGATGCAATGTGGGTCCTTCTTTTTTTACTAGGGCTTTCAGGCACTTGCAGGTCAACAGAAATAAATGAGAGTTGTTTACCTTCTTTTGTTGAGCCTCCACATTTTTTTAAGAAATGGCAGCTCATTTTAACACCAATATTGCTTAAAGCATGAGGGCAAATCCTCTGGGTACATGAGCAGAGCTCATTAAATGTGGAATCATAGCTCCAAATCACCCAGAAGTCTGATGTATGCAGTGATCCAACCCAGGAATTCACAAATAAAATAATCAGGTTAAAAAATTATTTGGTAAAAAAGTCTTTAGGGATGTGCCATCATGTATCTTGCAAACATCTTACATTTCCTTTATATACATTATTTTACTTTCAAGGCTTCGGGAGGGGAAAGTCCTACAGCATTAGAATATGATTAAGCAAAGGATCCTGTCATTTCTCTGCTGATATGCAATCTTTTATTTTTCATTATGAACACAGTCTAGCCTGTGATTATGCTGACCTATTCCTTCCTCTGTTTGTGCACTTCTGCCCCTTTTCAACAAAGCACCCAATTTACCATAAATTGGATATTAAGAGAATAAATTTGTATATAGCAGACAACTATGAAACTTTGTCTATCAATAAAATAAAATACTAAGATTTTCTCATCTTTTCAATAACAAGAGGAAATCTGATGTTTGTTATATAATAATATTTTGTTTTCAGAAACCTCATTCATGTAGGATATGTTAGTGGTTTAGTGTTCTAGTAATTGTAGCCATTGTCAGGGTTTTGGAAAGTCACAATAGTGCCATGCGTGGTAAACAGAATAACAGCAAATTCTGGGTCCTAAAATGAAATAAAGGATTTTCTTTCATTGATTTCAAAGAAATTGTGGCACATCAAAAGGAAGAAAATTTTACCCATTACTAACAATTTTAACAGGTACTTGGCCAGTTACTCTCATATGTCCATTCATATTATCAGGTGCCTGATAACTGATACTAACCTTACATTATACACATTTATTATTAAAAAATTAGTGGGCCATAAAAATAGTTGATACTGTGATTGGTGATATGTTAATGGGATAAAGTAAAGGTGATACCTATGCTAACTTTTGCTGTAAGATTATGCTAAAATTATGTCTTTTGCTGCTTAAAGTGCAATGTTAAGTTTATAAAAACATATATTTCAGAGTTCACTTTTTCAGGTGAAATCTGATATCCTTATTCTCAAATATGAGATAGTATTCTTATGAAAAAACCTGTTAAATCATTTTCTAGGTGGAAATAAGTGCATGAGAAGGTAAGAAAACCCTTTTATTCAATCTTCATCTGAATAGCACTCATATTGTCATAAAAACTGCTGAAAATTGAAAATTGTCAGAGATATATTTCTGGAATGAAGATGTGCTAGAATGTTGATATTTCAGCATTGGTCTGTTGAAAAAACAGATTTAAGATTACAGTGCTTTAATAGCATACATTATACATAGATATATATACATAATATATAATACACATACTTTATACACAGATGGTAAATTATATTAAAAGATGAAAGCAAATATTTTCCAATTTTTATGGCACTCTACATCTGTGAATATATTAAATAAGTGAATATTGATAAGCTAATGTCTCAAGACTCCATTAGCTATGAAGATGCAAGCACAAAAAGGTGGATGGATTTTAATACTTCTTTGAGGATTGCAAATAAGATCTGTGAAAGGGGATGTGAATGAAGTCTGGGCCCCAGAAAATACTCTGCTTCTTCTTCTTCTTGCATGATACAGAATTATCCAGAGGTTTCTGCCATGGTGATGAATATGTAACATGAAGTGTGATCATTAAATTTGGGTTTATTTATGAAATAGCAAGACATGATACTTTTTTTTTTCCCCCTCCTTAGGCTTAGTAGATAGCAACAATGGCAAAAAAATTCCTATATTTTTCAATGAAGCACTTGGAAATTAGGATGCTTCGAGGTAAACCCTCTGGGATAAAACTTCCACTTCCTGTGTCCTTCTGCAAGAGCTTGGGATGAAAAGGCTCACCCCATTCTGGCTTTTGTTCTAGAAAGCCATCTGCATGAGTAAGGAGAAAGATGGCTGTGGTGGGGATCATGCAGGTGCTTCAGTGATTGACTTGGGACTGCAGGGCACAACAGAATACACATAATCATAGGGTTAGGAATGTCAGAGAACCCTCCTTCATGCTGACTTGGCTGCATTTTCAAGGAAAAAATTCTGACATCTGTTTGCAGAGTGAGTACAGAGTTTCCAGAAGAGTAAATTACTGCACATAGTTCTCTGAACTACATCAAGATGACTTCTGAGTTACTGAGTTGACACCTGCAAAATACACAATGCCAAGACATGGCCCCAAATGTCCTAGGATAAACTGTTGGAGTAATTCTGGGTGCTATTTTGGCATCCAGGATTTAGCTAACTTCTGAGTCAGAGACCTTGCCTAAGAGGTAGTTTGGGTGTGGCTATCCTGCCGCTGCATTTGGCCTTGTTGAGCTTCATGAGGTTGGCATGGGCCTACCTCTCCAGCCTGTAAGGGTCCCTCTGGATGGCCTCCCTTCTCTCTAGTATGTCAACCACACCACACAGCCTGGTGTCATCAGCAAACTTGCTGAGGGTGCACTCAGTTCCATTGCCCATGCCACCAACAAAGACATTAAATAACAGTGGTCTCAGTACAGGCCTCTAAGGAACACCACTCGTCACTGGTCTCCATTTGGACATGGAGCCACTGACCACTACTTTTTTGAGCCAGTTCCTTATCCCCTGAGTGGCCCACTCATAGAGTCCATACCTTTCCAGTTTAGAGACCAGGATGTCATGTGAGATACTGCATGAATATTGATTGAATAAGCCCCCTTCCCTACAACATCACAGAGTTACCTCATACTGAGTCAGTTCTTCACTCTGATCTCTAAACCCTTCTTGAAGTTAATGCTTTCCAGGGTACATCCCTCAGTTCCATGCTACTGCTTGGCTTTCTTCAAATGTATTTTTAATGGTCCACCTTATAGATGTCTCCTGTGCCTTCCCTATGCTTGCTATTTTTTTCACTATGTAGAAAAACCTACTGTTTTCTACTACTAACATCTGAGATGTTTATTTAGAAATATTATTATCATGTTATTGTTTTTGTCATTATTATTATTATTATTATTATTATTATTATTATTATTATTATTATTATTATTATTATTATTATTTTATGATTTCTTGCTGATCACTGCTGTCTGAGATCTGTCAGGGAGTTTTCAAACCATGTAAGAACTGCTGATTGTTAGGATTTTACAGTGCTCATGGTATTCTTACTCCCATGGAAGCAAGGCACCTATTGTTGCCCTCACCCCGCCCGTGGTTTTTTTGAGGCTGTCTGTCATTTTCAAGCACATCTGCAGAGAGATAAATATCCTAAAGATAAATATGTTTTATGAAAGTAGATAGTTGTAGGAAAATACTACTAGAGTTCAAGTACACTTTCAATAATTTCTGAACCCATTGGGTAGTTTCTACAGTTAAAGATGACAGCATGTTTGTCTTTTTGAAATACCCTGCAGTAGGAAACATAGCCTTGTGTTGATATATGTAAAGTAAACAGAAAATCTGGGTGTAATACTGTTGAAGAGTCAATTAACCAAGAAATACACAATTCCTTAGAAAGCCAGGTTTTGTTAGCTCTCAGATATACTTGTTTAATCAGATTGTCCTGTGGTACTATGGCAAATGCCTCACAAACCTCTGCCACACATCCTTTATAAAACAAATTTGTATTACAAAAAATGAGATTAATTTGACCAGAGTGATCTAACATCTTGAAGTTCTATTCTTGTATCTTGCTGTAGATTCAGCCCTTTACCAATTTTTCTGTTACTTCACCCTGGCTGACTTGCTGAAAGACCTGTCAGCCAATGCACCGACTGTTTTTGAACACTGACATAACATTAACACTGTTTTTGTCTTCTTGAATTTCCTTTGGTAATCTGAGATTTATTAAAAATTAACCTATCCCATTTGTTCTCTAATGTCCACACCTCAGAGGCATTCAGTTTAACATCCTTCTTCTTTACTAGGGATGGGCAGGGAAGCACTTCTTTGCCTTCTTATGAAATTAGATATTTATTGAGTTCTTATGCCTTTTCCACATCATTATTTAAACATCTCCTTGATTATATGTCTTATTAATGAGACCAGTGTCAAAGTGCTTCCTGAATTATTCATGGTAGTTTGTGGTGATGAAACTGTGAAATATAGCAGAAGATTAATGGTTTTGTGGTTGAGATATTCTCTTAGTATTAAGAGATCTAGGCTTTAGTCCTCCAGACTTTCAAAGTGACAATATCAAATTAAAGTTTTTGTGTCATATAACTACCTTCTTCTGAACCTGCTAGTGAGAAGGTTAAAAGCTTGCCTGTTTTCCTAAGTCTGTTCTCTTTGCTTCCTCATGGCACTCTTAATTTACAAAGACTTCCTATTCTCAGTTGTCAGCCTCCTTCTTTCCTAAAATCTATCATAATATACTGTTGTCTCATATCAAAAGACAATGAAAGGTGGTCTCAGATATGCCCTAGGATCTCATGCATCTTTGACCTTACTTCTCCTTGCTTCTCTTTGTGTCTCAGTTTATCAAACATGTGGCACAGAATCATTATACTTGAATTACTGTCTATGAGCTTTCATGTACACAGACCCAACTGCCCTCCACTGTGGCCTCTCTCCTCCTTCCCCCACTGAAACTTATCTCACACAGTCATATGTGATCTTTTCTTGTGCCAAAGACATTGCCTACATCACAGCATCTTCCCACCCCCTCCTGCCACCCAAGCTGGCATGGTCATATTACATTGCAAATACCCATTTCTTCATTTTTCTACTTCATAGGTTTCAGCTTTTATCTATAGCTAGGAACTTCCAAGACCTTAACCACACCAATTGCTATTTTATTCTGTTTCCCTGATAATCTGAATTGTACCCCTTTTACCTGATAAGATATTTCTTGCAAATAATCTTGATCATCTTTAAACACTGTTACTAGCTTAATGCAAGAAATTAAAAGGTTCACTTATAATCCAGTAGGTCAGATTTAACGATAATTGAAGATAGTAAGGATATATTTGCAAGCAAGATAGGGAGCATCAGTAGCAGTGTTATATAAACACTGGGCATTGTTTCTGGATGAGTATTTTTGGATGACAGCAAGATGGTTTATCTCTATGTTCAAGTTCATAAAGATGCCCTTCCCCTCTTCCTGTTTCTGGATACAATTGCAAGGAGGTGCATGCACAGCCAGCTATCTTAGCCAAGTGTTATGTCTGAAGATTATCAGCAGTTTGTTATTCTTTATAGCTTTAGGATGTACCTGGACTTGAGTGCAAAAAGGTCACCACTGCATTTCTAAGACCCCTTAAATTTATATTTTGTTCCTTTTGTGTGCTATCCAATTTTCCAATTCTCTGATTTTGGGAAGATTTCTGTCTCTGAGAAAACTCTTACTTGACATTTGAACCACAAATTAGGCACAGCCAATCCCTGCTATGGCAGGTTAGAGATAACCCGCCAACATGTGAATACTTTATCTGGGGAAGTACAAAAGAACTGGAGTTCAGCACGATGTGTAGCTCTAGCATGTGGAATACAATACCTTATTGTAAGCTTACAACAATTCCCAGTTTGTGTTTTTTCATCAGGGAGTACAAACATGCCCTGATCAGCACCCACCCCGAGCACGCAGCCCTTTCTCCCCTCACTCCAATTTTCATCTGAGTAGTTAAATACAGACAAGAAGATGAGCTCAATCAGGAATCCCAGGTTCTGAATAGAGCTAACCTGGATCAACTATAACCAACAAGACTCAGACAACTAACTAGGAAAACTGATCTAGTGGATTACTATAAAAATGGAAGACTTACATAGAGACAGATCTGGAAATTACATTAGGACACAGGCAGGATAATGCATGGACTTGAAAACATCCACAATCCATTAAGGCCATATATACTATTAATTACTACCTCTATGTACATATAGTATAAATATAAATATATTTGGGATTAATTTCCTGGGGTTTGGCCAATGCATTTGCTGCCACAGGAAATGGGTTACTTCTGAAGGATGCTTAGTTTCAGTTAAGATCAGAGCTAGAAAGTAACTTTTTGACATTAATTTGCTGTCTCCTGCTTCCAGCTATGTCCCTTCTGATCTCATATGTTCAAAACGGAAGGCAGGGGAAAACACTACATACAGCCCTGATTCCTTCATAAGCCATCTTTGGCAATTTTTAGAGTTATTTTCATAGTCTGAGTAGGGTTTTTATGTAATTTATTTCAGTGAGTGGTTACATCAGCCGTTGCTGGGTTTTATGCTTTGCTATAAAAGCACCGACCAGGTTTTAAGAGCATGTTGGCCGGTATAATGCACAACAATGATAAATTCCAATAGCTGTAACCTGTCCTAATTTTTACTGCTCCCTGGGAGGGTTTTCAGAGGACTGGTATTTCTTACTGAATTAATATTAGGCTTAAAATACTTCAATTTAAATCTTTTGGGAAGAGTGAAGAACTGAAAGAGAAAATGATGCATCAGTCGCTGTTTACTCTCCATGGGAAACTCATGTTAGCAGAAATGCAGGGGAGACTGGAGAAGGGTGGTGTGTGGAAGGGACATTCTGTCACTATAAATCACACCATTATTAGCTTAGGATTAGTCTCTTTTTTCCTAATCACAGAAGGTAATTATTGAAATATTGCCTTTATCAACAAGTCTAGTCACTCTGTTGTGCTCAGTGCAAACAGATTCATCTGGATATCTTAAAACAAATAGTCCTTTCCTTTCACCACTATAATTTTTCAAAAGCAGTAACAGATAGGATAGAGAGTATAAAGGCCATTACTGCCATATGGATGTATTTCAGATCTCTGTATTTCTTTACTTCTAGGGCTCCTCCATTCTCTATTATGTATGCTTCTCTGCATAATAATGTTTTTGAAGCGACCATCAAATAAATAAATATGATGAAATGTATAAGAATGTTTTTTTACTAAGTTGCAAAACATACAAATCATCTAGACTGCGCATAGGATGCCTCATGCAACTCTCAGACACAGATGTTAAATGAAATTGATTATGACAGTCCCCTCTACCTCTAAAAATCAAGATGAAAGGCAACAGACTTGAAATTCAGCAACCATACTTTAATCCGCAAAGACTAAAAGCAGCCCTTGCTACCCATTATGAGTTCATAATAGCTCTTTCCTTGTGGATTCTCATAATTTATGCAATACTAAAATCTTCACAAAAGGTTTACAAACTAGCCCACCAATACCATATAATATAAAAGAATATACAGAATATTTCTTTTTTAATTAATGTAGTAGGACTCCCATTCCATGTAATCAATAAAGTATCACATGCTTTTCTGAGCTGTTCTCCCCATTATCACACTGTTCAGATACTGGAGGAAGATGTGGTCTCCTCTGTACTAGCTCTGAAGTTGACTTAGTATTGAGGGTTATAGTTTTCTGGGAGTGTGGACAGTCCAAAAACTGAGTCCCCCGGGATTTTTTCTCTATAAAAGTGCTCAAATTTACCCCTGCAGTTCTAGTGCAGAGTGCTACAGTCTGGATGGTACTTCTCACAGTGGTATCCAAATGCTCTTTTAGTTAATGTCTGCTATGTAAATGGATACTCCATTTAACTTGCTAAATGTGCTCTCCACTGTATTACTGAAACTGCTTGGTATTTAACCTAAACTTATGTTTTAAGGCATGAAAAGCCAAAGTCAGTTCTCCAGAATAATTGTTGGCACTAACACCTCATTGATAGTAACACTTCTAAGAAGAAAATTAGTTCCTATTTGTCCCGGCCTATAAATACCAGGCTTCCTCAATCCCCTGGCACTACACATCTTGTCTCTGCTTCCCATGTGGGTTCTTAATGAATCTGCAATTAAGTCCACATGCCTTGCAGATGCAGTGCAAAGTATCTTTTGCCTCTGACACTTTTGGTTCCCCCTTTTCAGGGCAAGTGCTGGCTATACCCAGAACAACAAAAAAGTTCTAAGTTATATTAATGATCCCATCCAGCTATCTGCTTGCTGTAAAACTTGAGAAATTCCCATTGCAAACTTCCAACAGTTGACTGGCCAGTGCCAAATTGGTTGTGCACTTACCTGTGCTAGTCTGGTGTGTCCACCTCTACCGGTACACAGCCATCAACCTGTGCGCTGGTGTAATCATCTTCATTTGGGACTGGGACAAGGTTCCTCTAGGAGTTTTGGGAAAGTCTGATCCTTCACCTGGGGGCTCTGTTTCCACTGTTGATATCCAAAATGGTATGGTCTTATTCTCTAACTCTGCACTTATCCCTGACATGTACCACTGGATGCAGTGGAATTGCACAACTATTGCATTACTCTTGAAGCATGTCCAGTCTGCTGTGAATATGCCATACTTGTCCTTTGGGCTTAGCAAGCCCATAAGGAACTGTTCCCTACTTCATCTTGAAAACAGGAAACTTCATCTAAGGTTTGGTCTTCCACTTGTGTTGGAAATCTTAGTGCTGAGCATATATACAGAAAGCGTAAGTGTAGGAATAGGTATTTGAGGTGCACAGCATCTACACCAAGGCACTGTACACAACTGAGGATGGAGCTTGAGCTCATTTGAGCAAGATGTGGGTGCTCACGCTGTGATGAAGCCTTAGATATGTTCTGTTAATCTTCCCCTGCCTTAAGCCTGTCTAAATTGTTGGAAAAAATGTGTGATATGTCATGTCTGTGATATATCTACACAAAATCCATGTGCATACCAGAAGTTATTCTGAGAATATTGCCATTTTCCCACTACTCAGTTAAATGAGCAAAGGATGCTTGCAATACTGACAAAAAGCTGAACACATGAGTACTCAAGCAGCTGGAAGCTGATCTATTCACCAGAAATTTGCCTTCTATATGATGACTAGTAACGGTGACATAAAAAAGCAATGACATTGTACATGCAAATGAGATCAGCTCTTTAAAGTTCATAAAGCATTGTAAAAATGGTATAGAAAAGATTTTAGCAAGGAAGACTGAAGCTTAATAGAGATTCCTCTCCTTTTCATTGTTGATGATGCAGCTGAATCCTCAGACATCAAAAGGTACTTGAGTGCTGTCTTACTATTTCTCCTGCTCTTTGATGAGTCTGACATTCAAACAGCTACTCTGAGTGCCTTAGAGATACTTGAAGTCCTAGGCATTAACAGAATGATGTTTCTGAAAAATGGTGATTTTATACCATCACAGTCTAGTATGACCACATTCTAACCAACTCATATGTCAACAACATAAAAAAAATATCAAAGTTGAAATTCTGCGATACCATGCAGCATATAGGCAGATGTTTATATGTGGAATAATTCAGTGAATTGCAAACCTATAGAAAGCCTAGCCTCAGAGGAGGTTCAGCTTCTCAAATGCCATGTGAAAGAAGAGAACACATTTATTTCTTATCTTAATTATCCTTTAGGCAGTGCCTTCTATATTGCGAAATCATTACCCCACTGCAAACAAACAGCACAGAAATCTGATCCCAAAATGTAACTTAGCTGCCAATTTTAAAGCACTCTGAGCGATATTACAACATGGTATAATAACCGGTCTTGGAATTTGTTTTTTTAAATTATCTTTGCTTTCCATAGTTTTCTGTCTTGCAAAAAAACCCAACCAAAAACCAAAACCAAAGCCTAAAACAACACAACACCCAAAGCCAAAACTCAGAAGTAAACAGAATGTTAGTGAGAGTGAAGAGCCCTGATTAATTATAACTATTGTCAGGAGAAAACTATACTGAACAACAACCACAACTACACTTCTAAGGCATCTTGACTCATTCTTGAAATTGTCTCCCAAAGGAGCGCAACAGAGAGCAAGTCTTGACTGCAGAGTGTGCAAACATTCAGTTGTGGGAACAGAATTCAAAGTTCAGCAAAGCCCCTGAATTCAACGTGGTTGCAACAGAGTAACTGAGAGCAGAATGTACTGTATGTTTCACAATGGGAGTCTTGTTGTGAGTCAGGCATAGAAGAAATATACAGCACACATAAAATGTAAAACAGTTAATAGGAGCCAGCCATTTTCTGTCATGAAGATCTTGAAATCTTTTATATTATGTAAAGAAAAAAGCTTAATTTTTAAATATCTCAACCATTGTACAAGGCATCACTGAAACTGTCTAAGTGTTTGTCAAAAGCTATTTTTCACTTATTGCAATTAGTTTGCTTCTATTTTAGCAGGAGCTATAGACTACAGCAAGGGCTGAACAAAAGTTTGGAATTTCCATCCACTTTGAGACAAGAAGTCAAAATATCGATACGCACTGTGGAACAGAATGTTCTGAAAAACATGGATACAGAAACAATTGAACATTTCATCTTTTCCCAGCTGAGAACAAAAGCTGTATATTTCTGCAGTGTTATCCTGCCTGATGGGGTTTGGAGTTTGAATTGCCTGTTGTGTCCTCCTGTCCTTGGCGGGTAAGGCCGCGGGCTCAGGCCATGGCTCCAGGGCCACATCACAGCCGTAGGGATGAGGGGGAGAGGAGTGAGTGAATTGTGCCTGTGTCCATAGAGTCTAACCCAGGAGTGAACCACAGGAGAGAGAGGAAGCTAACACTACAGACCCAGTTATACAATAGAGTGTTGGTACAGAAACCAGGTTCCTACTGAACTGAGTTGAAAGGAAACATCTTGGCTCAGAGAAAAGCCACTAGATCAGGTTGCTCAGTGCCCCATCCAACCTGGCCTTGAAGGCTTCCAGTCATGGAGCTTCCACAACTTATCTGGGCAGTCTGTTTCAGTGCCTCACTACCCTCACACTAAAGAATTTCCTCCTGATCTCTAACCTAAACCTCTCCTCTTTCAGTTTAAAACCATTACCCTTTGTCCTCTCACTAGAAGCCCTTGTAAAAAGTCCTTCCCCAGCTTTCCTGTAGGCCCCTTCAGATACTGGAAGGCTGCTATGAGGTTCCCCTGGAGCCTTCTCTTCTCCAGGCTGAACAGTCCCAACTCCGTCAGCCTGTCTTCATAGGAGAGGTGCTCCAGCCCTTTGATCATTTTTGTTGCCCTCCTCTGGACATGCTGCAACAGGTCCATATTCTTCTTGTGTTGCGGGCTCCAGAGCTGGACACAGTACCCCAGGTGAGGTCTCACCAGGGCAGAGTAGAGGGGCAGAATCACCCCTCTCGATCTGCTGGCCCCACATCTTTTGATGCAGCCCAGGATGCAGTTGGCCTTCTGGGCTGCAACTGCATATTGGTGGCTCATGTCCAGCTTTTGGTCCACTTATACTCCCAGGTACTTTTTCACACTGCTGTTCTGAAGTGTGTCCTCCCCCAGCCTGTACATTTCTTTTTCTCCAACAGTGACCTGATGGTGGTGGAGGCTACATAAATCTAATGAGACAAGACAGCATATTTTTAGACAAGTCAGGTATTCCTGTCTCCATATCATGGACCCAGCACTGATGAGATGTTTTGCTCCCTCTTACAGTGCTCTGTCTACACTAATAAACTGAACAGGCTCAGACTGGGCTCCCCCAGCTTGGTTTTGGCCTGCACCATCTAGCAGTGTGTATGGGCATGGTTTGGGAGACTAGTCCTAGTAAGCAGCATGGATGAGATCACCCTGTTTTGGAGGAGAAAATATAGATGTGGGGTCAGGCAGATCAGAACTATCATTGCTGGAGCCCAACTCTGCCTCCCACAGCAAGAAGCAGATGTCTCACTTGGGCATGGACCACAGTGGAGTGAATGGCTATGAAGTTCTCAGTTTGAGCCTTAAACTGAATGCCCATGGTCAGGTTGGAGGAGGCATTTCATAGGTGCCTTGTTCAAGAACACATAGAAAGCTGTGGGAGAGCAGCAAGGCAGACCAAAACGCCTGATGCCAGCACAAATGATTTAACTGTAAGAACATATTTCTCCTCTGATAGAGATTTGCCTTGTTAATGAAGTAGTTTCTTTGAACATTTTATAATTGAACCAGGTACAAGATACTGAAGTTACTGAACAGAGTGTGTATATATTTATGAACTGAAAGGAGAAATTCTGGCTGAGAAATGTTTCATTAAACCCCTTAAACCCTCTTCTTTTAGTGAAAATTAACAGCTTGTTTAAAAGTGCCTGCCTTCTGCTTTTGTTATCAAAAGGTGCATCAGATGTTAAACTGCAATTAACATCTAGTGGGCTCAATTTTGCAACTAATAACAATTTGCATAAATTGAATTCATTGGAGCAATATTGATTTTCAGCACCTGGGGATCTGTTTAACTTATTTTATTTTTTTATTATTTTTTTTTAATGTGTTCCTCTCCTGTGGCAGAAAAGGCAGAAAGAAGTCAGTATGAAAGAGGAAAGATGAATGTCTTCAATACCTTACAAAAGCAAAGGTGGTCAAAATGGAGCCTTAATCCAGTCTAATACAAATAGATGTAGGAATCTATATTTTTGTTCTGCTTGGGTGGTTTTGGTTTGTGTCTGCAGTTACATAAAAAGGATGAGAATACCCACCAGCACTTAGTCTTGAACAGTGCCAAACATGCCTTTTTATCTGTGTAGAAACATGATTGTGAGATAGGTCTGTTGAGAGAATTACAAAAACCTTATTTCTCACTAAATGAAAGGGTGGCTCTTCCTTCAGTTAATAGTGTAGGTTGCTGCCATTCATTTAAAAAGAAAACAGCTCTAGGTAAATTGACCTGCACTCTAACATATGTGACCTCCTTGGAGTCACATAAATGAAGTAAATTGAATATGAGTATGTACCGAATGGACTGGGAGAGTGTATATAGTACTTATAATGTGTAGAACTTATTTTGTTCTGGTCCATATATAATAAATATCTATAGAGAAAATACAGTCTTAATATCCATATTTTAGTCATCAAGCACTTGCTAAATGATGCTTTTGTGACACTATATACTATTTGATATTATCAAATGACAGCTGCACTTTACTGCCTTTTGGCCTCCTTTCTAAACAATAATCATTTTTAAAAACAGCTTTGATAGAGTACAGTGATGAAAAGTTAGTAGTGACTTGGAATAACTTTCACTGATTTAAAACAATGTTTTATTAATTGCTGACTGCATCTACAGAGCAAAAATGTGTCCTGTGTAAACATCAAAAGAGATGAGCCTACCTGTGGAGTCCTGAGGAAATTACAATACCCCATTCCTCCCCTCCTAACAATTTTCTGAGGCAGACAATGTCAGCAGACACAGCTGTCCCCTTGCTGGGCTGTGCCCTCACCCTGGCCAGGCAGGGGCCATCTCTCTGCAGAGCTACCAGGGCTGGGGATGCTTCTTCCCACCCAAAACCAACAAGCGAGGAAAGAAAGGCACAGAAGACTGAAGCAGAGTGCAGGGTTGCTTTGGAGGCTGCAGGACAGCTGCCCAGGCCCTTTAATAACCATCAGAAAGCAATTTCTGAAGATTCTGAATGTAATTTGAAGCATGTAAGAAAATCTGCAGTGGGATTTTGTGAGCAAGTGAGGTTTGTTTGCTGCCTGTGATCTGCACCCACAACAGATTCAGGAAAGGTGCGTGAGGAGAGGTGGTGTGAGGATTAGAAAAGGAAGGAAACGGTTATTTTGCAAACAATGAATTTTAAATCCGTAATATCTCTGTATTACTTTGATTATTCAGAGAAAAACATAAACCTTTTTACTGGAATCAGTGTCCTAAAAGTATTCACAGGCTGTGAACAAAGAAATGGGAGTGAAAGAGAGGGGGAAAAAAAAAAAAAAGCAAGCCTTTACCTGCTACTACCATCTAGTGGTAAAAAAGAAATAAAGGCAATGTTTGCACAAAGTCTGTGGGAGGGATGAGGCTGGTGAACAGAGTTAAGAAATAAAGAGAATTGTTATCTGACAGCCATTTGCTCCCTCCCAGCTCCCCCCCAACACACACATTATCAGTCACTCTACTACACCCACACCCTGCTCCTGGCACAGAAAAGAAGCACAAAACCAGAGCCACCAACAGAAATGATCAGTGAGAGAAACATATTCCTCTGGACCTCAGAAGTCCCTTCCTTTTGTGATATGAGTGCATGATTTAAGATCTTCCAGCCATGACTATCTTTGAATTCATAAATATATGATAGTTGACAAAATAGGACTCGAGTATTCTCTATTAACTGCAGAAAAATAGCAGGTCATGTACACAGCTGAGTGTTGCTTCTCTTCTAAGGGTTGTACATGGTGGAGGTAGAGAGTTAGGTGTGATGACCTCAGGTCCTGGCTGTCCCCACACTGCCTGCTGTGCACCAAGGGAAGCCCTGCCACCCTGCCCACAGGATGTTCTCTCCTCATTGCCACTCAGGGGAGCAGAGCCTTGGCCCCTCGCCAGGACTCCCGGATGGAGGTTGGATGCTCCCTCATGGGAGAGAATTACCCCTTACCAGGGCTGGTCTGCTAGGCAAACTTCTACCTCCCAGGAAAACAAGACTGTATGTCTGAAATGTAAGGCTAAGAAATGGTTTTCTATATTTAGGACTAGAACAGGGAGGAGAAATAATAGCAGACTTAAAGCTGCCTTGTGCACTGTTTTGGCTTTGAGCTGTGCTCCCTTCAGCTCACAGGTGAGCTGCTTCTCAAAGTGATTCATATTTGTTCTTAACCTGATGTCCAGTTGTTCCCAGCTTCCTCTGTCCCCATCACAGTCTGCTTTCTTCTCCATCAGGGCTGACCCTAATGCTTTTTAGCTAGTGGGAATCTCAGCAGAGAATTCAGTAGTAGATTTCTGGGTCTACACATGTATAATGCAAAGGATTTCTAAGAGGACAGTAGACAAAACAAGAACAGTATAGGTTATTAATTTTTAAGATAATTAGTGGACAAGAATAATTAGTTGTTATACATCAAAAGACAGAAAAAAAATTGTCATTGTTCCCCAATGACTTGGCGTGAAGTCAGCTGCTGCTCTCCCATATTTCAATAGGTTCCTGATGCATATGTATGAATCTTTGCAGATTCCTGCAAGCTTCAGTAATTATTTCATCAAGGCACCAACTTCAGTGTCAGATGTAACCGGAATC
Source organism: Apus apus (assembly GCF_020740795.1). NCBI lineage: Eukaryota > Metazoa > Chordata > Aves > Apodiformes > Apodidae > Apus > Apus apus. Next base: position 23,932,507 of record NC_067282.1, read on the forward strand.
ATGCATTCCACACCTCCAGCTACAGGTGTGTTGGGTGTCCTTGGGTTGCCTTTTCCTCCTGACTGAACTGGCACAGCTTGCACATGGAGCTGACTGCAATAAATGCATTTATAAAATGTGCCTTTTCCTTCCAGAAATCTATGTTTAATCAAAAGTTTATGTGTCTAAGCTCAGAACATATTTGTACTCTTTGAGCAAGACTGATTTAAACCTCGAAGTCAATGCCTAAAGCAAATCAGAGGAATCAAGTGCCAAAAGTACAACTCTTACTCCTCCAAAGGAAAAAAAATCAAACCGGAAGATCAACCCTGGAAGGCATGCTTTATTTTAAGCTTAATGTTTGAAACTTTGTTGCCTAAAATAGGTCAACCTATCGCTAAAATTATTTGTCTCCACTGAATGTAGCAGAAGCTGAGAATGAGCAACTCCAGTGCATGATACAAAAGCTAAAGTGGTTGAATCTCAGCTGTGGTGTTGGGTGGGCGGGAATCTTAACATCTAATGAGGCACCAAAAAACAGGAAGGAAAGAAAATGGAAGAAGTTCCCTATCGACCATTCTTGGGAAGAAAGCTGCAGCTGGTAAAAAATTTGTTCTAGAAAAAAAATTAAGTTTAAAAAAAAGCTTAAGTTGTAAAATGCTATCTTGAAAATGATACCATGGGCTGGTTGGATCTTTACATTTAGACAGTGGGAGATCACTGGAAGGCTCATAAGGGTTTTATCCCTTCTATTAAGCTCTACTAAGTTAGGGGGGCAATTCTGTCCTGTGTCCCAGGTGGCACTCAAGCATTATTTTTGTTTGCAAAAAGCTGTAGCAGATACAGAGGTAAATAATTAATGATCTGTCTCCTTTCCATCTCCTCAGTTGCATTTCCTACTGTTGTTTATTAGAGTGATGTTGTCTCACATTTATTCAAGCATCTATTGCTGAGAGACTTGAAAAAACAGAAAAATAATTATTCTTCATCAGGATGCAGTTGCATTTATAGAACCATTGGTTATATTTATAAAATTGTTATCTACTTAAACATTTATTCGTGTAAGTTTATACTCTAAGAGATTCTGTAGCATTTAGTTAAAGGAAGGAAGGAACTTTTAAAATTACATTCATGTTTGTCTCATAGTAATTTAGTTCTGATAGAAGTTGCTTTTGCCATTACATTTAATTAATCTATTTTTAAATTCATTAATTTCAAGTCTTACTTTAGATACTCTTTTACTGGCTAGATGGGTACATATCATATAATCCTTTGTACTGATAATTGTACATCACTCTCCTCATGACACATCTAGAAGTGTGTTCCTCCTTCAGCAAAAAGAGCCACAAAGGTCTGGTTTCTGACCAAAATGTTTCAATTTTCCACCTCCCAGATATGATTAAAACTGAAAATAATGCATAATATTGAGAACGCCTAATTATTCTGTTTAGGCAGTTGGCATTCTAATGACTCAGTTAAAGGGGCTTTTGCATTTTGTTTGCAAAATATTAAGCCTGCATCTTGGGATTTAGTCCTGTGAAGATAGCATGTTTGTTTGTTTTTGTTTGTTTGTTTGTTTGTTTTACCTGGTTTCATAAGGTTAATAAGATTGTGTTATTTCACCATCTTCCACTTCCTCTTCTCACCTCTTGTCTGTGTTTAGCCAACTTAGGCAGAGGCCTCAAAGGTTCCTAAACCTTACAAATTTTGTAATAATCAGGGCCTGAGTAGAGAAGACTGACTCTATTAACGCTCCTTCTGAGTGAAAGGATCAGAAGATTTGAACATGACTTAGTTCTAGTTAATAGCAACCACCTGCACAGCCAGTGTGGACAGTCAGGGTGTCCAACAGTCCCGGGCTGTCTTGCACATGTTTCTTGTCCAGCCAGTGAACCCCTGAGAGTTACAGGGGCAGATGGGGATACCACACCATGTGTGGGAGCACTGGGAACAAAGCAGGGAGCAGCATGAGAGATCCTGGGGAGAGCTACCTGTAGAATGGTGGGAGTGCTTGCAGGTATGTGGAAAAGCTTTTGTTCTTGAGGTGAGCAGATGTGATGTGGGACATGAAAGACAAATCCATGTGAAACAAGATTTCCATAGCTACACTATTCAGGTACTAATTTGCTTTCTTTTCAATTTCTGCTGTATTTCATCCACATTTTGTGCTCTGGCATAGGTCATAGAGTGCTAGCTACCTATCCAGTCAGTAATGTTCTTTTCAAAGGACATGCTTTTGTTGTTTTCCAGAACTGCGTTCATCCGTTAAGAACCACTCCATCTATCCTAGATTTTAAAAAAATAATTTCTTTCCCATGATCATAATTTCCTAAAGTGAAAAGCTATCGAAGGTAAATGTATGCTTCAGTTTTTTATTACTTCCCATTTACCAAGAGTATTTTTTCTTAGGTGTAAATGCTTTATGTCACCTTTAGTTTTCTTCATGTTTATTTTAACTCCCCATTTCTTGCTTGCTACATAAAGATAATTTATTATCCTCTTCTCTGTAGCTGCTAGGTACTCAAGAATTGCAATGTTATGTGCAAACTGCTTTGGTACTACTCATTTATTCTCTGTAATCTTACTGCAGTACAGGTTTCTGAAAACTTGCACCAAGCATGTACAGAAAAATGGGGTGGACAGAGTTGGACTAGCAATTTTTTTTTTTCCCTTTTTTTTTTTTTTTTTTTCTCCTCTTGGTCTTGAAAAATGCTTTCTGATGCTATCTGGTAATTGTTACTATAGGGAAATAAGCACCACTTTACCCCCAAATTAATGAGCTTCATGTGGCAATTACTTGGTGGAATTTCATGAACTATGGTATGCAGGCCAGATGAGATGATTCTTCTGGCATTAAAATTTATGAATCTATAAATTTGTGTTTCTCACTTGTTCTTGTGATGCTTCCTAACATTTCCAATGAGTAAGAGCCTTCTCATCTATCAAGTACCAAAGCTGAGGTAAATTATTCTGCATGACCTTCAATGCTTTTCTGTCATTTTGGGTCTAGTCTTACAGATGCTGTGTCTCTGAAGCTCTCAGTAGGTTAGGAATCATGGGTGCCTAGGGATGCCAGGCTGAACGTTTCATATACTGCATTAGTGTGAAAAATCAGGTGGCTTGCCCTAGGCATAGGTTGCTTGCCATGTAAAATCCTTCATGACTGGCTAGCTTACAGGAATAAGCTATTTATATGTCATAGAGAACTTGTATTTTTATTAATGATACATTATGCTGATAGAATCGGTACATTTATATTGATGCATTTAGGAATTTATTACATATGTTTGCAACCCCCACTCTGTAGCCCTGCTGCAAACTTTCCCCTGCTACCCAGAGTTTCTCTGACCATGTGCCTGTACCCAGCACTCAGCTCTGATGTGGCACAGCTCCATAATCTCCACTGGGACTGCTTGGAAAAAGCTGTGAGAAAAGCTGTATGGAGATAAGGAAGGTAAAATTGCAGGCAGAAGTAGGATTGTTGAGATAGGATCAGAAGTAGCTGGAGCACTCAAGAGGAAAAATATCAGTGTGCAAATGTGTGAAAAAGTAAAGGAAAAATATGGGGGATGCTGGTGAGGCTAGACAGGAGATAGTTGTGAAGCATCAACTGCTCAGTCAAATTATTACTATCATCAGGAGTGGGTGGACAATGACAACACTGGGACCCTGAAGATCTGCCCCTCCCCACTCCTGTCTGCCTAGGAAGAGCTCTGTGGGTGCTGTGTTAGGGGTGGGGAGCACATCTATGCTCAGCCTTACAAATGGTTAAATACAACCTACCTGCTTCTCCCTGTTTGCCATTAAGTAACTGCTTTATGCTTTGAAGTTGTTTTTTCACCTTACTTGCAGAATCCCTTGTACCAGGGTAAGGATGCTGGAACAAATTAATTCAGGAGAGAATCAGTAATACTTCCCTTAAATACCAAGTTCAAAACTTTGAATTATTTTGCAAAATTTACATTTCTTTTTAAATGTTAGTTAGCATTTTTTAAGTCTTCATTCTAATTTTCCCAGTTGTCATGATCTTAAGAGGTGCTCCTGTCAGTACTCTTTTCTGCTTCTATTGTGTGTATTGTGTCACTCACTATTTGGAGGCATTTTAATTATTTGTCATTTTTCATTAGGAATTCCTGCAATGTCTGATAGTGAAAGCTTTAGGTAAGAACCATATATATTTGCAACATCCTGATGCAGCATAAAGTGAAATCTTCACAAAAACCTGTGTGTTATCACTGGAAAAGATGTTTGGAATACAGGGCTAGATCCTGGCTGATGACAGACAGATGTTTTGGCAAGCACAAGTGCGATTTAAAGTTGTCCTAATCAAGCCACTGAAGATTCCCCAGAAGCAAGGAAGGACAGAAGCTGCCAGTGAAAGAAAACTATCAGAAATCAGACATGCACTGTTTCCAGCCTGCCTGGCACTTGTAGGTGCTCCTGAAGACCCTTTTGTTGCAGGTTAGCAGAAATTAAAGCTACAAAATCACTAAGAGAGCCTCTGTGAGAGGACTGAAGAAGGGAGGTTTGGGTTCATCCTGAACAACATGCAGGCACACAGCACTTGGAGGGGCCAGCCAGGGGCTGCAGTTAGGTGTAACAGTCCCTGATCACTTGGCAGGAGAGCAGCCTTTTCTCTTCAGAACTGGCTGATCAAAATGATTTTTCTAATGAGTGATCTATACAGAGATTTTGAAGGGTAGAAACATACTAAAGGCAACTAAGTAACATGAGGGGAGGATCTTGAAATAGGCCTGTCAATCAGAAAATATAGAAAAGATTTTCTTCCAAATTTGTTGAGGGAGGAGATAGGAAACCAGCTTCAGGGAATATTTAATACTTGTTAGGAGACATCAGCATTGTTAAATGAAAAAACATATGGTGACTGACGGAGAGGGGCTGTTGTAATCATTTATAAAGACAGACCTTCACAACTGTCAGCATGAAGACAAGGAAGGCATAGAGAGCCAAGTGTTTTTCTCATAATACTAGGAGGAAAATTGCAACCACAGAAATAAGGCATGCTTGCATGGGCACATGGGTTATTAGTTTTTTATTAAATTTAATTGTTGAATCAGGAGCTAATGAAAGATAATTTTACACAAATATTTTTATTATTATATATTATATGCATTGCATACTTTTTGTTAAAGCAAATTACTACAAAGTCATGAAAGGATTTAAAATCTTACTGTTTTAGAAGGGTTCTCTGGTTTTGCTTTAATGTTTAAGTTTTTAAAGATTTCTTCTTCCAACCCAAAGTGCTAAGTGTGTGCCCCCTTAAACTCTTATTTAATTGCTTCAGCCAAAGGGTTTAGGAACTTTAGGAAAAACACCAAACAGAATCAATGATTCATATAAAAATTGCACAGCTGACAACAGTGTTAGGTCCTTAAACCACGTATAATGAAAGATCTCATTGTATGTTTGAAGAGCAAAATACCCGGAATGAGTTAGGGATTAAATAAGTGAAACAACAGAATGGTTGAAGAAAGGAAAATACTCTTACAGTGCCTTAGCGGTAGATTCCTGACAGACTCACCTGGGAAGCTTTATAAAATAAAACACAGAAATCAGTGGGTTTTCAGTTTGGAGGAAGAGAATTTGGAGTAGATTTTAGTTCATACATAAACCTCACTATGATAAACTTTGTTCTCTGGGCAAAACCAAATCATTTTCTGAATGTGTTAAGTAGGAATACACTGACCATCAACTCGAGAATACTACTGGGATTCTTGGCTTATTTAAGAGGAAGGTGGTTGCAGGATTTTTAAAATATTGACTAATTTCTGTGGGTGATCTACATAAGATTGCATTTTCATCAGTGTTTTCATTTATTCTCTGGATGTCTGAGACAAGGCAATAACTCCTATGTAAGAGTATAGAAGTCTTGTTCATAACCCAAAGAGAGAGAGATTAAAAAAACCCCACCAAAAAAACCCAAAATAACAAAACCAAACAAACCAAACTCCCCAAAATAAACCAAAATAACAAAACCAAGCAAATCAACCCCCCCAAAACAAAAAAAAAACAAACAACCATGAGGTAGTGTTTTTTTTTTAAGCAGACAAAATTAACAGAAGTTTCCCCATCTCAGCAGTTAAATCTATGCCCTAACTACAACCTTCCTTCACTTGGGAAATGAAAGGAACATGAGCAGGCTCTGAGGATCACTTTCTTTGAATCAGTCGAGTGAAAATATTGAACTTTTTTGGAGGCTGACTTGGTATTTGTCTGATGAGCTAAAATATTTATTTTCACCTTGTCCCTTAGGGAACTTCTGTCCCAACAGCATCCTTTTATTTTATTTTATTTTATTTTATTTTATTTTATTTTATTTTATTTTTTTTTTTTTTTTTTTTTTTAACTTGGTATTCTAGGCTTTTACAGCTTGGTCAAACTAGCACAGGCAAACCACTGTTGCTGGAAAATAAAAAGAAAAGGGAAGGTTTAGGTAGATAAATAGATGTGCATACACATAAAACCTAATTTGCAGAATAAATAAAACACTGTTACTTCAGGATCTGATAATTTTAACAAAATTTTTCATACATATCATCTTCTTTCTACAGAATTACGGTGCATTTTGACAGATACAAAAAAGCCTCTAGGAAAAGCTTCTGAATGTTTTATCGATTTTTTTTTTTTTTTCCCCACATACAATATAGCTGCTTAGTGTTATAAATTTGGATTCAGCATCATCTCTAACACATGGTAATGAATCCCTGCTCCCTTCCCATGCCTATCATGATGAGACCTTATCCTCCACTGTTCTAAGCCAGTAAATGACACTGTATGACATTCTTATTCATTGTCTTTTTCTCTCTATTCTTTAAAATAAAGATTAAAAAGCATAAACTAATTAAAAAAAAGAAAAGAAAAGAAAAGAAAAGAAAAGAAAAGAAAAGAAAAGAAAAGAAAAGAAAAGAAAAGAAAAGAAAAGAAAAGAAAAGAAAAGAAAAGAAAAGAAAAGTGAATTGCTGTGTGCCCCAAAGACACTTTGGAAATTTTCTTTGTGAATGAGATCTAGTACCTTTGGGTACTACTGACTTGATAATAATTTCTACTACTGTCTCTAAGTATTTTGTTTGTGTTTCTTCAGGTGTTTCCATTAAAGATTTAAAGAATTTGGCATGCATTCCAGTGTATTAACACTGAACTACTCCATGTAGCCAGAGAAATAGCCAGGGCAGTATCTTCTAAAGGATCTTTCTGATACAGATTAATTCTCATTGACTCCATAAGTCTGTGCAGCAGTGCTCCCATAGGGAACATGCAGAGGCAGCACAAGTCAAAATAAATCTGCGTAGCTTTTGGGGGATCCTGGAGCCAAATAAACACAAGGGTAATTTGAAGGTGCCTCTGCTGCCTGGTCAGAGTGTGTGTGGGGATTTTTACATGCTTCAGTACTTAGCAGGATGTGTGCTGGCCCTAATGCTGTCTCAGAGAAGCATCAAAAGATGCTCTAAAGGTCATGAGAGGTGGAAGAGCAGATACCCCCTAACACCTCACAAGGTCCAGGTTACAGAAATTAATGTCTGGTCTCGACCCCAATTTTACTTTGAGTCCCCTAATTACATGCTGAAAAGTTTCAGTCCCCTAATATTCTTTCAATCAGAAAGGTTTTAAGCAGTGACCTTCCAGAAATGAAGTCTTTGCAGATGTCTTGGATTCCACCTCTCCTTTAAAAATGCCATGTCTCTGTGACAGAGAATTCCTCATGGGTCAAATGCCATTGTGAGTGGTAAATGGTGGGAAATTCAAATGAATAAAATAAGTGCAATTTGAAAGCATTGCTCATTGGGCTTTACCAGAGCTTGTTTTTGCATTTTACTTGTTGACCATGTTGTCACTTGGAGGCCCTATAGCAATCTGTGCCAAAAGTTAAAACTGCATTTTTCCATCCTTTCATCATTCTGCTCAAGAATACTCGTCTTTCAGTTGTAAACTAAGGGTGATTTAACATTGTGGCTAAAAGGAGTAGAATTAGCCCATTGTAAATTCAAGGTAATCTGTTTTTCTGTTACTAGCTTTGGTTCAACAGGTAAGGAAGGCAGAAGCCAGTACATTAGAGAATTATTGTAAGGTGACATTTTAATGAGAACATAACTTTAGAGAAACTAAAAAAGGAAATGCAGCCATAAACCCACTAGAACACTGAAAGCTATCCTTACTTTCTTTCATCTGAGGCAAACAACTGCCAGATTGGTTTTATTTGAATGTGTTTCAAGCTGGCTGTACTTCCCATGCATAAAGAGGAGGGCAGCTTAATTCATTAAACAGAAAGAAACTGATGGTCCCATTCAGGCCAGGCAGAGCTGCTCATCAGTGTTTCATATCTTGAGCAAAACACTATACTTGAGGGTGGACCTTAAGTAGGATGTTTCTTATGACCATTTTACTATAAATGAATAATTAAGAACATTTCTTAGCCATAATCTGGAGTGAAAACAAGTAATCTGTTCATGCATACATGCAGATTCAAATGTACACAGATACATGTTCCTACTTATAAGGGTATGCCATATGCATAAGTTTATGTCCTTAATCCACTTGCTATTTCTTATTTATTCTGCAGTTAGATTTCCCTTCAGTTTGTGAATTTAAATACCACATGGCTTAAATGTCTATATTTATTTTTTTCCTAGCCATTAATTTGGCAGTGTCCTTCTTCATATTGTATACTCATGAAAGTATTCTACAATGCATGTTATTTTTGAACAGCAGTTACCTTCTGCTGTCAAAGCCCACCACGTTTCTGTAATTAATCTCTATTCTAAAGCACATGCACCATTCAGGGGGAATAATAAAAAAGAGGACTGAAAGAGAGGAGCTTTGGTTTCTCCAGAGCAACCTAAAACATATGGTGGAACAACACCCCTGGAGAAGGTGTGTTTCTGTCCAGTTTGTGCCTGGGGTCATAATTGTGTGCATAGGTCCTGTTTGTTGTCCAGTTTCTCCAGCCAGTGGTGGGCTTGGTCAGCAGTGTCCTTCAATAGCTGGGAGGAGTCACGATTTCCATTCCAAACCAAGGGTATCTGAGTTCCAAATTCAAGGGCTAAAAGATAATTTTAAAATATTGGTCAAAACCCGACCCTTTCTATGTTTTCATGTGTGAGGGTTACTGGCTGGTGAAATTTGGAAGGTTACCCAGGCTGGCATCAGAGCCCCATCATGCTGTCCTCAGTGTAGTGAGACCCCCTGTGCTGACACAGGGTAAGCCTGATTGATCCAGGCTGCTGGCTGCTCTCCATCAGCAAATGAGCAGAAAGCAGATGCCATGGGGCCAAGGGTCCCCTGTAGTGAGTCCAGGCTGGGATAACTACAAAAGGTTCAAGACAGTAAGATTTCACTTGGACTGCTAATACAACATGGCTGCTAGTAATATCAGCTGACCAGGCTCAACGACCCAGGAGGTCCCTTTCAGCTCTAAGCAAATATGCTTAACATGGTTGTCCTTTTGAACAAGGTGATACTCTTATTTTGTTTCAAGGAGATAAAGGCCCAGATACGTTCCAAGAGCTCTGCACTTTGTTGACACACAACATTGCTCCATTAAATGGTGTGTCCTTCTTCATGCCCAGCTCCAGCATGGCCTGCCTTGGTGCAGACACATGGTTGAAGCTGCAAGCATAAGCCTTGGAAGCTGGATGGTTATCCTTAGGTGGTGGTGGGCTTGAGACCCGTCCCAGTGACCTGGATTTCTGATGCGGAGATTTCTACTGAGTTCACAAAAGAGCAGAATCACGGAATTGTCGTGGTTGGAAAAGACCTTTAAGATCATCCAGTCCAACCATAACCTAACTCTACTGAGTTTGTGCTAAACCAGGCCCCTAAGCAGCACATCTACTCATCTTATAAACACCTCCAGGGATGGTGATTCAGCCACCTCCTTGGGCAGCCTATTCCAGCGTTTTATTACCCTTTCAGTGAAGAAGTTCATTCTAATATCTAATCTAAACATCCCCTGGTGCAACTTAAGAGCATTTCCTCTTGTCCTAACACTTGATACTAGGAGAAAAGTCCAACCTCTACCTCAGTACAAGATCCTTTCAAGTAGTTGTAGAGAGTGGTAAGGTCTCTGCTCAGCCTCCTTTTGTCCAGGCTAAACAACCCCAGTTCCCTCAGACACTCCTCATAAGAATTATGCTAAAGACTCTTCACCAGCTTTGTTGCCCTTCTCTGAAATTGCTCCAGCACCTCAGTGTCTGCTTAGTAAAGTTCAGATGTTTAGTAAAGGACACATCCCTTTGAAGGATGTTTTCAATAGTTGCAGTGTTTGAGCAGGCATAATTAGGCCACTATCTCTGTGACAAACTGGGCCTAAATCAACAAGAGCATTTAAAAATGCACATTTAGGTGATGCATATGTTTGCTTCTGAATGAGAGCTAGAACAGAAAAAAATTAGTAACCTGCAGTGCTGAAAATTAAGTTTAGAAAGGCTTGTTGACTCAAATGTATCTTATTTTAAACAACAGTGTTAATCTTAAGGTTTCCAATTATACAAAAGAAGAACAAGTGCAAATGTCTTTGTGAACATTATATTCAAATGTGAGTAATTGAAGAAATGAGAACATTCTGTCCCTCTGTGAGCTTTATAATATTTGTTCAAATTTAGATAACATAAAAAACTGAATGCAGCTCACACTGCAGTTAGCAAGAAGCATTATTTTCAAAATCAAAAGGGCAATTATGAATGAAGAAAATAACAAAATTACACAGCACCGTTTTATTGTAGTATCAAAATAGAATTGATGAAACAAAGTCAGAATTTAAAAGAAATCTGGGTAGCTGTTATTTATTGTAGCTGGATACTGCTAAGGGTGCCTGGCAGAAATGGAATTCTAGAAATGCTCTTGAGAATGTTATTTGCAAAGTGCAGTTCCCTGTAATGAGATTTGTACTATGAATTTTGCATATAAAACGACACTCTCTAAATTGGTGGGAACTTTTATGTCTTTCTAAATAATCATACAGCAAGGAATAATAAAAATAAAAACTGAAAAAGATCTGCTCAGCCTTCTAGTCTAGGTCACTTGTCAGAAGATGATGATTTCTTACCACATATTCTCTGGCGAATTGTTCAGCTTAGTTTTGAATTCTCATGTGATGGTAACTCTCACAGAGCTCAGCTTCACTGTGGAGCAAGAAAATGTCAGCAGTGTCCTGATGTGTCATGTAATAAGAGATTCCAAGACACCCTATTTTGGGATACGAATGCTCTATCATTGTAAATACAAAATGTCTAGAGGTTTAATAAATAATCTTTAGAAGACCCATTATTTTCTTAACACACTGTAAGGGAGAGCAGTGGATGTCATATACCTTGGCTTCAGTAAAGCTTTTGATACTGTCTTCCATAACCTCCATGTAGGAGAACTCAAGAAATGTGGGATAGATGATTGGACTGCAAGGTGGATTGAAAACTGGATCAACAACAGAGTTCAGAGTGTTCTGATCAGTGGCACAAAGTCAAATTGGAGGCCTGTGGCCAGTGGTGTTCCCCAGGGATCAGTACTGGGTCCAGTTTTGTTCAATATCTTCATCAGTGACCTGGATGAGGGGATAAACTGTACCCTCAGCAAGTTTGCTGATGATATGAAACTGGGAGGGGTGGCTGACACACCAGAAGGCTGTGCTGCTATCCAATGAGATCTAGATGGGCTGGCTGGGTGAAGGTGAACCTCATGAAGTTCAATAAGGACAAGTTCAGAGTCCTGCCTCTGGGGAGGTATAACACCAGGCACCAGTACAGATCAGGGGCCGTCCTGCTGGAAAGCAGGTCCATGGAGGAAGACCTTGGAGCCCTAGTGGACAGTAAGTTATCCATGGGACAGCAATGAGCCCTTGTGGCCAAGAGGGCCAGTGTTATCCTGGGGTACATTAAGAAAAGTATGTCCAGCAGGTCTAGGGAGGTTCTCCTCCCCCTCTACTTTGCCATGGTGAGACCACACCTGGAATATTGTATCCAGTTTCAGGCTCCCCAGTTCAAGGGAGACAGAGATCTGCTGGAGAAAGTTCAGCAGGGGGCTACCAGGATGATTAAGGGACTTGAATATCTCTCCTTTGAAGAAAGGCTGAGAGAACTGTGGCTGTTTAGTCTTGAGAAGACTGAGAGGGGATCTTATTAATGTCTATAAATATATGAAGGGTGGATGTCAACAGGGAGGGGCCAGTCTCTTTGGTGCTGCCCAGTAATAGGACAAGGAACAATGGGTGTAAAATAGAATATAGGAAGTTCCACCTCAACATGAGGAGAAACTTCTTTACTGTGAGGGTGACCAAGCACTGGAACAGGATGTTCAGAGAGGCTGTGGAGTCTTCTCTGGAGACTTTCAAAACCCACCTGTATGCATTCCTGTCTGGCTTGTCCCAGGTGATCCTCCTCTGACAGGTGGGTTGGACTAGATGATCTCTAGAGGTCCCTTCCAACCCATAACATTCTATGATTCTATGATTCTGTGAATTCAGTCACCATGCCATGCATAAAGCCTGCTTGATTCAACTCCAGAACTGTAGGTGGGAAGTCCATGTTCTTTCTGTGGGGCACAGGGGTAAATGTAGATTGCTGACCCCTCAATGCCCAGCAAGACACAAGGGAATTCTGCCAACAGACATGCAGGGCATCTGACAGTTTATTGGATCTTCCTTTCAGCCACTTTGTTGTCAGACAGTCTCTGTTTTTTGAAGTTATTGGGAAAAAATTGAACCCTACAGCTGACTTCAGACAGAGAACCAGCAACTGTGCTAAGAATCATGTTTCAAGGACTGGACTTGGTAGAGTTAGGTTATGGTTGGACTCAAAGATCTTAAAGGTCTTTTCAAGCCAGAACAATTATGTGGTTTTGTGACTGTGCTACTGTGGTTGGGGAAGCTGAGGATGAGGAAGGTTGTGCTGCTCTGTGCTTCTTGAGGCAAGATAAACAATTTCAATTTTACTTTGATTAATAGAATGCCAATATAACTGGGAGAATACATGTGTAGTCTTTGAATTCCTGTTACTTTTTGGAGAGTCCTTCAAGTGCAGGGACTCAGCTATGAGATCCTTCAGGTGAAATTTCATACTCTGTAAGAAGCTACAGAGCAAAATAAATTGTGACTGTGAAAGCCATCATAGGAAAATTGAATCAGGAAAGCCAAACTGACATAATTGATCTTGTGGACTCCTCCCCTGTCCCAGAAGCTTTAACAAAGAGGCTACCATGTACTGTAACAAAAGGGTTTAAAAATGCAGCTAATATTTGGAATAAAAGAGAAGAATGAGAGTATAGTGGGTTTTTTGTTTTGTTTTGTTTTGTTTTTGTTTTGTTTTGTTTTGTTTTGTTTTTCTGGAGATACTGTTGATTTCTTTTGGCTATAGGACCAGCTAAGGTTAAAGAAAGCTGTCATGAGCATAAACCAAAACCTGCAACAGCCTGACTGATTAAAGTCTCCGAGTGAAATAAAGATCAGGCTCCAATGGGACATTGTAGCTACACTCAGAAGTGTCTAACAACCCTTTTTCTCCAGTATGGAAAATGCTTGTGAGACATCAGAACGTGGTTCACAAAACAAATGCATTAAAAAATTCTCCAAATATGAACGTTCCCACATACACAAATAAAAAGCACAATGTGGAAAACTAGAATTACAAATGACTACTCAAAGGTTAGGTTAGATTTTATTTGCCTGTCAACCAGAAGTAGTGAAGTGATGTTTCAGAAAGACATGGTGCTCCTTAGCTCAAAAATCTGGGAAATACTATCTAAAGCAGCACTTCTCCCTTGTATGTCTCATTGTTCAGTTTTTAAGAAAAAGGCCTTCTGCCTTTTCTCTTTCCTAACCAACATAATTCAGCTGCTTCTTTGTATAAGGAATAATGAAGAAAGTTCTTTGTGGATTGCAATGAAGCACTGGCTAAAATAAAACTGAAGAACTGACCCACACAGTGTTGACAAAAGAGCATTCAAGGCTGATCAGAAAATGGAGGCAAGGAACAGCAACCAGCTCTGCTACTGTTTTCACTTTGATCTGCATGTCTTTTCCACTAACGGGGCTGCTGATAATCTTGAAAACTTCATCTAACGGTCATGTGGGGATACCTGTGTTTGCTGTTCCACTAAGGCCAGGGAAAATGCAGTCTTGCATTGCTATGGCTCAGACCCTGGGAGATGCAGCAATTCGGGGCCCGAGGGGCAACCCTCCTGGACAGAATAGGTGCTCTATGGCTGTGTGACAGTCATTGCAACAAGGGTAAAGAATCTGAAAGTTGAAAATTCAAAACTGAAAAAAGATGATGCAAAAAAAAATTATTTGCCTTCATCTCCAGCTGCTAGTATTGTATTTTTACCCTGCCTCTGCATCTTTCAGGCATCTGTCTAATGTTGAGAGGGGCTGTTTTAATTCAAACACTTATTTATCTTAGAAAATTTCATGTGCTGATTTAAGCACTCCTCTCTATTCTTATTACCTGAAGAGAAAGCTAACTGAGCTCAAAGTGCATCGTTCTGCACAAAGAAAAGAGAAAATGAAGAATTTGAAAGAGAAGACATTGTTGCTACTTACTTAATAGATGCCATCTTGGGCTGAAGAAACTCCAAAATTTTCCCAAACAAAATGTAGTGTCATTTTATATCAGTACTTACATCTCCTTGTGGCTTGAGGGGAGATACAAAAACCTTTAAATATTTGCTTCATTCTCAGCCTTCCAGCTGATGCATAGCACTGTGGAACTATCTGACAAAACAAGTTATCATGTCAGTCAGTTTATGGCAAGGAAATGATAACTTTATACCTGTGTAGAATTGCATTTCTTACCTGAACACAAATACAAAAAGGTGGTAGGAGGTAATGCAACCAAATATATCAATAACATCCCACTGACATATTCATTCCATGCAAGAAAGTCTTTTAAGTCTGTGGCAGAACCTGTATCTAGTTTGGTGAATAGTGCAATCTGAGAGGAATGGATCTCCAAAACAAAGCAGTTGAGGCTGTGGACCTGGTTTATCCGCATTTCAGGAAATCTTACTCTGGCCTAGCTTTCACTTTCCTGCTCAGACTGATCACCCATGAGGGGCTGGAATGCCTTACGTGCTCCTCTGATGTGGATCTGCCAGTATAGCTTCACCAGGAGGAGCCCAGCTTGTGCATAGTGACTTGATTCCTCTTCATTATGTCAACTGAGGCACTGTAGGTGGGGCCAACCGGGACACTTCTTTCAAACCTGCTGCAGGCTAAAATGCTACTATAAATGCAGCCCCTGTAGCATGACCTGTAAAAAAAGATTTGCAATTCAACTGATTTGAGTCACTGGACACAGACAAACTTGATCAACTAATTGCAAATGTTTGCTCTGTAGATGAATGGTTTGTTTGTTGGTTGGTTAGGGTTTTTAAAATTTATTTATTTTTCCTCTTTCCTTTAAAAGCTTCCAGAATTAATAACTAAAGCAATATAATTCTGTGAGATAAATTACTGTGGTACAAACAGGGAATTCTTCTTCAGGCAAGAGATGTATTACTGTTTGCATATTTCCAATGGAATGAGAAGAGATTTGTTTCACTGCATCTATTGATGATCGAGTGGGTTGGTTCAGAGAATCTCTTTGAGCAAAAACGATGCCCAGTGAACTATGAGACTGGCTGAGGAACAAGTGCCTGTATTTTCTATTTCACATTCTTCTCTCATTGTTTAGAAAAAATGGGGACTAGGTACCAGAGCTTAAAATTACATAGATGGTTTATCCTTGTTGGGCCAACCTTCTAGTTTTCTAAAATCAGAAATGGAGCTGAGATACTTTTCAAATTGAAGGAGTCAGTGTTTGTTATGCTGCTGCCCATTCTGATATTTTTGGCCATCTGAATCATGTAAACATAGATAGGATAGAAGGAACCAAACTGAAATTAGCATTGTAGAGGCAACAGATGGTAATTGGAACATTGAGTAAACTCTCCTTTGTGCCTGACTGCAAAATGGAAAGCTGTCAAGGACAGCAGATTCCAATCACCTCTTCAAGTCTGAAGACCAGTTGGAGACTAATTTCAGTCTGAATTGGTTAATTTAAACAGGTGAGACACCCTTCAGTGCATGAATCCGCACAAAAATAAGTATTCTTCAGTGTCCAAGGTCCAGATTGTATGTATTTTAAAGATCCAGGGTACTAAAATTATGCTACCAAACTGAGCCTGTATAACCCTTATATATTTGTATACAGATTCAGGTCTAGAAACACTGACGCTGACTGCCTGTAAGCTGCTTCTAAAGAAAGCTGAACTACAAATCATGCTACTGTTGCACGCTACAGACGGATTGTTCCTGATGAATGTTTGTTCTGTTAAATCTGGGCCAGGATTTGGAAGTGGGTGAGTGTTTGTTACTGTACAACAAAGCCTGAGGAGCAGTTTCGAAGTTTGGGACTCCTCCCTGTGGGCTGTGTAGCTCTATATAAGGGTTTGGATTCTGTATGACCACTCAGTTAAATGCTACAGCTTTCAAATATGTGTATATATTTAAGTTCTTATCAGGTCCCCATTGAATAATTCCCTACTTCTTGACAATCAAAATGCTTACAATGGCTGTGCTGCCATTTAGAGAGACTTAGACAGGCTGGAGAGTTGGGCGGGGAGAAACATGATGAAGTTCAACAAGGGCAAGTGTAGAGTTCTGCATTTGAGGAAGAAAAACACCATGCACCAGTACAGGTTGGGGGCTGACCTGCTGGAGAGCAGTGTAGGAGAAAGGGACCTGGGAATCCTGGTAGAGAGGAGGATGACCATGAGCCAGCAATGTGCCCTTGTGGCCAAGAAGGCCAACGGCATCCTGGGTTGCATTAGAAAGGGTGTGGTTAGTAGGTCAAGAGAGGTTCTCCTACCTCTTTATTCTGCATTGGTGAGGCCGCATCTGGAGTATTGTGTCCAGTTCTGGGCCCCTCAGTTCAAGAAGGACAGGGATCTGCTTGAGAGAGTCCAGCGCAGAGCTACAAAGATGATTAAGGGAGTGGATCATCTCCCTTATGAGGAAAGGCTGAGGGAGCTGGGTCTCTTTAGCTTGGAGAAAAGGAGACTGAGGGGTGACCTCATTAATGTTTACAAATACGTAAGGGGTGAGTGTCAGGGAGATGGAGTTAGGCTTTTCTCAGTGATGACCAGTGATAGGACAAGGGGTAATGGGTGGAAATTGGAGCACAGGAGGTTCAAGGTGAATATACGAAAAAATTTTTTTACTGTGAGAGTGACAGAGCACTGGAACAGGCTGCCCAGGGAGGTTGTGGAGTCTCCTTCACTGGAGACATTCAAAACCCACCTGGATGCGTTCTTGTGTGATGTGCTCTAGGTGACCCTGCTCTAGCAGGGGGGGGTTGGACTAGATGATCTTTCGAGGTCCCTTCCAACCCCTAAGATTCTATGATTCTATGATTCTCCTGACCACCACCACAAACATGTATAATTATACATTTAAGTACACACATATGCCTCTGTTTTTCTGTAACTGCTAATAAATACCATCTGATTTTAACAAATCATATGGAATCCACCCCCAAAATGACAGCTATTTATTCTCCCTATCACAAAAGCTACTGGTTGGACTGGTTCAATGTGACAGTCTCAACAAATAGGCAGAATATTTTTTAGGTATGTGTTCAGCAGTGCAGTCAGCCTTAAGGTGGTGGTTTCAGGTGATGGCCAATGCAGTGTGTGTAAAGAAGGAGGCAGGAATTCATAGAATCTGGATCCTGAAGTTAAGAAAGAAGGTGTAGCATGGTAGTAAAATGCAGTTTTTCATGGAAGCTTTTCTTATAAAAATAATTGCATATGTTGTTTGAAAATGGAGTTGCTATGGTAATTTGTTATTTACCAGAGAGGAGTAATTGAACATTTTTTTTTTCTAACTAGTTTATGAACAAGTCACACCTGTTCCTGAGTGGGTTTTAATTACTCACCCTTCTTTTCCATGCCAGACTTTTCATGTTCAATTGCTTTGGTATTCCAGATTCCATACACTCTTTTCACTGATGACTGAAGCCAAGTTTCATTTGAAAAAATAATTTCTTCTAGTTGAGACCTTAAACCATAATAATAAAAAAAGTAATATTTAGGACCTTTATTTAGAAATTGATAAAACCTATGCATTGTTCATGTCTTCATACATATGTAAAATGTACAGATCTAGGTATATGTATATATACATCTGTATTTCTTTGAAACTCAGGTAAGCACTACACTTTATTAGATTGCAGATATTTACTATTCATCAGTTTTATTTCTGCTAATGCCAGAAGAATTCTCTGAACAGATGAGAAATTGGATCCACAGAAGAGAGTGTATAAAAATAAGTTGTTTCCAAAATTAATTGATTTTCAACTTTGCACAGTGTGGTGTGCACTAAGTCAGCTGAAGAAAAACACATTAAGGTAAATGTCGTATCAGCTGAGCTACAGTGGCTTGGAAGCTTCCTCTGCCATTTAGTGCACATGCAAATTTCAGTGTTTTTGTTTTGTTGTTGTTGTTTGGTTGGTTGGTTTGTTTGTTTTTGTTTTTGTTAAGATGCCACAGAAGACTAAGTTATACAGTGAAAAATCAGGTTACTTTGTAGGAAATCTCTTAGTAGGTTATAAGTGTCCATTAGTATCACTTGACAAACCCTTGCCAGAAGGGAAGAATGAGATCAGCACATCATGGGCATATTATGATTTGATCCTATGACAAATTCAATCAGATCAAAGCTTACTAGCTCCAAATGCCCATTTATAATTTTATACCTCAGGGCAAAGAAATAGATGTCATGCCAGACATTTTCTGTGATGATAACTGAGACATTTAAGATTCAAAATATCCCTGATTTTTAGGGCTCTACGATCAGCTTTAAGGATTTTTAATTAACACCTTCTGCATGTATTAAATATGCTCCTTTCAGCGAACATAGATATTTTTTTCCTTTTCAAATTCTCTGAGAAGAGTTTTTTGCTTCAGGTCTTTTATCTCTATCAAAAAATAATAGCAACCACCACATTAAAAAGTAATTACCCGGCAAAATGAAAGATTTGCTTGGCTGAGAACATGAGAGAATGCATACAGTTGTGGGTTAGCTCTTATTACTATTAATTATATTGCTATATTCTTCTTTGGAGGAAACAAGATGTTTTAGTTGAGATGCTGGGGAATTTTAGGGGCCCAAACGTTATGTTGAGGGGGTCACAAATGAGGAACTGTTTCCAGAGAGACCATGAGCAACTTACAGTGACATGAGCAAGTCCTATGCATTTAAATGTCAAATACATCCCAGACAAACTGATGTATCTGAGTGTTCAGAAATGGGTACTCCTGCCCATGGTGATCCTGGGCCCCTCACGAGAATATGGGTGGCTGTGGTGCAGTTCCCCTCCCAGCCTGCCGGCCTGTGCTACAGAGATAACCACTACTAGGCTGTTGGTGGGCTCCCATGAAGCTTCTCTTTCATGAAAGGGTTTGCTGGGAAGCAGTTTTGCTTCAGCCCTGTGCTGTTATTTTGTCAGTGGATTACAGAACTATGTAAAAAAAGCCACTGCTTGCTTGCATAGAAAACTGCTCTGGTACACAGGGCATCTCATGGCCAAAAGGCTATCAGCCTCTGGAGAACGTGCCAGGTTCTCCAAGGAAACAGTAAGAAGGATTCACTGATTGCCAGGAAAAAAATACCTTTTCCATATTCATTCCAATTTCATCTTCCCCAGCTTCCCTTTTTCTTTCTTTTGCAGATGCTCCTTTTCTCTTGGTTCATGTCCTCTTACTTTTCACCTGCTTCTTTGCTTCTCAGCCCCAAAACATAGAAGACCCCATGGCATCTCCTCATTCAGTGTTTGAACCTCTTTTTCTCTAATTCTTTCAGAGCACCACCCTTCTCTTCCTGCTCTTCCTGGCCACTCTGCATTACCATGGAAAATGGGTTTCTTAGCCCCTCCTTTCTTCTGTCCTCATGACTGCTTTTCTCCCTCCCTGTTTGTCATCCCAGAAACTTCAAATTTTCTGTGCCATTTGGGGGACTCCAAAGGCATCTGAAATGGCTAAACAAGTCTGAAATCTGAGACTGTCACACATGTACACACATGTCACACATTTCACTAATGACCTTCCCAAAATCATCCTGCCTGCTCTCAGCTGGAGAAGTGTCTTGCCAGCGAGGCCTGGGGATGATTTGAGAGACCGGCTGTTAATTAACATTGGTAGAATCAAAAAGCTGACAAAAAACTTAGCAATTCAGGACAAAACCTCATTGATTGATCATGCAAATTACCCTGTACTGCTTACTGTGCTCTGCTGAATGCTGCTGTGGCAATGCCTCTATGTTGCAGGGGCATGCTAGGTATTTAAGGAAAAAAAGTCCCTGTTTGGGAGTGGTGATACAGTTTGCAGGATTCGTATGGCTTCAATATGAATCCCTTGCAAACTTCGTTGAAAGAGGAAGATCCTGCATTTTTATGGTCCATTCCTGCATGACGTGCTGGCAGAGAGACCTGTGATGTCAACCCCTATCCAGGATCAGGCGTGTTAGGGCAGACTGTCTATTTGTAGCTCTGGACAATCTCTTACAGTTTATAAAAGTGCAATCTTGGTGACTAGATAGAAGAAAAAACAACAATCATTCCTTCCAGCCAGTGGCTGGAATGAACTACTGGAGATGGGTAAGGTGGTATGGCTCCTCTTCAGCACAAGGAGCCCTCAGCTGGAAAAGGATGCTGGAGCAACGTTGAAGGTTTGTTACTTTTCTTGCAGTGCGGAGTGCTCCAGCTTGGCCATGCTGAAACTCTTTCTTGATCAGTATCAGCACTCTCTGAACTAACCAGCCTCCTCAATCCTTCTGCCTTTCACCCCCTCTTTCCCTATATTTTAAAGCAGCTGTTCTCCTCAGATGCTTTTAGCTCCTTACAAAACACTGCTGAACTTTTTACCTCCCAAGGAAGTGTGCTTTGAGTGCCTCTCTTGTGGCAAATATCTCTGTCCATCTCAAATGCCTTTAACAGTAGATTTTGGGGAAGGCTTTGTCTAATGGCAGCCTTGTGGAAGGGCCCAGAATCAGCCAGGGTCTTTCAGGTACCTTTCCCACTAGGAGCTGTTTATCTATTTATATCATGAAAGAGTGGGTGTTGTACCTTTGTTTTTGAAGCTTCTCTTCAAGCTGACAAATATGAATGCTGAAGTAACCCAACATGTTAGGATGAAAAGAAATCCAAACCAGTCTGGCAAAACAGATTCAAAGATACATAACTTTTATTGCCTGCAAGAACTATTGTCATTATATCCTCCACCTGTACAATGCAGGCACATGGCACAGACTTGTCTTATGATTGTGTTAGAACGTTTTTCAAAGATGTCCACACTTGATTTAACAACTTCAAGCAATGGCAAATCTAACACATTGCTTAACAAATTAGTTCTGTATTTACAATTCTGATCATCCATAGCTGCAAACAGTGGCAATGTAAGAGATGTCACTATCAGAAATATTCTTCCCCAGCTACTATTTATGAACTGATGAAATCATTACATGATGACTAAATTTCTGGATTCATGCCCTCGCTTAGTTACTGACTTACTGAAAAAAAACATGTAGGGCCATATCTTTAAAAGAGTTTTCTGTGGGTGGAGAAGGGGCTTTCATTTCACACCCATAGTTGTACGTATTTGCTAATCCAAAACTTGAATTCAGAAGCAGACTGTTTGGAAAAGCCCTGTCCTCTTTGTTCCTCTTTCATCCTGCTCCAAAACCAAGGGAGCATTGACACAGCTACAGTTTCAATGTGAAGCTGTTGCTTCTGTGCTGGATAAGTGGTGCAGAAGGACCTGAGCCCATCCACAGCTGCCTGTGAGAGGAGCAGGGGTGGCAGCCTCTCTCAGATGAGCTGAAGGTGGGGTGCAGAGAGGGCAGCAGTGAGCACAGTGCCACGCCCAGGCTCCCCATTGTGCTTGCTGAGCTGGTACTGGAGGCTGGTGAGGAAAGGTGGTGGATCAGACAGATGTTGACTTCTCTGCTCTCTCTGTCCCCTGCCTGAACTGCAGTGCCTTTGTTAGCCAGCATGACTAATGCTGCAGCTCCACACTGGGGTTTAGCAGCACTGTGGACAGCTGACAATATGAAATAATCTCTCCAAAATCCATTTTTGCTGGTGTTTTACAAGTGATAAAATGGAATTTGCTTTTTTCTGTCTGGGTGCTTACTGAGTATGCTTTGGTCTGTCTAAAACAAAATATTAGGCACAGATGAAGTCTACAAATTCCTCTTAGTTTTGTTTGAATTTGCCAGATGTCCATGTGAGTCCCTCTTGACTAGTAATGCTTTTAACATTTACTTTGGTCCTAGAGATACCAGCTTCCAGCAGAGACATAAAACAGCCTTCACCGTTTCATCTGGCCTATATAACATTCTCTCCCTGCATTCTCATTTCCGTGCTCTCTTCAGGACTGCTTTTTTAAAGTGCTGCTTAGTAATAATGAGCATTGGCATATTGACTGTCTTTTACTGGTGAAACAAATCAGTATTTAAAATATGTAGTATTAGTAAAAAGTTATGAAATTCTATCTGCAGGAAAGTACGTAGTTTATAGCAAGTTATTATATTGAGTCATTAGATAGCATACCTGGTGTAGTTAAAGGGCTTTCATTAGCACAGAAGTGAGTCAATTCTGATGTGAATGGGAGTTTTAGTATTAACTACAGTGGAGCCAGGATTTCAACCATGATTTTAAGGGTTTTATTATAGAAGGAGGTTTATTGAGTGATTTTACAGTCTTGAGGGAAGAAAATCTGTCCAGCTTCCTGTCTTACTTTTACATGTAGAGCTCAGATGCAAGACCCAGACAAAATTTATAAAAAACAAATTTCTTTTATAGGCAATGGAAAATGTATTGAGTTGAATTTAGCTTGGTTATGTTTGATCAGCTGTTCCTGTGACTCTGAATACAGTGTCTGTGCACACAGAGTGCATGGTCAGCTTGCTGTAAATGAACTGTACCAGCAGTACAGTAGAGGAGGTGCTTTTTCTTGAAATATCAATAACACAATGCAATGTCATATTTAAATAAAAACAACATGGTACTTTACAGGCAACACATACCCACTGCAAAGTAGTTGAGTCCTTTTGACTAATTTTTTTACTAACCTGAACAGAGGGGGACCAAACTACAAGCAATTGCATTGATGTGTTGCTTAGGAAAATGAGAACATGAAGGGAATGGGGAGTAAAATATTCAATGAATGTGCAGTGTGCAAAAGGAAGAAAGAGGATGGATGAGGAAACAAGTACGGAATGAACAGAGCAGAAGAAAGGTATTTAGAAAGGGAACTAATGAAATATTAAAAGCCCATAAATAGCCAGTGAAACCTGTGATGTGTAAGGCAGCATTACTATTAGGCTAACTCTTGAGTTAAGACACATCTGCAAAAAATTCACCAAAACCTTGTGTATCATTCTTCTCTGTCACTAGATGACTTCTGAAACAACTGGTTTATGTCACTCTTTGATGCAGGTGCATGAAACAGAAAACATGCCTTACATGTGGTAATACTTTGTGCCAACTATCCCATTGTTTTTTCCCCTGGACATTGGGTTATGAGGTGTTCCATGATGACTGAGACATAAGACAGGCTAAATAAATATGTAAGCTCACTTTTTCTCCCCCCAGATATGGATTAGAATGATGCAGAATAACTTGCTGAATTCTGCAAATCCTTCCTAGCAGTTTTTGATGTGGGTGCTGACACAATGCAGCTTTTGTTGAACCACTGTATCCAATATGCCTGCTTGGATGAAAAATAATTTTCTAGCTATATATTTTTGACAGATTTCTGATGGACGTTGACATGAGTTGCCTTATTTTCCTGCAGTCAATTAAAAATAAAGTATTTTTGGCATAATCTGTATTTCCAGCTCTGTGGTACAGACCCTGCTGGAGTGGGCTACTACACCTAGGTCTGAGAAACAAGGGAAAAAAAGGTGTCTAAGAGGAGAAGGATGGGGTTTTTTTCTTTCCTTTTGACCTTGCAGATCTCTGTAGATATGAGGAACGACACTAGGTTTTTATAATGGATAAGGAGTAATGGATTAAAACTAGAAGAGGGGAGATTTAGATTAGACACTAGGAAGAATTTATTTAGTGTGAGGGTGGTAAGACACTGTCACAGGTTTCTCAGAAAAACTCTAGATGCCCCATCCCTGGAAGTGTTCAAGACCATGTTGGATGGGCCTCTGAGCAACCTGATCTAGTGGGAAGAGTCTCTTCCCATGAAAGGGGGTTGGAACTAGGTCCCTTCTGACTCAAACCGTTCTATGATTCTATGATTTTCTCTTGTGGGAACAAATTTCAAAAGACATAGGTGACAACTGATCCAGGACAACTGATCTCAGTAAGGAAGGGCTGAAGACTCCTGCAGTGGTACCAGGACAACAGCAGGAACTGGTCCCCAGGATGTGTTGGGAGGTGTGTGTTTATAAGTGGCCCCAGAAACTCTGCCAGAGCAGCACAAGCTGGGCAGGGAACAGAAGGGGTGGATGGACGTGGCTTCCCACCATTGCCCAGAGAGAACTGTGAGCTCTAGTGTGTTCCTTTGCTTCTTTTTCAGCAGCAGTGGAGTGCTCAGGTAACCCCTACCTGCTGTGCAGGCAGAGCTCATGGACTGCAGCCCAGATAACATACCCAAAGAACCAAATGTTTTGGAAAATGCATTACTCTGTAAGTGTGGTATTCTGAGATTTACCTTGCCAGACAATCCCACTGAATGCCAGCTGGAATAAGAATAATCCTCTTGAAACTGAGATATGAAACAATGGCTGCCAGAGCCTTGTGGTAGGCATTTAATTTTGCTTGTCCCATCTTCTAGGATGGGACAAGGCTTCTCTTTTATAAACTACATAGTAGGTCCATCTGAAATGATTTTCCTCTTGAGAAATTGCTTTGAGGATGTTGTTTATAAGCTATCAACCTTTAAATGGCCTTCTTGTTCCACTAATGTGGTTCTTGGGTATTTAAAGCCCCAGGTCACTTTCACTTTTAATTGTACTTTATTATTCTCCATTGTTACAGAATGTTTCAGTCAATTTAACTAGAAAGGAGTCTTATACTCTTCCCCTAATGAAATGAATTTGGGTCATAACAAAATGAACAATTATCCTTGCCTATTTTATTAATCTTAGTCTTGTCCCATTTATTTTTAAGTTTCAGCAGGTCTCCTTGGAAGGCAGCTGTAAGCAGAGTTTATTGCAGGTTATCAGGGGAAAGTGCTCTCTGCTGCTGCAGGTGAAAGTGAGATGAGGGAGAAGCATGAGATGAGGAGAATTTAATGCCAATAGGATTCTGAAATAATTGCATGGTTCATATATTTGTATCAGCGTCAAGTGAAAATTAATAAAGCCACGGTTTTATATGACATTTAATCCTGACAATATTCTTCCATTGTACGTACAAGCTTGTTGAGCAAACAATCAGCCTGTGTTCCTTTCTTTCCCAGATTTACTAATTGGACTCTAAAGTTCTAGACCTTAGTATATATGAAATCACACAACTTCTAATTAAGAAATGTGATTATGAAACACAGAAAACACATGATGGTGACTTCAAATGCTCTCTTTGTAATACTCTGGCAGAGCTGTGAGATGCCAATCAGTTTACTAGCTGTGAGCTTTCAACATGAAAAGTGGCTGGGGTTTATTTTTAGTTCTGATTGTTCTTGTTTTCTCCCACTCCATCCTAATCCTGTCTTTCTCTTCTTATACCCTTTTTGCTCACTTGCTTCTCCCAATCTATCTTTCTTCTGCTTCTTTCTCCTTCTAGCACATGGTTCTTTATTTTAATTTTAAATGTTATTTGGTTTCAATTGTAGGATAGTTCCTGTTTCAAACAATATGAAAACTGCATTTGGATGGATTGATGGATTTGACACAAAGGGAAAAAATAGGTGCCTGAAATTCCCCTAAGTCCAATTTTTTAATCTAAAAACATCTACTGTGGGAGTACCTGAGCCATCCTTTGAAAGTTCTCCTTTACGCCAAAATTTTCTCCAGTCTAAGTTTATAAGCAGTCGATGCCTTAACCTAATGTCAGCCCAGAAACTAAGAATCCTGAGGACTGGGAATAGGAAATGGAGTCCTGTAATTTCTCCTTGCTGTTCCCTTCCTTTTCCCTTCTTGAAGGGAAACTTCACTGAGTTCCTTCACATGATTTCTTCCTGGTCTCACTCCCACCTGCAGTGAGGAGGAGCTCCTGCACGATGTGGTCCCTTCTCCTCCATCTCTGCCAACAGCAGGCCTAGTTCAGGAAATTATATTGGGAGAAAGAGAGGGAAGTAAGGGAAAGAAATCACTCCAGGTGTCCCATTTCAATGCTGACATATGCGAGGGTATATGTGCCTAGATCTTAACTCTGATCAGGTCAAGGTTGCAGGAGGTACCAAGCTCTGGAAGTACCACAGTAAATTCACAGTTAGACAATCAGGCAGATCTGGGGTGTAGGCAAAGGAAGGCCCATGTTCTTGGTTGTGTATCTCAGCTGTAGTCCATACTCTCAGCTTATTTATCCTGTTGCTTGGCAGTTGTGCTGCTGACCAGTTCCCACAGAAAGAAATGCTGGGGACTGACAGAATGGGGGTTTAATGGTAGTTTTGACATCTGGTGGTTTAAGAACAATAGAAAAGTGAGGGGTTTTTTTGCAGAACTAATGCTTTTTACCAAATCACCTTGCAGGGATGGCAAAATGTAGCATGCTTTTGTGTACAGAAGCATTCTTGGAACAGAAGCAGCAAATTGCGAAGCTCTGCACGGTGAGGACTGTGCAGCACCTACCTGCACTCCAGCTGAATCCAATTGGTGCAGCTATTGAAGTATGTGAGTGCTGGTGGGATTAATCTCATTTTATGTTAGATATCTAGTGTGGTTGTTTATGTCTGAGATAAATCTCTGTAGATGCCCTTTACAACTGATGAAAATCAGTTCTAGCCATTAGATTTCAATTGATTGCTGTGTATAACTTCCTATTCCTTTCACGGGCTATGAAAGGAATGTAGACAACTAGGTCACATTAGATCACGTTCTTCTAGCTGTCTACCTTTGATCCAACAAATCTCTGCCAATGCATTTTACTTGCAGGAGGATCATGTGGTGGTTGGCAAGCTGAACTTCTAGTATGTAGGCCAGACAATAGATTTTGCCAGGAATGAGACAAGGGTTGAGAGGCTCAAGTCTAATCCTGAAATGCTAAGCATCTCCTGCTCTCACTAAGGGGAGTTAAGAATACTCATGCAGTTCAGGAAGCACTTGTGATCAGCAGATCCGTGCTCTGTAGGAAGCTCTTGTAAACAATTTACATAGTTTAGTATGTTAATATAGTACCTTATAGTACCTTAATATAGTACCTTAGAAAGACCAGCAACAAAAGAATTGTTTGACTGTTGTGTCTTGATGGATATATTAGCTGAACAGAGACACAGCCAGAGGCCAATATTAGGATCACAGGAGTCACCAGTCTGAATCAGACCAGTGGTGTGTGATTTGTAGTACGGAACATGGCAAACATGGCAGGTAATTATGTGCTGTGTAAACTTGTCTAAGGTGGTAGTTTCTGTCTAATCAAAGGAATTTTACTAACTGATGTCCTGAAACATGAGGATTCACAGTTAAGGTAGTGTTTATTTTGTATTTAATTTATCAGTGAAGGTTCTCATGCTCTCTTGGCAACAATAAAATAGTTTTTTTTGGTCTTCCTAAGTAACTGGTCTATAATGTTTACATCTATGTTAAATCAAACAGATCCAAAGCCATCTTCTGCCTGAGAGTAAGTGATGTAGTACATCTTACATTGTGGGAAGGCCAGGAAATTTTTTCTATCCTCAGGACTGGTGGTAACAACTGCCTTGGTTTCACACAGCCACTCTGCAGTGGAGTGTGTCTATAGTAAGATGACTTGACCCAGTATCTCCTTATGACCTAAATGGTCCTAAGGAAAAGAAAAGTTATTCCTAAAGGACATAAGAATAATTTTTTCAGTCTTTTTTTTAAGCTCAAAGTATCTGAAGTAGTTTCAACAATATGTCAGAGTCTGTGACTGTTGCATTTTAGCAACATGAAACTGAGAATATATATTTCATGGCCTGGATTGCATCTGGGATTATCTGGTCCTTTGGGGATCTGGCTGGAGGGCAGAAAGAGATAAACTAGTGCATTGCTGTTCCTACAAGAACAGCTGTATTACCCAAAAGAAACTACTAATTTTTAAGCAATGGGAATGCCCAAAGATCCAGTATATGAGGAAACTCCCTCATATTCTTTTTCTACTCTGCAATGTACCCTCAGTGACAGCACGCAGCAGTGAAGTCCAAAGTCAATTATATTTCATCACAGACATGTATTCTTGGTAGCAGCTGGATACCTGTTGATTGCATTGAATGTTCTTTGCCTCTTGTGAGAAGACACAAAGCAGCAAATGTAGCCTATACCTTTCATACCATTTGTTGGTCTGTAGACTTTCACCATTTCCCCTCTTAATCAAAACACAGCTCTTTGGGTTTTAGGCTGCAAAATCATTTGGGCTCCGTTCTCTGTACACAGATGTCCAGCAAAGAGAAGAATCTGACTCCTTGGCATTAATTTATTAGAAATAATTAACAGTGATTTTTTTTTCTTTCTGACTCCTCTTATAAAAGTCTTTTCAGCTTCCTTATTACTTCCATTACCCACATTTTTAATTTTTTTATTTTTTTATTTTTTTAAGGAAATCAATCAGGTGTAAGCCTAGAAAACCTACTTGTCCATTTGATGTTTTGTACAAATTTTGTGATCAACCTTGAACTAAGCAAAATCTCTCAACCTGGGTATCCAAAATACATCTCTAGCCTCAGGACGAAGTCCAGTTTTCATGGGTATGAATCACTCCTGTGTTATTTGGGATGTTTGGTACTACTGGCATCCAGGCCACTCTGGTTTGTATCCTCTCATATGAAGCTGATAGTCTAACTTTGAAATACCAAACTGGAAAATGCAGACCCTAAGTGGATCATTGAAGACCATGTTTTTTTACCTGAAACAATAAGACCCACAGTCATTGCTATAAGCACCTTCCCCAATGCCTGTATAGTAAATTTTCCAAAAAATCCATAGAAAATGAGATGGTAGCTGCTAAAATGTGATGCAGTGTTGGACTAAGGTGTGTATGTGATTGACCTGACAAAAACCTTAAATTATTTCGAAGGACATTCTTTCCTTAGTAATTCTCAATGATTTAAGTGTATTTATTTTTTTAATTCTGCTTTTATTTTGTTTTAGAAATCCCTTTTGTCATGGCTTGGGCCTAACACAAAAAAAAGAAACATGTGGCTCCTCACTCAGCTCCCCCCCTCACACACACTCTGGGATGGGGAGGACAAAGGCCAACTAGGAGCTCATGGGTAGAGACAAAGGACAAGGAGAGTTCTTCATCGATTAAGGTCCCGGGCAAAACAGACTCAACTTGCAAAAAAAAAAAAAGATTTAATTGCACACTAATCAAACACACACAGGACACAGACAACACAAAGAGCAGGGCTTGCATATGTTACCCCACCCCTCCTTTCTTCCCAGGCCCAAATCACTTTGTTCCCAGTTTCTCTCCCTCCTTCCCCCCAGCGGCACAGGGGGACAGGGGATGAACCTAGTCAGTTCACAGGCTGGTGGTTCCTGCCACTTCCTCCTCCTCAGGAAGAAGGATTCCTTACAGTCCTTCCCTACTTCCCCAGGGGTCCCTCCCAAGGGAGAGAGTCCTCCACAAACCTCTCCTTCATAAGTCCTTCCCACGAGGTCTGGAGCTGCTCCAGCCTGGGCTTCCCACAGAGTCACGGGCTCCTTGGGGAACAAACTCTTCTGGTGCTGGGATCTTCCAAAGCTGTGTAATCAGAGTCCACAGGCAGCAAATTCACTGGCCACAAAATCCAAGTCCACTGGCCAAGTTCACCCCCCCGGCACCTGCAGGCAATGTTCCACCTCATTCCTCCACGAGAGCAGGGGGACAGCTGCCATCTCATCATGGGTTGCAGGGAAACTTCTGCTTGGGCACCTTCTTCCCCTTTGTCCTCGTAAACCATGGGGATCTACAGCCCAGGACTGCCTTCCACCTCTCCAGCTCAGCTCTTCTTTTTTTCTCAAGTGCTCGCTCTTCTCAGGTCTAATCTCAGTTCTTTTGTATGTTAATCACTGAGGAGCATCTATTGTCCCTCTAATGGCTCCTTGGCTGGGTTTGGAGCAGGGGGAGCTTCTCAGCTTCTTACCAGAGCCATTCTTGGGGCCTCTCCCCCACTACCAAAAATCCCACCAAACCAGTACACTTCTCATATTGACCCCTACCATTCAATGTGATAGAGCTTGCTGCTTAGATTAAACAAAGTACTGTGCTAGGAAACTGGGAAGACATATCTGTTAAGGCTCCATGAGTGATAAGATCCCACAATGCAAAATAACGGATATTGTGTGCTCCAGAAAATACAGTTAATTTTCAGTTCTGAATTATTTTTGTTAATAAAGATGATCTATTATGTATTCAGTGTAATCAGTTCAATGGCTGCTATACAAACAAGTTGCTGTTGCTTGGGGGGAACAGTAAAATATGTCCCATTCCACCCCCCCCATCTCTTCTACTGAATTTCAAGTGCCTCAGAACAGGGTCCCAAATCCAAGAACTGTTTTTGTGAAGTAGCTAGGACACTTGTTTGTTAAAAATGAATAGACTTCTAATCTATTTTTTGAATATTAATTCTTCATTTACATTCATTTTCGTTAAAATTTGCATTTGCATATCTGTTTTGCATTGAAAAGCCCTTCTAAAAATACTTAAAAGAGGGAAGGAAAATCAGAAGAACTGCAAGAATGATGAGAATAATCAAATTAAGAATATTTTAAAATAAGAGTAAATTATTAATTGCTTTTAAGAATTATGAGATGATTAGGAAGGGAAAGGAGAGGAAAGTATGAAAGCAGAAAAGACCTAAATATTCTGTGATCTGGGACTTCGTACTCTACATTGCAGTCCATACCACAGGGATAACACAAAATATTTAAAAGATGAAATGTGGTGATGGAAATAATAGCAGAAAAATTTAGTGTAACCGCTACCCTCCCCCCAACACTATGCCTTCTTTTGAACAGGGTGGTGAGCCCTCCTACAGATCTGAGTAAGTCAGTAAGAAAGTAAGTAAGCCAAGACTAAAATTACACCAAAAAACCAATCTCGTTGTCTTACCTTAATGCCAGAGGTAGGCAGGATTTTTTGGGAATATTTTTTTCCAGTGAACAATGCACTCTGACAGCACAGAAATGTTTTACACTTTAATGCCTAGAAAATGTACTAGTTTTATCTTAGTTTCCTTCTTACTTAATTGCTCATGTAGCTTTTACAAAGGTGACCCTATATAATGGTGTACATGTGAAAAATAGAGAATAGAGTATTTCCTGAGATTGCCTCTTAACATTTTTTTCCTTTTAGTTTTATCTGTTATGTGAAATGATATTCATTGCATAATTCTGTGGCAGTGCATCAATGCAATGTTTACAATCTGTGAAGATCCGTATTTGCCCAATCCCAGCTAAAGACTTTCAGCTCTCAGATAATATAAAATGTTCACAGAATTTAACTGACCAGTGTCTGATTTGTTATTGAACTGATCATGGCTTGGGCTTGTAGCTGAGCTTAAGGTACAATTATGAGTATTCAAACTGTCACTTTACAACCCACATAAGCATCTTATTTTGGATGCAGCCATATGGAATGATGATGCCAAGGCTATGTAACCTACTTACTACAATTTTGAGAACTCAGATGGCATAGTAATTGTCCCAAAGCCCTCAAGAACCATGAATTATTTGTGTTTCTTTGGGAGTTGTTTTCCTGCAGGACAAATAGCTGTTGTCAGAGCAGTGAGCCTCAAATACTAATTTAATTTAAAAGCATACATTCTAATGCAAATAAACACACTTCAGTGTGAACTGTAGCTGTGGATCTTCAGTTTGAATGGCACTAGAAAAGTTGTGTGCTTTCAGAAATTCTATTAAAGTACATTATTAAATACTAATAAGGGTAATAAAAGAGGACCACCTCACCTTTATTATCTGAATGATGTGACTGTATTTGTGTCAATCCTACTTACCAGAGAATACAATATTAGAAAACTTGTATCCCCACCTTCACCTGAATCAGAACTAAGATACAGAAGGCTGTGTTTCAATGAGATGCTGATTTCTTCGCACTTTGATGAATTCAGTGATTTTGAAGACATGCAACATGTCTTTGCTTATTTCCCAAACACTTCATACAGCTAGAAGGCTCTCAAAGGTCTGATTGCTTTTTCTTCAAAAATGTTTTATATTTTGCATTGAAAATCCAATTTCTTGCTAAGAAATCTTCACAAGAACAGGTATTGTTCACCTCCAGTTT
Organism: Apus apus; assembly: GCF_020740795.1. Taxonomy (NCBI): domain Eukaryota; kingdom Metazoa; phylum Chordata; class Aves; order Apodiformes; family Apodidae; genus Apus; species Apus apus. Next base: position 23,964,885 of record NC_067282.1, read on the forward strand.
TGTTTGTTGGCACTTTTGAGATTATCTCAGGCACATAATAAGCATTATCAGCTCATCCATTAATAAATGTCTCTGAGACCAGAGCAGAAATGCTTTGCCCATCAGAGCATATTACAGACATGATACTGCACTCTGACTGCAATGCCTTGTCTTTCTTGGAAAAGAAAACAAGACAAAGAAGAAAAGAAGATGGATTAGTGTTTGAAGCCCAGAAAGGAAAGTGTTTTGATATGTAAAATACTATAGAAAACACAGAGGCATCTGTGACTCTACACATTTCTGTACAATTTTAAGATTCTTATGATTATGTTGTGGGTGGTGGTTTTTTTTTTGTTGTTTGTTTGTTTATTTGTTTTTGTTTGTTTGCTTGTTTGTTGTTGTTTTGTTGTTTTTGTTTGCTTGTTTTTTGGTGGGGGGAAGGAAGTGATGTTGGTAGTATTCCTTTATGGCTTCTAAGCTTAATTTTAATGACATCATGCTGCTCCCCTGGTGACTTTCAGACTTCTTGTGCACTGATCATTGTTGCTATATTGAGGCAACGCTGACTTTGTCATTTCAGTTTTGATTATAAGAAGTTTTATTAAACACATGCTGTAGCACAATATAAATATAAAAATAGGTTCTCATATAATCTACCTTTTTTTGCTGGGAGACCTTTTTTCAAATATGTTGTTTGTCTTAAAATTGAGTTGTCTTTGTCCTCAGCAGTGATGTGTCTGAAAATCCTGAACCAGTTGCTCTTCACTTATCACTGTACATATTCACTGAAGCATTTTGCTGGTATATCAGAATTTTCAGCTGCATTTTCATAACTTTGCCCTAAAGAATTTTACAGAGTGAAGTTCAGAATTGCATCCTTATTCAACAAGGTGTATAAGCCTGGCTTAAGTACTTTGCTGAGATGTGTCTGTTTTCATGGTTAAAATAACATAGTGATCCTCGAATAAAAGGGGTTGTCATTATGAAATGAAGAGTGTATCATCAGGCACAATTTTTGGCTGTTTTTCAAATGAAAAGAAGCCAATTTTTTTTTTCTCTGGGTGTCTTGTCCCTTGAACTAGCAGTGAGAGAAACATCCTTGCACTGCTCACTTTGTCCAGGTTGTCTCCTATTCTGAAAGCTTACTACCACTTCTGCACAAAAGAAAACTCCTGCATCTGTTTCTTCAAAACCTCTGCCTCAGATCCACTTTATTTCATTCTTGCTTCCTTGTACTATTGATTAACTAAACAAATAATTGGATGGGCAAAGGAAGTAAATTTATATCTATTTTACAAAAGTTGTCTTCATCAGAAAAATAAACATTTAAAAACCTACTGCAGGTGCTATTTCAGGATATAATTAATTAAATTATAAGGAAAGAAGTTTGGCATAGAGCTTTAATATGCCACCTTGCATGGTGTTTCCTTTATTGAAAAAGGCATTTATATGAAGCAACTGGCCTGGAGATTGCCAGGCATGTACGTTGGTACGTCCTCTTGTTAGAGATCATTAGGAATGAGAAAGGAGGACTCTGAGAACAGGAAGTGTCATAAACCATTTTGTTGCTTCTGGACTATGTCTTGGATAACGTTGTTTATGTCTTGGCTGTAATGCTGTCATTTTGCAAATGCTGTCTCATTTAATAAATATAAATGGGTTTACCTTGAGTAGGCTATTTGGAGTGCACTGTAACAAGATTTTTCCCTTTTGCATGATGAAAAACTCCAAATGTATGTAATGTTTTATTCTCCTGGTTCATTAGGACAAAATCCAAGACCCGTCTCAGGTCAAGTGAATGGAGTACCTGATAGAGAAGCCTGGGAGGGCAGGGCCCAGCATATCGAGACAGTCTGCTCTGCATGGAGGAGGGAATTCAATGGTCTCATCACTACTGTCTCCAGCTTAAAACTTTTGATGTTTTCTTCAAACTCAGGTTTTTAACAGAAAACTGAGGCAGAGTGAGACTTGGCCATTTTCATGCAGCCAGGGGAGGAAAACTGAAGCAGTTTAAGTGGGGCCTTAAGCAACCTGATCTAGTAGGAGGTGTCCCTGCCCATGCAGGGGTGTTGGAACTAGATGATCTTTAAGGTTCAACCTGACCCATTCTATGATTCTATGATTTCCCTAAATGCAAGGGTAATTCTGTATCAGCAGCTTTTTTTCATTAAAAAAGATATGTTCTCCACTTCAATTGGTTGTTAATGGCTATGAAAGTCTGATGCATTCTGGGCATATTCAGAGAAGGCACAGGACAATAGTCTTATAAGTTAGATACTAACCCTGTGGGACACTGGAGAGCTTGGCACAACAGAGGAATAAACATATGGAGGGTAAATACCAGACACTAATTAGAAAATCAGTACTTAGAACAGTATCCTTGCACTTCAGTCAATTAAGACAATGATCAACAGAAGTCCCTAGACTGTTTGTGCATTTTACATAAGATCTTTAGTGGATAAAAGCCACAGCTAGGAACCAGACCTCTGGTCTCCCCCGAGTGTCCTAACTTCGAGGCCGGGGCCGCAGCTCTACTCCAGGTCTTTCTGGCTAGTGAATATTCTTCTTTGGCTGCCCAGAAGAGTGACTGCTGCAGCAAGAATCTCTTTCACCCATCCAGACCACCCAAACATCTGGTTCTTTTGTGCACTCCTTTACATACAACCTATCAAACCCACCAGATAGGAGACTGTGGGGTCCAGATCTCTGGCCCTCAGCAGGGGCATGCCCTGTCTGCCAGGGTCACCATGCGAAGTGCTGATGACCCCTTTGATCTTTCAGGGGTTGCCTTTTAAAAGAAGTGAGCCCTATGCATATGAATGCCTCTCTCCAGTTGGGACATCTGAACTCTGAGCAGAGATGCTTGGTGGTGTTGGCCTAAATAGTCCCAAGACTCCCAGAAGGGTGGGAGGTTATTTAGAGCTATTTCCTATTGACTGCCTCTAGAACATGGCTCGTACAAACGGATGTGTTCTTGTTCAGTTTTAGCCCCTCCACTGCCTGCAAACAGAGCTGTAATCCAGATGCCTCTGCTGAGAGTCAGATACCCGATTTTAGCATGCAGTCCACAATGTGGGTGCCACAGGAAGACTGGCTGGATCATGACTATTGTTTTATATTTTTTCTTTTAACTATGTTTATTTTTCCCTGTCTGGACCATTGGAGGATGGATCCTGATTTTTTTTAAGATGCAAATTTCAGGTTCATTGTTTGAGTATAAATGATGTGTGGCACTTTTCTTTCTTCATGAAGACCCTCATTCCCCAGCCTGTGAGTAAGCAGAAACTAGAATTCTTTTATTGTAAACTGTATTTCAGTTGTTCAAGATTGTCATAATCTGAATGCTTACTGGGTATATTAATAATGTAATTAGATATTAAGTTTCAGTTCATGTTCTCAATTTCCTTAATGTGATCAGATGGTATTTTATTTCCTGATTTAAAATATTGGTTCTGGATGTCAGGCTCCTAAAAAAATGTTTGATTGGTAATTTCAGAATGGTGGATCAAATCAATGATATGAAACCAAGTGTGCATTTTACACATTAGCTGAGAGCTGTACTGGTCTGACTTCACTGATGCTCAGTTTTATGCCACTGCCCTTTTGCTGATGTAATGAAGTTAATCCAGATTTATGTGACTGTGCAAGGCAGAGCACAAAGAAAAGGAACAGATGTCTCTGTGCAGCTCTGGCTCTGGATGAGTGTGTGGATAGGGAGTGCCAGTTCACTCCTGAGTCAGGGTCTGCTGGGCTGGGGGAGTGGAAGGAGGAATAAGGGGATCTTCACTTCTGTTTGCCTGGTGTATGCCTAATTTAGAGGGTGACACGCTGATTTTCCTTCAGCTATTTTAAACCATCAATGCATCATAAAAAGGCCTTCAAGTGGGAATAAAAGACAAGCACTTGGGTCTTTTGGGAGAGACATATATTTTTGGGGAAAGATGTTTTCCTTCCATTTTGTGCTGCACTGAGCCTCTGGATTAATAGTCTTCATTATAGTGACAGTAACGGTATACCCAGAACAGCAACTGTGGTCCAGAAGTGTCTCAGAAATTTAGATCTGGCTGAAAAGGAATTGATTTGGTCTTTGTCTGAGTTTCTGCTACCTGGCTTTAGGCATGTATGGAAGTAGATTAACCCCTTGCTTTTTGTAGTTCAACAGGATTAATTTAATGCAACAAATTCCATAAAGAACCGGGACATTTCTGGACTGTGAGCTTTATTTTACTCAATATATTTTTTCCACTGCTTAGATTTTTGTCACCTTAGAAGTGGTGCCAGAATTAGGCGCTCCATTACCCCAGCCGATGCTGCAAAGCATATTTATGGATTGATGAGTAGCAGGTCCTTTTCAGCTCTTTGATGTGTGCACAGAGGGTGATGATAACTTTAAACTGCATGGGTGCTGGAGGTGTTGTTAGTGCTTGGTGTCAGTGAGAAATGTGATGGTGTTGGGTAATCCCTTAAGGCTGGTCCTGTGAAGGGTGAGAACTGGCTGCTTAATGTGTTACTTGTTTGTCCACTGTAACGGAAGACATTTGAAGAACCCTAAATCCACCCTAATGCACCTTTTGTGGAGGAGTTTTTATTACATTATCTCAGTTAATATTTGTGTAGTGCTGATAGCATCCTGTGTGCCTCACGGAAATAAAGACGAAGTCTGTGCCTTGAAGAGCCAGCAAATTAACGTCTCCACAGAGCTCAGCAGTCTTGCAGATTGTAAATTCCAAGGAAAGGCCTTGAAAATAAGCAATACCATGATGAGAGGAAATATTGTACCAAATGGTGTACAGTGAATCTGCGGGACAGCAGCCATTAAGCTTGTGATTTGTCAGTTCTGTCATTTCTGTATCTATTAAAAAAATTATTTTCTGCTGTTTTGATTTTAGACATTTTGCATGTATCTCATCCCAGAATAAAGCAGTGGTAGTGGGGTGTGGAAGGCAGGGCCAGGCAGAAATTTCTTGCAAGCATATTGGCATAAAGAAAGGTAAAAATTCTACCATTACTACCGCATTCCCAGGATATAAGGACCTAAGATTCTTACTGGAAATTCATAAAGAATTTGCTGTTATTTAAAAATATTTAAACTAACGCTAAAGGGAACTCTGAAAAGACATCTGTGATTTTCAGAAACTCCTAGTTTGGGTTTGCCTGTGAAAATCTTGTAAAGTTGCAATATTTTTTTCTACCTCTTGTGTTAAAGATATGTAATCCCTTTGTACTCGGCACTGGTGAGGTTGCACCCTGAATCCTGTGTTCAGTTTTAGGCCCCTCACTGCAAGGACATTGAGGTGCTGGAGCAAGTCCAGAGAAGGGCAACAAAACTGGTGAATGGTCTAGAGTACAAGTCATATGAGGAGCTTCTGAAGGAACTAGGCTGTTCATTCTTGAGAAAAGGAGGCTGAAGGGAGACCTTCTTGCTGTCTGCAAGTACCTGAATCATAGAATCATAGAATCATAGAATCATAGAATCATAGAATCATAGAATCATAGGGGTTGGAAGTGACCTTGAAAGATCATCTAGTCCAACCCCCCTGCCAGAGCAGGGTCACCTACAGTACATCACACAAGAACGTGTCCAGGTGGGTTTTGAATGTCTTCAGTGAAGGAGACTCCACAACCTCTCTGGGCAGCCTGTTTCAGTGCTCTGTCACTCTCACAGTAAAGAAGTTTTTTCTGATGTTTACTGATGTGGAACCTCCTATGCTCCAGTTTGCACCCATTGCCCCTTGTCCTGTCATTGGAAATCCCCGAAAAAAGCCTCGCTCTGTCCTCCTGACACTCGCCCTTAACGTATTTGTAAACATTGATGAGGTCACCCCTCAGTCTCCTCTACTCCAAGCTAAAGAGACCCAGCTCCCTCAGCCTTTCCTCATAAGGGAGATGTTCCACTCCCTTAATCATTTTTGTGGCTCTGTGCTGGACTCTTTCAAGCAGTTCCCTGTCCTTCTTGAACTGAGGAGCCCAGAACTGGACACAAAACTCCAGATGCGGCCTCACCAATGCAGAATAGAGGGGGAGGAGAACCTCTCTTGACCTTCTAACCACACCCTTTCTAATGCACCCCAGGATGCCATTGGCCTTCTTGGCCACAAGGGCACATTGCTGGCTCATGGTCATCCTCCTGTCTACCAGGACCCCCAGATCCCTCTCACCTACACTGCTCTCCAGCAGGTCAGCCCCCAACCTGTACTGGTGCATGGCATTTTTCTTCCCCAAATGCAAGACTCTACACTTGCCCTTGTTGAACTTCATCAGGTTTCTCCCATCCCAAGTCTCCTGCCTGTCTAGGTCTTGCTGAATGGCAGCACAGCCTTCTGGTGTGCCAGCCACTCCTCCCAGCTTGGTGTCATCAGCAAACTTGCTGAGGGCACACTCTGTTCCCTCATCCAGGTCGTTGATGAAAATATTGAGTAGTACCGGTCGACAGTACTGACCCCTGAGGGACTCCACTAGTCACAGGCCTCCAACTAGATTCTGCCCCATTGACTACAACTCTCTAACTTCTTCCTTTCAACCAGTTCTTGATCCACCTCACTGCCTGATCACCAAACCCATACTTGATCAACTTGTCTACAAGGATGCTGTGGGAGACGGTGTCAAATGCTTTACTGAAATCAAGATAAACCACATCTACCGCTCTACCATCATCCATCCACCTAGTAATTTCCTCATAGAAGGAAGGTTAGTCAAACATGACTTACCCTTGGTAAAACCATGTTGACTGCTCTTGATGACCCCCATGTCCTTGATATGCCTAGAGATAGTGCCAAGGACAAGTTGTTCCATCACCTTTCCAGGGATGGAGGTGAGGTTGACCGGTCTATAGTTACCCCAGTCCTCCTTCTTGCGCTTCTTGTAGACTGGAGTGACATTTGCTATCCTCCAGTCCTCAGGCACCTCTCCTGTTACCCATGACTTACCGAAGATGATGGAGAGTGGCCTAGCAATGACCTCCACCAGCTCCCTCAGCACCCTTGGATGCATTTCATCCGGACCCATCGATTTATGGATGTCCAGATTACTCAACTGATCCCTAATCCAATCCTCATCTACCTGGGCAAACTTCTCCTTTATCTTGACTTCTTCTGGGGCTATATGAATCTGGGGCTCATGAGGAAAGCCTGCAGGAGTAAAGACAGAGGCAAAGAAGGCATTCAGCACCTCTGCCTTCTTTATATCCTCTGTCACCAGGGCACCCGCCTCATTCAGCAGTGGGCCTATATTGCCTCTGATATTAGTTTTGTTGGCTATGTATTTGAAAAAGCCCTTTCTATTGTCCTTAACCTGACTTGCAAGGTTAAGTTCCAAGGAGGCCTTAGCTTTCCTAGTTGCCTCCCTACATCCTCTGACAACAGTCCTATATTCCTCCCAAGTGACCAGTCCCTCCTTCCATGATCTATAGATTTTCCTTTTCCACTTGAGTTTGCCCAGCAGTTCCTTTTTTAACCACGCTGGTCTCCTAGCTCCCTTACTAGATTTTCTACCCATTGGGACACACTGATCCTGTGCTTGCATGAAGTGGTCCTTGAATGTTGACCAGCTATCTTGAGCCCCTTTACCTTCTAGCACCCTGTCCCATGGGACTTCCCTTAACAATTGATTGAGGAGGCCAAAGTTTGCCCTGTGGAAGTCCAGGGTTCTGGTTCTGCTGGGTATTCTGTTCCTCCCACACAGGATCCTGAACTCCACCATCTCGTTATCACTGCAGCCAAGGCTGCCATTGACCACCACTGCTTCAATAAGGCCCTCCTTGTTGGTGAGCACAAGATCCAGCAGCGCTCCTCTTCTAGTCGGCTTGTCCACCATTTGCATTAAGAAGTTGTCATCAATGCATTGGAGGAACCTCCTAGACTGTGAAAGGCTGGCTGTGTAAGTCTTCCAGCAGATATCGGGGTAGTTAAAATCTCCCATGAGGACCAAGGACTGTAGTTGTGAGGCTGCTTTCAACTGCCTGTAGAAAGCCTCATCAACATCCTCATCTTGATCAGGAGGTCTGTAGTAGACCCCCACAACTGTATCACCCATACCACCCTGCCTTTAATTCTTACCCACAGACTTTCAACTTGCCCCTCATCAGCCCCTGCACAAAACTCGATACATTCTAGTTGCTCTCTCACATAAAGAGCAACTCCACCACCTCGCTTCACCGACCGATCTTTCCTAAAAAGCACATAGCCATCCATGGCCACATTCCAGTCGTGTGAGCTGTCCCACCATGTCTCTGTTATTGCTACCAGATCATAACCCTTGGACTGCACACGGACCTCTAACTCTTCCTGTTTATTCCCCATGCTGTGTGCATTGGTGTGCAGGCATTTCAGGAAGCAAGCAGAGCACACTGGTGGGACCAAATCCTCCTTAGACCACCTTCCTCCAGGCCCTGGTATGTTCCTCTTGGGCTTGTCCCTAACAGACCCAGTTTTCTCCTATTCCCCCTTCACATCTAGTTTAAAGCTCTCTCAATGAGCCCTGCTAAGTCCTGCCTCAAAATCCTTTTCCCCCTCTGGGACAGGTGCATCCCACCTGCCACCATCAGGCCAGGTGTCTCATGGAGCTGGGGGTTGGTCTCTTCTCCCAAGTAACAAGAAATAGAACAAGAGGATTCAAACTGTGCCAGGGGAGGTTTAGATTGGATATGAGGAAAAATTTATTTGCTGAAAGGATTCTCAGGCAGTGGAACAGACTGTCCAGGGAAGTGGTTGAGTCCCCATCCCTGGAGGTATTTAAAAGATATGTGGATGTGGTGCTTAGGAACATGGTTTAGTGGTGGATTTGGCAGTGCCAGGTTGATGATCAGACTTGATGATCTTAAGGCTCTTTTCCAACCTAAATAATTCTATGATTCTATGTAAGAAAATGGAAAACAGATATGAATATAATAACAGAAAAATAAAAGTCCTCTTGTAGTCATATAGAATTTTGTTTCTTTTTGTACTCCTTGTTCCCCAGACTGTATGATTTAGGCAAGTGTGTGGAAAATTCCTCTTACATGATATCTGTTTAGTGTTGGATGTGATGATACACAAATCCGAAGTGATGCTTATCCTGAGGTAGCACAGAACCTAGCTCATACTTTCCACTTGTTTGATAAAAGGGGAATAATTTAAAAGTTTGGGGCAGGGGGAGGCTTTCTGGACTTGCCCATACTTTAAAAATTTCAAATTTTTTTTACACCTTTGCCTCCTGATGCATCTAATTATTTTTCAAATTCTGGTTAGAAGTATTGAACTTTAACTGTATCATTGCATATTGTGCTATTGATTCTAGGAGCACTGAAGGATCCAAGCCAAAATGTAACAACTCAGATTAGTCAGAAAAATATATGAATAAACGTAAGGGTACTTTTGGCCCAAGAGCACAGTGACTTTAGGAAGTCAGATGAAAGTGCTGGCTTTTTTGACACCAACAGGGCCAACAAATAAAGCATTTGGTACCTGTAGCTGTCTGGTCCTGTACAGACTCCCACATCCTGCTCTGTTTCACTTTTTCCTCATTCTGGCATGAGTTTCACCTTTTTGCCAACCATGTGGTATGTGCCTAGGCTTCCCTTCCCTCAGACAGGGAACATGGCCATTCGTATCACCCCACAACACTGCTAGCCCACTTGATAACCATGAAGAAAAGAATTCTGAATCTCACTTAGCTTGTCCATCCATCAGTTGGATATCTAATTAGAGAGAGAGATCTCTCTGCAGTCAGTGCAGTGAGACAGGAAGAGAAGGAAGGGATGGGAAGCTGTACAGGATAATACACTTAATCTGAAGAGACATATCTGAGATGGGAAAAATAAATTATTTGCCTCTGGAATAGTTTCTCTCTTTCCACTGGAGCCTGAAAAACTATCTTAGATCTCAATTCTTGTTTTTACATGGTTAAAGTTATATTAGATCAATCCTATTGTTTATTTTATTATCTTAGGTGGTAAATTCTTCATGAGGAAAGTGGTGGTTTCTACCCACTGGGGTAGTAACTAGTATAATGGCATCTGATTTCAACTGAGTCCTATAAATGACTGTAATAAAATAAAATTACTTTGCTTCTTTCTGTTCTTACATTACTAATTCTTCAAGACTTTAATCAACTTTAAAATGTGGATTTTAAAATATCGTGTTTCTGTGGGTTACCAAACATAAACACTTAAACAATGAACAGCTATTGTGCTTTAGAAGATATCTAATATTTGAAATAACTTATAGGTCCAGTTAAAAATACTTGATTGATCCCTCAGAGCAATTAGGTTTTATAATTTGTTCCAAGTATTCTATATACAGGAATGCCAGCTGCAGAATTCTCACACCTGCGTACCTTTTATTGGTAGAAATGTTCTGTCACATTTGCAAAGTTGGGAAGTTATTTACATGGGAGTTCTCCCTGGATGTTGTTCAAGAAAGCATCTCACACTCCCTCCAACTTCCCCTGCTTTCCCTCTTTTCAGTTCCCCTGCTGGAGGATTCTGTTGTGAAGCTTTTACTCACTTTTGCTGTTTTATTGTTGTTTACTGAAGTTGAAAAGGACTGGAAACTCTTCTTCCCCCATTGCTCTATTCACTGTCTGGGCCTGAGATTATTACTTTGCTGTATCCAGCATTACAGTATACAACAGAATTATAGAACAGCCCATGTTGGAAGGAACCTAGAAAGATCATTTGGTCCAGATTTTTTGTGGGAAAGTGAGCCTATATGAGATGGTTTAACACCCTGCCCAATTGGAACTTGAAAATTTCGAGTGACAGGGACTTTTCCACATGCCTGGGAAAATGGTTCCAGTGATTGATTGTTCTTACTGTAAAAAATTGCTTTTTTTATGTTAACATGAAACCTCTTCTGCTGCAACCTGTACTGTTACCCCTTAGCTTCTCCATGTGTTGCCTTGTAAAGAGAAGGCCTCCATCCTCTTTTTATCCACCCTTGAAGTACTGGTATACTGCACTGAGGTCTGCTCTGAACCTTCTCTCTTCTTCATGGAAAAAAGACCTAACTCTTTCAGTCTTTCCTCCATAGGGCAGGTTCCAGTACTACTATCCACAAATCACCTCTATGGCCCTCCTTTGGACCTTCTTGAATCTGTCCTTGTCTTTCTTGAATTGTAGGGACCAGAACTGGTGCAGCCTGACAAGTACTGAATAAAGTGCAATGATCACAACTCTTATGTCTGCTAGTTACACCCCAGCAGATGCTGTCCAGGAGCTGATTTGCCTTCACTGCTGTAGCAGCAAACTGCTGACTCATGTTCAGCCCATTGTTCACCAGGACCACCAGGTCTCTTTTAGCAAGGTGTTCACCAGCCACACAGACCCCAAGCCTGTACTGGGCTTTTTGGTTATGTTATCAGAGGTGAAGAAGCCAGCAATGTGCCCTTGTCTCCAAGAAGGCCAATGGAATCCTGGATTGTATAAGGAAGAGTGTGGCCAGTAGGTTGAGGGAGGTCATTCTCCCCCTCTGCTTTGCCCTGGTGAGGCCACAGCTGGAATACTGGATCCAGTTCTGGGCTCCCCAGTTCAAGAGAGATAGGGAACTATTAGAAAGGGTCTAGTGGAGGGCAACAAAGATGACTGGGGGATATGAGGAAAGACTGAGAGCTGGGACTCTTTAGCCTGGAGAAGAGAAGGGTGAGGGGAGACCTTATTAATGCCTACAAGTATTTAAAGGGTGGGTGCAAGGATGGAACCAAACTCTGTTCTGTAGTTCCCAGTGACAGGACGAGGGACAGCAGGCACAAGCTGGAACATAGGATGTTCAATTTAAATATGAGGAAAAGCTTCTTTATGGTGAAGGTGACAGAGCCCTGGAACAGGCTGCCCAGGGAGGTTGTGGAGTCCCCTTCTCTGGAAATATTAAAGACCTGCCTGGATGCAGTCCTGTGTAACGTGCTGTAATAGGGGAGTTGGACTAAATGATCTCTAGAGGTCCCCTCCAACTCTGACAATTCTGTGATTCCATGACTTTGCACTTGTCCTTGTTAAACTTCATGCAGTTCTTGCTAGCCCACTCTTCCAGTCTGTCCAGGTCTCTCTGTGAGGTGTGTATAACTACACCCAGCTATTTATTTTCAGATCTTGTGGTGCAGGCTGTGTAGTTACTGAATGAGGTGCTATTCTGCAAACCAAGCAAAAGTTCTTATTTTTTTCTGTCAATATTTTTGAACTCCACTGACTAGTGGAATCCCTCAGGAGTCAGTACTGTCGACCGGTACTACTCAATATTTTCATCAACGACCCGGATGAGGGAACAGAGTGTGCCCTCAGCAAGTTTGCTGATGACACCAAGCTGGGAGGAGTGGCTGGCACACCAGAAGGCTGTGCTGCCATTCAGCAAGACCTAGACAGGCAGGAGACTTGGGATGGGAGAAACCTGATGAAGTTCAACAAGGGCAAGTGTAGAGTCTTGCATTTGGGGAAGAAAAACGCCATGCACCAGTACAGGTTGGGGGCTGACCTGCTGGAGAGCAGTGTAGGTGAGAGGGATCTGGGGGTCCTGGTAGACAGGAGGATGACCATGAGCCAGCAATGTGCCCTTGTGGCCAAGAAGGCCAATGGCATCCTGGGGTGCATTAGAAAGGGTGTGGTTAGAAGGTCAAGAGAGGTTCTCCTCCCCCTCTATTCTGCATTGGTGAGGCCGCATCTGGAGTTTTGTGTCCAGTTCTGGGCTCCTCAGTTCAAGAAGGACAGGGAACTGCTTGAAAGAGTCCAGCGCAGAGCCACAAAAATGATTAAGGGAGTGGAACATCTCCCTTATGAGGAAAGGCTGAGGGAGCTGGGTCTCTTTAGCTTGGAGTAGAGGAGACTGAGGGGTGACCTCATCAATGTTTACAAATACGTTAAGGGCGAGTGTCAGGAGGACAGAGCGAGGCTTTTTTCGGGGATTTCCAATGACAGGACAAGGGGCAATGGGTGCAAACTGGAGCATAGGAGGTTCCACATCAGTAAACATCAGAAAAAACTTCTTTACTGTGAGAGTGACAGAGCACTGAAACAGGCTGCCCAGAGAGGCTGTGGAGTCTCCTTCACTGGAGACATTCAAAATCCGCCTGGACAAGTTTCTGTGTGATGTGCTCTAGGTGACCCTGCTCTGGCAGGGGGGTTGGACTAGATGATCACTAAATGTCACAGAACAGCTGTTAAAATTACTAGCAACATTTACTAGTTGCATCCATAATGCTATTATAGTGGTGTTTGTAGAACTCTCCACATCAAACTGAACATCATACTTATGCTCAGCTTTGTATGTTTTAGTTATAGCAACACTTATGGTACCAGCTTCTGTACTTGCTGGATGTGCAGGCACTTCTCCACATGGAGACGTGGAACTGGCAGAGTAAGAGCAAAAGCTCTGTCCTCAGTAGCATGGCTCCAGAGTGTATGCTAAGGGCTGTGGGAGGTGCCATCCTGCCCCCTTCCCCTTGACAGTGTTCATCTCTGGATAGCCCTTGGATGCCTGTGCAGTGTGGCTGGAGCCTGTGAGACATGCTCAACATATTTGTGAGCACCTTTCTCAACACTGACTTCCTGCAGGGGACATTGTGATCTGGAAATCCTTCTGCCAGACTCAAAGCCACGGGCAAGGGAGGATTTGAAATGAGACCTGATGCCCAGCTGATGCGCTAAGTCCCAAATACTTTTTTTTTTTTTCTGGGAGAATCTCAGTCTCAATGCTTATTAAATCCAACTGTTGATCAATTGGTGTTTCTATTGCCATTGCTTCTTGGCAGCTCAGATACATTGTGACTGACTGGTTCAGACAGCTAGGTCAGAACAAATTGTACTAATTGCATACAGCCATTCACTTCTGCCTGTGCAAGAATATCCTCGAGCTAATCTTAGGTATAATACCAATTATTTCCCTGATTAAACACAGGTGACTGCATATTAGAATATTGGCTTCAAACGGTATTTTATTTTGAAGGATAGTGACTCTGCTCCCACTGCTCCTCCATTCACAGGGTGCTCTGGAGGCTGCTTTACTGTGTGTGCTCTGGGCTGTCTTCCCCAGCAGCATCAGTGGAGCCAGCATCATTTAGCATCTCTGTCAGGTGCTCTCAGGCCTGCACCAGGAGAGGGAAGACACAGCAGTGAGCTGAGCAAGCCCTGGGGTTTCCCAATTATGCACTTTTCCCCAGGGAGGGCAGGGGAAATAGAGAGAGGAGAAACAGCAAGAAGACCAAGGCATCCATGTCTGTTTTTCTCAGCCAGCTTGCTGGGGGACCTTTCTGACACCACGAGCCCAGTGCCTCACTGCTCCCAGGAGAACCGTCTCTAATGGATTACTAGAACACAGGATGTGCTTGTCTTATTGTTGGATTTATTGACAATGTCATTTCAAGTCTCCTGAAGATCATTTCTGTGCTCTCTCAGGAATACCTCGCATAGCTGTACAGAAAAGAACCCCAACAAACCAAACTTTGCATTACAAAAGGTACTAAGTGACAGCTGTAAGAAAATGTATTAATTTGGAAAACTTTCCAGGAATAGCCCCTTCCCTGGGTTTCCAGTGAATACATTATTGGCAGGAAGGCAGAAACTCTTTCAGTTGTGGTGTTGAAAAAATTAATAGCTTCCTTAAGAAGCTGTGGCATTTTGAAAAGCCAGTGCTCTGACATCCTGCAAAGCAACATGTTGAAGACAGTCCAAAGCTGTCCCTGTCTACAGGCTTTAATGGATGCAAAACACACTAGTGGGAGAATTGCTTCTCCTGATTTGGGTAATAAAATTGCTCCCTTACTTCCAAAGAACTGGAGATTCACTCAATGACATTATGAGAATTGGCTCATGAAAGCGCTGTTTGGGGACAGTTAGGCAGTCAGCAGGAACAGTCACCTCATGGGATGGCTTTTGTGACTACTAGTCACAGAAGGGAAGCCCAGAGGGATTTCTTGTCCACTCCCTTGAAGTTTACATGCATGCTACATGTCTTGAATCACTGACCTTGCACATTGGGATATAGAAGTCCCACCAAATAACATAGACTTGAACACAATTTAAAATAAAACCACTGATGAAGGTTTGACTATAAAGCTGGTGAAGAATGCCATGGTAATAATAAACTTGAGCCTTAAAAGTAAATTACATCAACCAGATGTAGCAATTTATGTGGCTGAACAATTATAAAGTAATTCCGTATTCTGTTCTGTGGTTCTTAAAGAACTCTGAATGTGGAATATGTTCATTTCTAATGAAGTGATTTAACCTGTAAAAACCTGCATCTTTAACATACTGCAAGAATTTGACCAGTGAAAAACCTCAAAGGTTAAAAAATACCACATGTCATATTAAAATCTCCTCAAATTGTTAGAGCCCAAAGGTCACCATGTTAGTTGGAGATTTAGAATTTCACAGTTCAGTATCCTCCCCATTTTACATGGGCCTTCTCTTCTGTACAACAGAATTCATTCCTTTCCTAAAGGTTAATTTGTCAGCCTAGGTTTGCTTCAGTGCTTTCCATGGATTAGCTGCCTTCTAATTCAAGGGCAACATCAATACTGAGCCTTCTTCACCAGCGATACAGGCGCTTCATTGCAGTGGAGGGACAACTTGTGCTGTGAGTTGCAGCTCCTCTCTACATTAATGGGGTTCTTGGTACTTGTCAGTACATCTGGAATTCATCCTCTCTCTTTACAGCTCTTTGATATTTAACATCAGAACACCACCACCTAGGATAAATGTGTAGGTTCCTCCTCTAATCAGGGGAGACAAGTAGGCTCCAATATGCACTGTTATATCGGACTTAAACTGGCTCCTAAGTGTCTGTCTTTCTCCACTCACTGAAGAATGACTCTAAGTGACTAAGTTGAATTATGTTAATCCTGCCACTTTGTCTTATAGCCAAATTTTCAGCTTGCTGTAAGTTTATGGTCTGCCTTTTTGCCAGATTGAATATTCCCCATGCAGATATCCTTCCCCATGGAAAACGACAGCAATTAAAGCCCAGAAAAGTAAAGTGTTTTTCGCGGGTAGGAAAAAAGGACACAGAAAAGAAATGTTTGTGAGGTGCCCAGATATTGAGGCATGTATAATCAAGTTAAGCAAGATAACAATTCCAGATGTTTTTTAAATAGAACGATCTTAATAGAAAAAGAATCCAGTCTTCCAATAAGAATGTTTTATAGGAAAGTGCTAATTTTTGCAAACCTTTTACTAGGAAGAAGTTCAACATTTAACTTCCAAGATGTTTCTGTTGTTTCTTCTTGTGGCAATATTATGCCTGTTGTGAATATCTATATATATAATTTAATATCTGCTTATATCACTATTATTCAAGCATTGACATTAAAACAAATCTGAACAGCACAATTCAAATACAGTATTTTGAGCTTTTTGGAGGTGTCAAACTGTGGTTGGTTTTTTTTTCAACAGTCTTAAATTTCTCTGAGATTCAGATGATCTTTTTGTTTTAAGGAAGAATTTTTAAGAAGTCTAGTTGACAGAATTGTGTGTGAATAATAATGCTTTGTCATCAATGAGACATAATGCTTCCATTATCTAACTTTCCCCTTCTCAGGTGGTGCTCCTACCTAGTGCTTCTAACGAGCTGTAGTCCATGTATCTGTATTCATCTTTCTAACTAGCGGTTTTGTCTTTAAGGATAAAATATGCACAGGTGAACAGAAATACACAGGTGTATGCTGTAACAGTAAATGCCTTGTTGGTTACTAAAATTAATTTCAGGCCACAGCTGCTTGATAAACTAATACTTCTGCTAGTAAATATTGAGCATGTAACAGAGGAGTTGCATGAAGAATAATGAGAAATGTGATTAAAAATATACAACTTTCGCAATGGTTGTTGTTGTTTTTATAGGTGAGGGCTTTGATCTTGGCTAACAATTGTGCATCAATGTTCAGCTTCTTACAAGACAAAAAAAAACCCCAATCTGTTTTTGGATTCAGTAGCAGGAATATTTATGATATGTGTGTACTTCAAAATCATAGTCCAAAAGCAGTGATCTAAGGATTAGCAATTTCCAACATACAAATGACCTTCATATAGTAGAAAAGAATAGAGCAGGTGGTTTGGGTAGTTTACTTTCATCAGAATCTCATACTGGAAGTATAGATTAGTAAAACATTAAGATGGAGGATCAGTAAGTTTTACCTAAAGCAGCCACTAGGATCCTGCAAACCTCCAGTTTTTAAAAGGAGTGCCAGGGAGCAACGAAGCTGGTGCCCAACCTCTGCAAAGGGGTAATTAATGCAAAAATCATGAGTATTATAATTAGCAGACATTTTGGATGAGTCACATCTGCTTCAGAAGCATTAATGTAGCCTTGATAAAGAGAGGTTTTGTCTTACAGATACCTGCTGAAGTTCCTTAGGGAGACAGTAGGAATGCAGATGTGATGATCTAGCTGGCAGACCCCATTTGGAGTCCTGAAAGGTTTTCAACAGATTCTCTCAAAAAGAAACATGCAAGGAAACTGAGTAATGGAATAAAAAAGGCAGTCCTTATATTGCCAATTAACTATTTGAAATTGAAAGTTTGACTAAATGGTTGGAGGAAGTGAGGGTGGTGGAAGGAGGTCATTGGTGGATTCCTGTGAAGGCTTTTAGTGGGAACTTGGGCTGTTCAACATATTAATAAACAGGAAGGGATGAACAATGGACTGAAAAAGGTTGCTTATGTTACAAAACTACTCCTAGCAGGACTAAGAACAAGGGCAAGGGTTGAATGGGAAGACTGGCAGAAATATCTTATGTGATTGTAGAGTAATATGGCAGGTGAAATTGAGTGTAGATAAATGAAAGTGTTGCCCAGAGAAAAAGCCCCTAACTTTGAATATGAAATTTTTGCCTTTTAGAAGACCATTACCTCTCAAAAGTAAGATCTTGAAGATATGATAAATATATAATTTTTTATTGTCTTTGACAGCAGTAGCCATGTTGAGTTCAAGTTGGGCTTTGGCCCTCCTAATTTTCTCCCTGCAATTTTTCTTTTGGAAAGGAAATAGATCAACATTCTATGCTGGTATATTTGGCAAAATGAAATACTTCTATTCCACAATAACAAATTAAAATTAAATCTGAAGATCCAAGGATTTTTGTAGGTCTAACTATGTCAATGAAGTGAGTAAAATTTCATCCATAATATGGTAGAGAATTCCTAGGCCACAATAATACAATTAATATACTCAAATTGCTTTAAAAGTACTGATTTTCCCAAAGATGCAAAATATATATATTTTAAATAATTTATGTTTAATTAAGATGTATACCTTTCAAATCCATGGGCTTTGTTTTATTATGCCTTTCCCTAAAAACAGTGCTGGAATTTTTTTATGGTGGGCAAAAAACATTTCTACTGGTTCAGGTTGTCAAAACTACTAATATGTGAAAAAAGAATCTTTGATTAAATGATCAGAGGTTACAGTAGATATTTGGAATACAACAGTCAGGAGGCTTCCCTGTTATTTGACATGTAATTAATTTGGCTTATGTGCTGAAAATCACCAGAAAGGTGACAGAACTAGGGACTATTGCAAGTCATATTTTTGGCCTTAATTAGTTCAAACTTTATATCAGCTTCTGTGGATATCCCCCCCATTATATTTAGAAGGCTACATAAATATAGGTGGCAGGAAGGATTCCAAACCTAGGAATAATATTGCCACCACTGGCAAAATATCTCAGCAAGTATTTATTTTTTCTTCTTGACACAAAAAGTATCTGCAGCTTAACAAAACATCTCCTATTGTTTATTAATTTACATCACCAATTTTTTTTCTCTACATAATAAGGAATAAATAAAAAGACTACTTAAGGACAACTTGTTGGCTCGTAATAAAGGGGGAAGTTGAGATTGTAACATAAAGGTATGTGGGTTCAGAGTTTGTGATCATAGGAATCTCTGTGCGACCACAATGGGATGACACCTTAACAAAAAAAGGGCTAGAGACTTCTCCTAGTGCTTGATTTGTTATTGTAGGAGAAGACAAACAGATTGTTTTCTACCCATGTTAGATCAGTGATGCGCAGTTCAAAGGTGGGCACGGCTCTACTGTTGCTGGTGGAGGCTGATTTAATCCTTCACTTTTTGTCTTCAAGGACACTTGAATCTTTTAAGGGCCTGAAGGACAATGCTGTTTCTCTGGCAGGTACCTGGATCACTAGTCAATACAGAACATTTTTGGTCATGAAGTATGATTGAACTGACTAGTACGTTCACATATATTTAATCTTCCTTACGATAAGCCAGTGTGGAGACATCCAAAGACCCGGAGTAAGAAGGTAATGAGCTGGGTGCTGCTGTTTTCACAAGTCTGACCATTAGCATTGAAAAATACAGAAGATGCAGCAAGAAAGTACTCTTGAGAGAAAGCTCTTACAGACCTATGGAGAAGAGTAAAGAGCGAGACAAGGAAAAAAAAACAACAAAAAACAACACTGCAAAGGGAAAAACATTCTTGAAAAGGTCTGGGATTGTGATATCACCTAAGATTTGTAAAGGTAAGCAGAAAACTTTTTCTCCTCTACCATGTTGAGACATTCTCTGGGCAAAAAATTAGTATCTGCAGATCTCAAGACAGCCAATGAAAAGACAAAAGTGTAGGATGAGAAACATGCAAGAGGAGGCATCAAACTTGTATTCTTCCAAAAGACAACTAAGCTTCAGTAATTTGCTGGCTTTCTGTGAGGCTATTTTCTTCATTTTACATTATAATTATATGCATGTAGTTAATGGTTTTGGTATGTTTACAATACTTTGGTAATACTTCCTGTTTATTTGTAATAATTAAGTCTTGGGTTAGCAGCTTTTTTGAGTTAGTAGCTTGCTTATGAGCCTCATTCCCTTCTGAAAGAGAAAACAACTACAACTTAGTTTCACTGCCTGTCTCTGAGGTTCTCTCTGAAGAAAAATAGCTCCAGGAATTATCATCATATAGTGGTCAGTAATGATATAAGGAAGCATCTTTTTAGCTAAGGTACTCTGAAATATCGCACTCTAATAAGATTAATGAGAGCTTGCATGGCCGTATATTCACTGTTCTAAATAATTGTGCTTATTTCCCTTGCTGATGTACCCACCTTTCACTGGTGAGTGGTGGCTTAGCAAGCCAAGAAACCCTGCATTGGTGTCCTTGGTGGCAGGACCAGTGTTGGTGGTGCAGTCTGCACGGGACAGGCCTGGATGTAAATAGGCCACCTCATAGACCTACATTGGGTCTGGAGCTGGCCAGTGCACTAACATGGAGAGGACACTTAGGCTGGAGTTGTCAGTAATGGTGCTGCTTGTGTTTCATGCATGCTAGTCTTGCAAAGTTACATCTAAACACAGAAGTGTTGTCACTGAAATCGTGCTACAGCATGGGAAAGTTCAAGGGACCAAACCAGAATATAAGGTGCACTCCTGTGGCATAAGATGATTAAATTGAGAATTAAAAAATATACAATTGTTTAGGGATCTGAGTTCTGGTTTACTCCAGCAAACTTTG